>NC_079200.1:80080676-80431509 GCF_029499605.1 Hyla sarda
TAAATGAAACTATGAAATTATGAGGTACTTAGCTTGCAAATTTGGCGGCCAAATAGCGTGGATTTGGTTGTAGATAGATAGATAGATATTAAAGGAGTTATCAACCATGAACCTGTGGTGTCCCGGTACTGGACCTGGTCCCGTACCTTAGTCGTGGGTCCCCATAGTCAGAGTTCCTCCATGCTGATAGGGCTCTCTTGGTGGATTAACCTCTAGTCGCCTCCTAATGTCATTAAGATGTATATATTTAATATATTTTATTATAGTGTAATTAATGTACAGGAAATTAGGTCATGTGATATTTAATAATTCTGTTATGCTAAGGTTAAGGACCTTTGGGTCATGTGATTGGTCATGTGATGTACCATAATGCTTTGTACTGGGACTGACAGGTTTGGGGAACCAAGAAGCTTTGATTCTGCCCCTTCTGGATATAAGGGTGCTGTATCCAATAATCTCTCTCTTCTCTCTTGTATCCTGGATATGAAAGAAAGCAGATCTCTTATCGCAGTGACAAAGACAATCTAGGCCTGAAGCCTTCCACTTCAGCCGCATTCTAAACCGTGAGTTAATCCAACTCCATCCTACCAAATCCTACGTGACTATTGAACCTAAACATACCCCTAAATTCAGTGGAACAGCGTACAAAAGGAATCAAAGCTTATTTCCTACAAAGTCCCAGCCAACCTGTGAGGAGCCTAAATCCCGGTCCTCTTGTAAAGACTGTTGTTAATTGCATCCTGCATATAATCTGCAGTAAAGTTATTTCAAGTTTATTACAATTCCGGATGTGGACAATCCTTTATTCCTCCCTATCGCTCTTGGGATGGTAAGCGGTAGGATATATATATATATATAGCTAGAGGAAGCCCCCACCCTGGCGTCACGACAATCAAGAGTTAATCCTCTACCCAGCAACACTAACAGTTCCCTATTCTTACCCCTATAACTTTCTTATTTTTCCATATACATGGATGCATGATGGCTACATGTAACTGCGATAGATCATGGTATCTAAAGGGTTAATGGTGGACATCAGAGTGATCGCTGATGTCATTCATTAGCTGTGAGTGCCTGGTTGCTAATAGCAGCTGGTACTCATCCGTTATAAAGCAAGCACAGCTTCATAAACAGTTAACACACTGCAACGTAAATGCGCAGTCCTCTGCTTCAAGGACCAGTGGCAGCACTATACTGTACATCTATTTCACATGTCCCCTAGGTGTGCAAGTAATGTAATATATGTACACAGGGACTCCACTAACAGAATAGTGAGTGCAGCTCTGGAGGATAATACAGAATGCAGTTATTATAGTTGTGTGTGTTTGGTGAGAATGAGAATTCTCACCAAATAAAAGATCTACAGGATATAACTCAGGATCAGTACAAGATAAGTAATGTAATGTATGTACACAGTGACCCCACCAGCAGAATAGTTAGTACAGCTCTGTAGTATAATACAGGATATAACTCAGGATCAGTACAGGATAAGTAATGTAATGTATATACACAGTGACTCCACCAGCAGAATAGTGATTACAGCTCTGGAGTATAATACAGGATATAACTCAGGATCAGTACAGGATAAGTAATGTAATGTATGTACACAGTGACCCCACCAGCAGAATTGTGAGTACAGCTCTGGAGTATAATACAGGATATAACTCAGGATCAGTACAGGATAAGTGTTACGCCGAGCGCTCCGGGTCCCCGCTCCTCCCCGGAGCGCTCGCAACATTCTCGCAATTGCAGCGCCCCGGTCAGACCTGCTGACCGGGTGCGCTGCGATACCTCTCCCAGCCGGGATGCGATTCGCTATGCGGCAGGCGCCCGCTCGCGATGCGCATCCCGGCTCCCGTACCTGACTCGCTCTCCGTCGGTCTTGTCCCGGCGCGCGCGGCCCCGCTCCCTAGGGCGCGCGCGCGCCGGGTCTCTGCGATTTAAAGGGCCAGTGTGCCGCTGATTGGCGCCTGGTTCTAATTAGTGAATTCACCTGTGCACTTCCCTATTTAACCTCACTTCCCCTTCCCTTCCTTGCCGGATCTTGTTGCCATCGTGCCAGTGAAAGCGTTTCCCAGTGTGTTCCTAGCCTGTGTTCCAGACCTCCTGCCGTTGCCCCTGACTACGATCCTTGCTGCCTGCCCCGACCTTCTGCTACGTCCGACCTTGCTCTTGTCTACTCCCTTGTACCGCGCCTATCTTCAGCAGTCAGAGAGGTTGAGCCGTTGCTAGTGGATACGACCTGGTTGCTACCGCCGCTGCAAGACCATCCCGCTTTGCGGCGGGCTCTGGTGAAAACCAGTAGCAGCTTAGAACCGGTCCACTAGCACGGTCCACGCCAATCCCTCTCTGGCACAGAGGATCCACCTCCTGCCAGCCGAATCGTGACAGTAGATCCGGCCATGGATCCCGCTGAAGTTCCACTGCCAGTTGTCGCCGACCTCACCACTGTGGTCGCCCAGCAGTCGCAACAGATAGCGCAACAAGGCCACCAGCTGTCTCAACTGACCGTGATGCTACAGCAGCTACTACCACAGCTTCAGCAATCATCTCCTCCGCCAGCTCCTGCACCTCCTCCGCAGCGAGTGGCCGCGTCCGGCCTACGACTATCCTTGCCGGATAAATTTGATGGGGACTCTAAGTTTTGCCGTGGCTTTCTTTCACAATGTTCCCTGCACTTGGAGATGATGTCGGACCAGTTTCCTACTGAAAGGTCTAAGGTGGATTTTGTAGTCAGCCTTCTGTCTGGGAAAGCTCTGTCATGGGCCACACCGCTCTGGGACCGCAATGACCCCGTCACTGCCTCTGTACGCTCCTTCTTCTCGGAAATTCGAAGTGTCTTTGAGGAACCTGCCCGAGCCTCTTCTGCTGAGACTGCCCTGCTGAACCTGGTCCAGGGTAATTCTTCCGTTGGCGAGTACGCCATCCAATTCCGTACTCTTGCTTCCGAATTATCCTGGAATAATGAGGCCCTCTGCGCGACCTTTAAAAAAGGCCTATCCAGCAACATTAAAGATGTTCTGGCCGCACGAGAAATTCCTGCTAACCTGCATGAACTCATTCATCTTGCCACTCGCATTGACATGCGTTTTTCCGAAAGGCGTCAGGAGCTCCGCCAGGATATGGACTTTGTTCGCACGAGGCGTTTTTTCTCCCCGGCTCCTCTCTCCTCTGGTCCTCTGCAATCCGTTCCTGTGCCTCCCGCCGTGGAGGCTATGCAAGTTGACCGGTCTCGCTTGACACCTCAAGAGAGGACACGACGCCGCATGGAGAATCTTTGCCTGTACTGTGCCGGTACCGAACACTTCCTGAAGGATTGTCCTATCCGTCCTCCCCGCCTGGAAAGACGTACGCTGACTCCGCACAAAGGTGAGACAGTTCTTGATGTCAACTCTGCTTCTCCACGCCTTACTGTGCCTGTGCGGATATCTGCCTCTACCTTCTCCTTCTCTACTAAGGCCTTCTTGGATACCGGATCTGCAGGAAATTTTATTTTGGCCTCTCTCATCAACAGGTTCAACATCCCAGTGACCAGTCTCGCCAGACCCCTCTACATCAATTGTGTTAACAATGAAAGATTGGACTGTGCCGTGCGTTACCGCACGGAACCCCTCCTAATGTGCATCGGACCTCATCACGAAAAAATTGAGTTTTTGGTCCTCTCCAATTGCACTTCCGAAATTCTCCTTGGACTACCGTGGCTTCAACGCCATTCCCCAACCCTTGATTGGTCCACAGGAGAGATCAAGAGCTGGGGTACTTCTTGTTTCAAGGACTGTCTTAAACCGGTTCCCAGTACTCCCTGCCGTGACCCTGTGGTTCCCCCTGTAACCGGTCTCCCTAAGGCTTATATGGACTATGGACTTTTTGTATTTTGCAAAAAGCAAGCTGAGACTTTACCCCCTCACAGGCCTTTTGACTGTCCTATTGACCTCCTCCCGGGCACTACTCCACCCCGGGGCAGAATTTATCCTCTGTCCGCCCCAGAGACTCTTGCTATGTCTGAATACATCCAGGAAAATTTAAAAAAGGGGTTTATCCGCAAATCCTCCTCTCCTGCCGGAGCTGGATTTTTCTTTGTGTCCAAAAAAGATGGCTCCCTACGTCCTTGCATTGATTACCGCGGACTTAATAAAATCACGGTAAAGAACCGCTACCCCCTACCTCTTATCTCTGAACTCTTTGATCGCCTTCAAGGTGCCCACATCTTTACCAAACTGGACTTAAGAGGTGCATATAATCTCATCCGCATCAGGGAGGGGGACGAATGGAGAACTGCATTTAACACCAGAGATGGACACTTTGAGTATCTGGTCATGCCCTTTGGCCTGTGCAACGCCCCTGCCGTCTTCCAAGACTTTGTTAATGAAATTTTTCGTGATCTCTTATATTCCTGTGTTGTTGTGTATCTGGACGATATTCTGATTTTTTCTGCCAACTTAGAAGAACATCGCCAGCATGTCCGCATGGTTCTTCAGAGACTTCGAGACAATCAACTTTATGCCAAAATGGAGAAATGTCTGTTTGAATGTCAATCTCTTCCTTTCCTAGGATACTTGGTCTCTGGCCAGGGACTACAAATGGACCCAGATAAACTCTCTGCCGTCTTAGATTGGCCACGCCCCTCCGGACTCCGTGCTATCCAACGTTTTTTGGGGTTCGCCAATTATTACAGACAATTCATTCCACATTTTTCCACTATTGTGGCTCCTATCGTGGCTTTAACCAAGAAGAATGCCAATCCTAAGTCCTGGTCTCCCCAAGCGGAAGACGCATTTAAACGGCTCAAGTCTGCCTTTTCTTCTGCTCCCGTGCTCTCCAGACCTGACCCATCTAAACCCTTCCTATTGGAGGTTGATGCCTCCTCAGTGGGAGCTGGAGCGGTCCTTCTACAAAAAGATTCTTCTGGGCATGCTGTTACTTGTGGTTTTTTTTCTAGGACCTTCTCTCCGGCGGAGAGGAGCTACTCCATCGGGGATCGAGAACTACTGGCCATTAAATTGGCACTTGAGGAATGGAGGCATCTGCTGGAGGGATCAAAATTTCCAGTTATCATTTACACCGATCACAAGAATCTCTCCTATCTCCAGTCTGCCCAACGGCTGAATCCTCGCCAGGCCAGGTGGTCGTTGTTCTTTGCCCGTTTTAACTTTGAAATTCATTTTCGCCCTGCCGACAAGAACATTAGGGCCGATGCTCTCTCTCGTTCCTCGGATGCCTCGGAAGTAGAGGTCTCTCCGCAACACATCATTCCTCCTGACTGTCTGATCTCCACTTCTCCAGTCTCCATCAGGCAAACTCCTCCAGGGAAGACCTTCGTTTCTCCACGCCAACGTCTCGGGATTCTCAAATGGGGTCACTCCTCCCACCTCGCAGGCCATGCGGGCATCAAAAAGTCCTTGCAACTCATCTCTCGTTTCTATTGGTGGCCGACTCTGGAGACGGATGTTGTTGATTTTGTGCGGGCCTGTACTGTCTGTGCCCGGGATAAGACTCCTCGCCAGAAGCCTGCTGGTCTCCTTCATCCTCTGCCTGTCCCCGAACAGCCTTGGTCTCTGATTGGTATGGACTTTATTACAGACTTACCCCCATCCCGTGGCAACACTGTTGTTTGGGTGGTCGTTGATCGATTTTCCAAGATGGCACATTTTATTCCTCTTCCTGGTCTCCCTTCAGCGCCTCAGTTGGCAAAACAATTTTTTGTACACATTTTTCGTCTTCACGGTTTGCCCACACAGATCGTCTCGGATAGAGGCGTCCAATTCGTGTCTAAATTCTGGAGGGCCCTCTGTAAACAGCTCAAGATTAAATTAAACTTCTCTTCTTCTTATCATCCCCAATCCAATGGGCAAGTAGAAAGAATTAACCAGGTCCTGGGTGACTATTTACGGCATTTTGTTTCCTCCCGCCAGGATGACTGGGCAGATCTTCTACCATGGGCCGAATTTTCATACAACTTCAGAGTCTCAGAATCTTCTGCTAAGTCCCCATTTTTCGTGGTGTACGGCCGTCACCCTCTTCCCCCCCTCCCTACTCCCTTGCCCTCTGGTTTGCCCGCTGTGGATGAAGTGACTCGTGATCTTTCCACCATATGGAAAGAGACCCAAAATTCTCTTTTACAGGCTTCATCCCGCATGAAAAGGTTTGCCGATAAGAAAAGAAGAACTCCCCCCATTTTTGCGCCCGGAGACAAGGTATGGCTCTCCGCTAAATATGTCCGCTTTCGTGTCCCCAGTTACAAACTGGGACCACGCTATCTTGGTCCTTTCAAAGTCTTGTGCCAGATTAATCCTGTCTCTTACAAACTCCTTCTTCCTCCTTCTCTCCGTATTCCCAATGCCTTCCATGTCTCTCTCCTTAAACCACTCATCATTAATCGCTTCTCTCCCAAATTTGTTTCTCCCACTCCTGTTTCCGGCTCTTCTGACGTCTTCTCTGTGAAGGAGATTCTGGCCTCCAAGACGGTCAGAGGAAAAAAAAATTTCCTGGTGGATTGGGAGGGCTGTGGTCCTGAAGAGAGATCCTGGGAACCTGAGGACAACATCCTAGACAAAAGTCTTGTCCTCAGGTTCTCAGGCTCCAAGAGGAGGGGGAGACCCAAGGGGGGGGGTACTGTTACGCCGAGCGCTCCGGGTCCCCGCTCCTCCCCGGAGCGCTCGCAACATTCTCGCAATTGCAGCGCCCCGGTCAGACCTGCTGACCGGGTGCGCTGCGATACCTCTCCCAGCCGGGATGCGATTCGCTATGCGGCAGGCGCCCGCTCGCGATGCGCATCCCGGCTCCCGTACCTGACTCGCTCTCCGTCGGTCTTGTCCCGGCGCGCGCGGCCCCGCTCCCTAGGGCGCGCGCGCGCCGGGTCTCTGCGATTTAAAGGGCCAGTGTGCCGCTGATTGGCGCCTGGTTCTAATTAGTGAATTCACCTGTGCACTTCCCTATATAACCTCACTTCCCCTTCCCTTCCTTGCCGGATCTTGTTGCCATCGTGCCAGTGAAAGCGTTTCCCAGTGTGTTCCTAGCCTGTGTTCCAGACCTCCTGCCGTTGCCCCTGACTACGATCCTTGCTGCCTGCCCCGACCTTCTGCTACGTCCGACCTTGCTCTTGTCTACTCCCTTGTACCGCGCCTATCTTCAGCAGTCAGAGAGGTTGAGCCGTTGCTAGTGGATACGACCTGGTTTCTACCGCCGCTGCAAGACCATCCCGCTTTGCGGCGGGCTCTGGTGAAAACCAGTAGCAGCTTAGAACCGGTCCACTAGCACGGTCCACGCCAATCCCTCTCTGGCACAGAGGATCCACCTCCTGCCAGCCGAATCGTGACAATAAGTAATGTAATGTATGCACATAGTGACCTCACCAGCAGAATAGTTAGTACAGCTCTGTAGTATAATACAGGATATAACTCAGGATCAGTACAGGATAAGTAATGTAATGTATATACACAGTGACTCCACCAGCAGAATAGTGAGTACAGCTCTGGAGGGTGTGGTCGCTAGGTGTGTCTGTTGCTGAGCTCCTGAGACTCCAGACTTCCAGAGGAGAGAGGCTGATTTTTCCACCTGCTTTCCCAGGAAGGTGGCAGATTCCTGGGGGAGCCATCAGCATGAATCCCCTGACCTCCACTCCTCGGTCCAGGCTGGCGAGGGGTATAGAGGGAAAGCTACCAGCCAGTGCCCCGGCTGGAGGGGTTAGAAGATCTGGCAGGGTCCGCAGCGATGTGGATTCTGTCCCTCCAGCAATGGTTGGAAGCCGCAAGGCTCTCAGCCAGGAAGAAAAGCCTGCAAGCAAGACAGGTTTAAAGAAGGTCTCTGCAGCACAGAAGAGCTCCTCCAAGAGCCAGGTTGTGGAGCATTGGGGCCAGAGAAGACCCAAGGAGTCTATGGCGACATACAGCTCCAGACTTGCTGCCAAGATTGGTGAGTACGAACTCCTTGGGAAGAAGCTGAGGGAGCTGAGAGAGGAGCTAAAGTTTGCAAAAGTATCAGGTGAGCACAACTACCAAGCGCAGGAAACCAGAGTACTCTGCAAGGGTTAAGTCCTTGAGGCTGGAGCTGGAGGAGACTGAGCTGAGGAGAATGGCTGTCCTGGAGGGGAGCGATTTATTTAGGGAGAAACTTCTTAATGAGGATCGCTCCTCCAGGATGAAATCCCTAGTAAAAGAAGAGGAGATTGGGGGTGATTGTTCAGCAGATGAGAGCAGTAGTGAGGATGAGGTCCAAGAAATGGAGGCTGAAGAGGCTAAGGTGCTGGCAAGTGGGGAAGCTGTGGAAGCCAAGCCGCAGCCAATGCAGGGTGTGAACATGTCCCAAGCAAGTCTACCTGCAGGACAAGTGGCATTACCACCTTCATCGGGCGAGAGTGCTGGCGAGGAGGAGGAAGGTTGTGGTGGCGCCCTGCTGGCACAAATTGTAAAGATGGAGTCCCCCATGCATTTGGATAATTTTAGTTTTGGCGACGACCTTGGAGAGGAACAAATAATTAAAAAGAAGAAGAAAAGACAGAAAAAAACATCTGAGCAAGTAAGCTTGATTTATGTTCCTTTTGTGCACCCTGGGCCGGCTGCAAAGTCAGTTCAGGGTGCTGACCCTGGTAATCTGCCTGTCCCCCCTTCTGCAAATGTGGAGCGGGGCCAGAACACCGGGGATAATACAGTAAAGATGGGGGAAAGCGCTGACCTCGCTTGTCATAGTAGCGGGGCCAGCACCGGCAAAGATTCGGCCAAGGGGCCGGACAGTGTTGCGGACAAGGTAGCATGTCCCCAGTTAGGGGATATTTTCATTGCGGGGCACTCCTCTGCAGGTGAGGGGGGGAGTGTCCAGGTGGCAGAGGTTGGTATGGAGCTCGGGCGGCCGGGCAATTATAAAGACAAGGGAAAGGGCAGCTCCCAGAACAGGTCTGCCACTGCGGGGCACTCCTCTGCAGGCAAAGGGGGGAGTGTCCAGGTGTCTGGAACCGGAGCGCCATTCTCGGCGGCCGAGTCAGTGGTGTCTGGCTCTTTTGAGTTGTGGCGCTGTGGTGGGGCTGCTGTGGGGGGAGCTGGCGGTGGAGGACTGGTACCACAGGAACATGGACATGATACAACCCATGCAATGTTAGTAGCAGTTAAAGAAATTGAAGCCGAGGTATTGGCGGAGGCCGAGGGCAAAGTATGCGACAAAGCAGCTTCTTCCGATATTTCTAAAGGGAAGACTGCTGCAAGGTTGAGTGTGCCCAATGAAGCCAATGATGCAAGTGTAAAGCCCGGCATCATAAAGCCAGCAAGATTACATCCCGGCCAGTCCAGTGCAGCTAGGCAGGAGACAGGCACAAGTGTTATGTATAATGTTACTGCCTCTACTGTTGTTTCTGGGGGGAGTGGTGTCGGTCCGGCTGCCCCCCCGGCGGCGACTGCTCCAATAAGGAGTTATGCTAATGTCGCTGCTGGGGGTCCCAGGGGATCCTCATCTCTTAATCCAGGGGAAGGTAACTTGCAACAGCGCCTCCTGGAGGCTTTAAGGAGAGGGGATAGAACGCTCCAGGTAGAGGACCGGGAGGTCGACTTGTCTTTTTGGATAGAAAGACATGGACTTGGGGCATTCCGAGAGCATAATGGGGAGGTGGTCTGGTCCCTTCCAACAAGCGGGCAGGAGCGTGGCCGGAGGAATGTGGCCCGTCTGGTATGGAGAGGCGGTGATGCATGCCCTTCTAGGGCAAAAGTTGTGGAGCTTCTTTTCCAGATGGGATTCAGGGCTAATGACATCTTTGCTCTGATCCACCCCTTCGGTACCTCTGAGTTCGACATCAGTTTTGTGAAGCCAGAAGGGCTTGAGCTCTTTTGGTCTAATCACGCACTGGTGAAGGACGAGCCTGTCTGGCAGGATTTCGCTGTGAAGGCGGTATCCCGCCAGAGTTTTGTCAAGAAAGTGACCGTTCTGACACGCAACGAGTCTCTTTCTTGCTATGACATAATGACCTGGCTGAGCAGGTATGGGGAGGTGACGGACGTCCCCAAGAAAAATCTGGATGAACATGGCATTTGGTCTGGAGCCTGGACGTTTTCCGTCCGCCTCCGCCGTTCATGTAACACTGTCGCACACATTCCATCAGCCGCCTTTCTCGGCCGCGATAGGATCCAAGTCTTTTACCAGGGACAGCCGAAGCTGTGCCACAGGTGTGGTGATCCCACACACTTTAGCGCAAACTGCACTAAGCAGATGTGCGCATTGTGCGGTGCGGAGGGTCATCTGGCTGCCACCTGTGGCCAAATTCGCTGTAACCTGTGTGGTGACCTTGGTCACCCATTTAGCTGGTGTCCCCGCTCATTCTCCAATGCTGTGACCACCCGGGATGGGGAGAGCAGTGAGGTTGCCTCATCTGGGGTGGGGACCAGCAGAGGAGAAGGGGCACTAGAGCCAATGAAGAAAGTTAAGAACAAGAGCCCCTCTAAGCTTAGGAGGGAGGAGAGGCGCAGAAGGAGCAGAGATCTTGAAAGTTCCCTGGTAGAAGGTGTAGTCCGGGATCCTGCTCCCGACGCTGGCTCAGAGAAGACAGCTGAGGCTCTTGGGGACGCAGAGTTAGGTGAAGAGATAAGGAAACTTCGTAAAGAGGAGGCAAATAGGGCCATTTCCTCAAGTTCCTCTCAATATGAAAGTTTGGATGAGGAAGATGGGAAAGGGCAAAAGGAAAAACAAAAGTGCGGCAGAAGGAGGCAGGGCCAGAGGGTACTCAGGGCATCATCTTCCTCCTCCGGTGTTGCAGGCCAAGTGCCTGGGAAAAGCCTGACCAACCCCCCTCTGATCGTTCTATCCAATAGGTATCGGGCCCTTGGCAAGGACTCTTCCCTTTCTTTGGAGGGGGAGGCTGAGAGTCTTTGTTCAGAGGCGGAGGAACCTCCGGGAGGTGCTGAGCCTGTTCCTTCTGAGGTAACTTCCTTGGGAGGGCAGGTGGCCCCTGGGTCAGGAGATGAGGATCGTGGGATGGATATGTCAGCATCCCTAAAGAGGTCTAAAAAGAAGGAAAGGGGGTCTTCTTCTGATGGGGAAGGGGGGAAGAAGAAGGGTAAGAGGTAAAGGGGATAGGCCATCCAACTCGATCACTCAGGATGGCGGCACTCACCCCATTGACGCTGGCATCCATTAACTGTGCCAGCATTAAGTCTGATATGGCTAGATTTGCAGCCTTTGATTTTCTCGGCCGAGTTGAAGCCGACATTTTGTATCTGCAAGAGACCAGGTTGTCAGATCTAGCCTCCCTGGTAAAAGCCAGGAGAGAGTGGAGGCGCGGCCCCTCCCACTGGTCTCTTGCGGCTGAGCCATATAGTGGGGTGGCGGTCCTTTTTACCGCTCCTGTTGAATGCAGCCGGGTTATCGAGTTGGAAATGGGGAGGTGCCTGATCTTAGATGTCCTCATGAAGGGGCAAGAGCTCCGGCTCATTAACATCTACGCCCCACAAACAAAGTGGGACCGTAAAAGCCTCTTTATGAGGATCAAGCCCTTCCTTTTTACAAGTCGGCAAGTGATCTTTGGAGGGGACTTCAATACTGTCACGAGGTCCCAAGATAGGAGAGGCTCCAATGGTCCGCTGGCTTATGATAGTACAGCCCTCAATAACATAGTTAGGGAAGCTCGCCTAGAGGACGCCCACATCCGGAGCCCCTCAGACCACGCGGGGGTTCACCTATCATCGAGGTAGCTGCAGGTCTAGGATAGACAGGTTTTATTTAAAGGAGGAAGCCGTCTCTTCCGCAGTGTCCGTGATTGAGGTGGAATTCTCCGATCACTGTATGATTTTGTTTTCCTTGAATGTTTCAGAGACCCCCCGGATGGGTAAAGGTTATTGGAAGCTGAATTCGTCCCTCCTGGAGGAAGCGGAGATAAGACAGTCCTTTGAGGATTTTCTTCAGAGTCAGGTACCTTTACTGGGCCTTTGTAGTAGTAAGTCAGAGTGGTGGGAGATATTCAAGAAGCGGGTTGCGGGGTTCTTCCGCCAGCTCTCGAGCCTCAGGTCCCTGAACAGGTATCGCCTGTATCAGGGTCTGAGGAGGAAACTCGAGCTTCTCGTCTCGACTGGAGGTAGCCGAGAGGATATCTCCAGAGTGAAATCCTTGCTGATGAGGTGTCAGTACGATAGGCACGCATCTTTGGTTTTTGAGAGGGATTTCGGGAAGTACCGCTCGCCCGACCCTTACAGAAACTGTAAGATGTCAGTGAGTAGTAAAGTCATTTCAGGACTGATCGATAGTACGGGATCTCTGAATCGGTCCAGATCAGGGATCCTGGAGGTTGTCAGATCCTTCTACTCACACCTCTTGGGGAGGAAGGATCTAGATCGGGACAAGATGTCGGCTTTCCTGGCTGAAACCATTCCTGAGCCAGGGGTAGACCCCTCTCTTCATGTTTTGGCAGAAGAAATCAGGGAAGAGGAAGTGAGACTGGCGATCGAGGGGCTTGCCCCTAAGAAGTCTCCAGGTCCGGATGGCTTAACATCCGAGTGGTACAGGACCTTTAAGGAGTCTTTAGCTCCCCTCTTGACTGAGGTATTTAATGAGTGTCTCTCCTCGGGCACTCTGCCAAAGTCAATGAGGAGGTCGGCCCTGATTCTTCTCTCAAAGGGTAAAGATCCTAGCCGGATTGAGAATTGGAGACCCATAGCTCTTCTCAATACGGACAGGAAGCTTCTGGCCAAGATACTGTTTAATCGGTTGGTGAAGTTTGCACCCCGGCTCCTTTCGGGGGCCCAGCACTGCTCTGTTCCGGGCCGAAGCACCTTAAGTGCTGTCCTCAGTGTCAGGGAGGCAGTGGAGCGGAGTAGTGCGGGTCTCTGGAAGGGGTACTTGTTGTCCCTGGATCAGGCCAAAGCATTTGATCGGGTGAACCACGAGTACCTCTGGTCCGTCCTCCTGAGATATGGCTTACCGAGTACTTTTGTGAATTGGCTTGTCACCATATATGCAGGGGCAGAGAGTTTCCCACTGGTGAACGGTTGGTCTGGCCGCTCTTTTGAGGTGGGGTCCGGAGTCCGTCAGGGTTGTCCTTTGAGCCCGCTGTTATACGTGTTCGCAATCGATCCCTTCGTCCGGAGGGTAGATTGTGGGCCGTTAGCGGGAGTCGGGATGAGTCTGGCGGAGCCGGATGTCGCCCAGAGAGTGGTGGCTGTCACGATTCGGCTGGCAGGAGGTGGATCCTCTGTGCCAGAGAGGGATTGGCGTGGACCGTGCTAGTGGACCGGTTCTAAGCTGCTACTGGTTTTCACCAGAGCCCGCCGCAAAGTGGGATGGTCTTGCAGCGGCGGTAGCAACCAGGTCGTATCCACTAGCAACGGCTCAACCTCTCTGACTGCTGAAGATAGGCGCGGTACAAGGGAGAAGACAAGAGCAAGGTCGGACGTAGCAGAAGGTCGGGGCAGGCAGCAAGGATCGTAGTCAGGGGCAACGGCAGGAGGTCTGGAACACAGGCTAGGAACACACTGGGAAACGCTTTCACTGGCACGATGGCAACAAGATCCGGCAAGGAAGGGAAGGGGAAGTGAGGTTAAATAGGGAAGTGCACAGGTGAATGAACTGATTAAGCCAACTGCGCCAATCAGCGGCGCAGTGGCCCTTTAAATCGTAGAGACCCGGCGCGCGCGCGCCCTAAGGAGCGGGGCCGCGCGCGCCGGGACAGGACCGACGGAGAGCGAGTCAGGTACGGGAGCCGGGGTGCGCATCGCGAGCGGGCGCCACCCGCATCGCGAATCGCATCCCGGCTGGGAGAGGTATCGCAGCGCACCCGGTCAGCAGGTCTGACCGGGGCGCTGCGATTGCGAGGATGTTGCGAGCGCTCCGGGGAGGAGCGGGGATCCGGAGCGCTCGGCGTAACAGTACCCCCCCCCCTTGGGTCTCCCCCTCTTCTTGGAGCCTAAGAACCTGAGGACCAGACTTTTGTCTAGGATGTTGTCCTCAGGTTCCCAGGATCTCTCTTCAGGACCACAGCCCTCCCAATCTATCAAAAAAAATCTTTTTCCTCTGACCGTCTTGGAGGCCAGTATCTCCTTTACAGAGAAGATGTCAGAAGAACCGGAAACAGGAGTGGGAGAAACAAGTTTGGGAGAGAAACGGTTGATGATGAGTGGTTTAAGGAGAGAGACATGGAAGGCATTGGGAATACGAAGAGAAGGAGGAAGAAGGAGTTTGTAAGAGACAGGATTAATCTGGCACAAGACTTTGAAAGGACCAAGATAGCGTGGTCCCAGTTTGTAACTGGGGACACGAAAGCGAACATATTTAGCGGAGAGCCATACCTTGTCTCCGGGAGCAAAGATGGGGGGGAGCTCTTCTTTTCTTATCGGCAAACTTTTTCATGCGAGATGAAGCCTGTAAAAGAGAATTTTGGGTCTCTTTCCATATGGTGGAAAGATCACGAGTCACTTCATCTACAGCGGGCAAACCAGAGGACAAGGGAATAGGGAGGGGGGGAAGAGGGTGACGGCCGTACACCACGAAAAATGGGGATTTAGCAGAAGATTCAGAGACTCTAAAGTTGTACGAGAATTCGGCCCAAGGTAGAAGATCTGCCCAGTCATCCTGGCGGGAGGAAACAAAATGCCGTAAATAATCACCCAGGACCTGGTTAATTCTTTCTACTTGCCCATTGGATTGAGGATGATAAGCAGAAGAGAAGTTTAATTTAATCTTGAGTTGTTTACAGAGAGCCCTCCAGAATTTTGACACGAATTGGACACCTCTATCTGAGACAATCTGCGTGGGCAAACCGTGAAGACGAAAAATGTGTACAAAAAATTGTTTTGCCAACTGAGGCGCTGAAGGAAGACCAGGAAGAGGAATAAAATGTGCCATCTTGGAAAATCGATCAACGACCACCCAAACAACAGTGTTGCCACGGGATGGGGGTAGGTCTGTAATAAAGTCCATACCAATCAGAGACCAAGGCTGTTCGGGGACAGGCAGAGGGTGAAGGAGACCAGCAGGCTTCTGGCGAGGAGTCTTATCCCGGGCACAGACAGTACAGGCCCGCACAAAATCAACAACATCTGTTTCCAGAGTCGGCCACCAATAGAAACGAGAGATGAGTTGCAAGGACTTTTTGATGCCCGCATGGCCTGCGAGGTGGGAGGAGTGACCCCATTTGAGAATCCCGAGACGCTGGCGTGGAGAAACGAAGGTCTTCCCTGGAGGAGTTTGTCTGATGGAGGCTGGAGAAGAGGAGATCAGACAGTCAGGAGGAATGATGTGTTGCGGAGAGACCTCTACTTCCGAGGCATCCGAGGAACGAGAGACAGCATTGGCCCTAATGTTCTTGTCGGCAGGGCGAAAATGAATTTCAAAGTTAAAACGGGCAAAGAACAACGACCACCTGGCCTGGCGAGGATTCAGCCGTTGGGCAGACTGGAGATAGGAGAGATTCTTGTGATCGGTGAAAATGATAACTGGAAATTTTGATCCCTCCAGCAGATGCCTCCATTCCTCAAGTGCTAATTTAATGGCTAGAAGCTCTCGATCCCCGATGGAGTAGTTCCTCTCCGCCGGAGAGAAGGTCCTAGAAAAAAAACCACAAGTAACAGCATGCCCGGAGGAATTTTTTTGTAGAAGGACCGCTCCAGCTCCCACTGAGGAGGCATCAACCTCCAATAGGAAGGGTTTAGATGGGTCAGGTCTGGAGAGCACGGGAGCAGAAGAAAAGGCAGACTTAAGCCATTTAAATGCGTCTTCCGCTTGGGGAGACCAGGACTTAGGATTGGCATTCTTCTTGGTTAAAGCCACGATAGGAGCCACAATAGTGGAAAAATGTGGAATGAATTGTCTGTAATAATTGGCGAACCCCAAAAAACATTGGATAGCACGGAGTCCGGAGGGGCGTGGCCAATCTAAGACGGCAGAGAGTTTATCTGGGTCCATTTGTAGTCCCTGGCCAGAGACCAAGTATCCTAGGAAAGGAAGAGATTGACATTCAAACAGACATTTCTCCATTTTGGCATAAAGTTGATTGTCTCGAAGTCTCTGAAGAACCATGCGGACATGCTGGCGATGTTCTTCTAAGTTGGCAGAAAAAATCATAATATCGTCCAAATACACAACAACACAGGAATATAAGAGATCACGAAAAATGTCATTAACAAAGTCTTGGAAGACGGCAGGGGCGTTGCACAGGCCAAAGGGCATGACCAGATACTCAAAGTGTCCGTCTCTGGTGTTAAATGCAGTTTTCCATTCGTCCCCCTCCCTGATGCGGATGAGATTATATGCACCTCTTAAGTCCAGTTTGGTAAAGATGTGGGCACCTTGAAGGCGATCAAAGAGTTCAGAGATAAGAGGTAGGGGGTAGCGGTTCTTTACCGTGATTTTATTAAGTCCGCGGTAATCAATGCAAGGACGTAGGGAGCCATCTTTTTTGGACACAAAGAAAAATCCAGCTCCGGCAGGAGAGGAGGATTTGCGGATAAACCCCTTTTTTAAATTTTCCTGGATGTATTCAGACATAGCAAGAGTCTCTGGGGCGGACAGAGGATAAATTCTGCCCCGGGGTGGAGTAGTGCCCGGGAGGAGGTCAATAGGATAGTCAAAAGGCCTGTGAGGGGGTAAAGTCTCAGCTTGCTTTTTGCAAAATACGTCAGCATAGTCCATATAAGCCTTAGGGAGACCGGTTACAGGGGGAACCACAGGGTCACGGCAGGGAGTACTGGGAACCGGTTTAAGACAGTCCTTGAAACAAGAAGTACCCCAGCTCTTGATCTCTCCTGTGGACCAATCAAGGGTTGGGGAATGGCGTTGAAGCCACGGTAGTCCAAGGAGAATTTCGGAAGTGCAATTGGAGAGGACCAAAAACTCAATTTTTTCGTGATGAGGTCCGATGCACATTAGGAGGGGTTCCGTGCGGTAACGCACGGCACAGTCCAATCTTTCATTGTTAACACAATTGATGTAGAGGGGTCTGGCGAGACTGGTCACTGGGATGTTGAACCTGTTGATGAGGGAGGCCAAAATTAAATTTCCTGCAGATCCGGAATCCAAGAAGGCCTTAGTAGAGAAGGAGAAGGTAGAGGCAGATATCCGCACAGGCACAGTAAGGCGTGGAGAAGCAGAGTTGACATCAAGAACTGTCTCACCTTTGTGCGGAGTCAGCGTACGTCTTTCCAGGCGGGGAGGACGGATAGGACAATCCTTCAGGAAGTGTTCAGTACCGGCACAGTACAGGCAAAGATTCTCAATGCGGCGTCGTGTCCTCTCTTGAGGTGTCAAGCGAGACCGGTCAACTTGCATAGCCTCCACGGCGGGAGGCACAGGAACGGATTGCAGAGGACCAGAGGCGAGAGGAGAGAGAAAACGCCTCGTGCGAACAAAGTCCATATCCTGGCGGAGCTCCTGACGCCTTTCGGAAAAACGCATGTCAATGCGAGTGGCAAGATGAATGAGTTCATGCAGGTTAGCAGGAATTTCTCGTGCGGCCAGAACATCTTTAATGTTGCTGGATAGGCCTTTTTTAAAGGTCGCGCAGAGGGCCTCATTATTCCAGGATAGTTCGGAAGCAAGAGTACGGAATTGGATGGCGTACTCGCCAACGGAAGAATTACCCTGGACCAGGTTCAGCAGGGCAGTCTCAGCAGAAGAGGCTCGGGCAGGTTCCTCAAAGACACTTCGAATTTCCGAGAAGAAGGAGTGTACAGAGGCAGTGACGGGGTCATTGCGGTCCCAGAGCGGTGTGGCCCATGACAGAGCTTTCCCAGACAGAAGGCTGACTACGAAAGCCACCTTAGACCTTTCAGTAGGAAACTGGTCCGACATCATCTCCAAGTGCAGGGAACATTGTGAAAGAAAGCCACGGCAAAACTTGGAGTCCCCATCAAATTTATCCGGCAAGGAAAGTCGTAGGCCGGAAGCGGCCACTCGCTGCGGAGGAGGTGCAGGAGCTGGCAGAGGAGATGATTGCTGAAGCTGTGGTAGTAGCTGCTGTAGCATCACGGTCAGTTGAGACAGCTGGTGGCCTTGTTGCGCTATCTGTTGCGACTGCTGGGCGACCACCGTGTCGAGGTCGGTGACAACTGGCAGTGGAACTTCAGCGGGATCCATGGCCGGATCTACTGTCACGATTCGGCTGGCAGGAGGTGGATCCTCTGTGCCAGAGAGGGATTGGCGTGGACCGTGCTAGTGGACCGGTTCTAAGCTGCTACTGGTTTTCACCAGAGCCCGCCGCAAAGCGGGATGGTCTTGCAGCGGCGGTAGCAACCAGGTAGTATCCACTAGCAACGGCTCAACCTCTCTGACTGCTGAAGATAGGCGCGGTACAAGGGAGAAGACAAGAGCAAGGTCGGACGTAGCAGAAGGTCGGGGCAGGCAGCAAGGATCGTAGTCAGGGGCAACGGCAGGAGGTCTGGAACACAGGCTAGGAACACACTGGGAAACGCTTTCACTGGCACGATGGCAACAAGATCCGGCAAGGAAGGGAAGGGGAAGTGAGGTTAAATAGGGAAGTGCACAGGTGAATGAACTGATTAAGCCAACTGCGCCAATCAGCGGCGCAGTGGCCCTTTAAATCGTAGAGACCCGGCGCGCGCGCGCCCTAAGGAGCGGGGCCGCGCGCGCCGGGACAGGACCGACGGAGAGCGAGTCAGGTACGGGAGCCGGGGTGCGCATCGCGAGCGGGCACCACCCGCATCGCGAATCGCATCCCGGCTGGGAGAGGTATCGCAGCGCACCCGGTCAGCAGGTCTGACCGGGGCGCTGCGATTGCGAGGATGTTGCGAGCGCTCCGGGGAGGAGCGGGGACCCGGAGCGCTCGGCGTAACAGTGGCGTACGCTGATGATGTCACCATTTTCGTCTCCTCGAGGGTGGAGGTCGAGGTGGTGATGTCGGAGGTGGATCGTTACTCGGAGGCATCCGGGTCCAAGATCAATCGGGATAAGTGTGAAAGTCTCTGGCTGGGAGGGGGGGATCCCATGTTTGATTTCCCGGACACCCTTCCAGGGCTCCAAAAGTCAGCAAAAGTTTTGGGCATCACATTCGGCCAGGATGATTATCCCACCAAAAACTGGGATGGTAAGCTCCAGGATGCCACTCAGAAGGTGGACCAGTGGAAGGGTTGGTCTATGACCCTCAGGGAAAGGGTACACCTGATCAAATCGCACCTGCTCCCCTTGTTTATCTATCTGGGCAGCGTATGTATCTTGCCAGAGGCTTACTACACTAGGATCTACAGCCTGTTTTTCCAACTGTTATGGGGGAACAAGATGAACCTAGTCAAGAGGGAGGTTACGTACCGCACGAGGAGACTAGGGGGTTTATCTATGGTAAACCCTGTGGTGTTCTTAACGAACACCTTCTTGAAAGCCAACATCGCAAACCTCTGGAAAGAGATGGCTCCTCCGTGGGTACTCTCCTGCAGGGAGTGGTTTCGGCCTTTCTTCCAGGAATGGGAGACAGGAGGGCAAGTGAAGGACCTCCGTACACCCCATGGATATCTTCCGGCTTACGCTACCCCGACTCTGAAGGCGTTACGTCGGTGGGGTCTGGGAGTGTAGGAGATCAGGACCCAGTCGAGGCGTTCCCTTGACAAACGGGTTCTGTTGACCCACTTCCAGAAGCCTCTGGCGCTCAGGGACTGCTCAGGTCGGGATCTGAGGGTTGGTTTAAGTCTTTTGAACTCGAAACGGATCCCCCAGAAGTTTTGGGACTTGGCCTGGCGCTGCTTTCAGGGTAAGCTATGTGTAAGGGACAACCTGAAGTGTAGGAGCTCTGATGACCGGGTCTGTCCCCGAGAAGAGTGCGGGAACACGCTGGAAAGCATGGACCACTTCCTGCTTCATTGCCCCTTTAATATAGGGGTCTACAACCGGGTGGGCGCTTCCATCGGCTGGAGTCAACTTGCCGGCCTTGCCTATCCGGAGTGGGCTTATGGAGCATTCAAGATCCTGGGTGGCCGAGATCGGTGCACATTATTTTTAGTTAGCTTAGTGGTTAGGTACCACACGTGGAATGCACGGTGTTTAGTATCTACACAGCGAAAAGTCCTCTCCGAGGTGGAGGTCTGTAGGAATATCACTGGTGACCTCGGGAAGATCAGGTCTTTAGAGTATGGCAGATTGGGTACAAGTAGGGCTTCTCTCCTATGGAGAGGGTTTTCATTTGATGTGCCCTAGATGCTGAACCCTTTGGGGGAGGCACCTTAATTCTGGTTAGGGATAGAGTGGTAGGGTCAGTGTAGGGTCAGTGTGTAGGGACAGCTTAAACTTTAGGGGCAGCAATAGTGTGAGTCTAGGGAAAGTAGGTGAGGGATAGGTTTAAAAATTATTTGGTATCTGGTCTGCCATACTCTGATCCCGGTGGAGGGCTGGCGCATGTCACCTTTAGCTTTTTGTTTTGTTTTAGAGAAATGAGTGTATGAAGGGCTTGCAGGTAACTGAACTTGGGCCTTACAATTGTTATGTTATGTATATAGTAATGTAGTTATATGTATAGTTATGTTATGTATATAGTTATGTTTATGTTAATAAGTGTATAGTATGTGTTTAAGTAATTATGTTGTGTGGCAAACCTTTTGGTGGCATGGCTGAATAGGCCTTGCTTTTACTTTCTTGTATATATGTATATAGGGGGCTATAGAATAGGTTGGGTGGGGGAATGGGGGGTAAGAGGTGAGCTGGGTGGAGCCATTGATGAACAATATTGGACTCCATGATGCCCGGCTCCTGGTGTGGATTATGGACTGGACTGGACATTTATACCATCTCATGGCCAGAGGGGCTGGAGGGGCTTTGGGATTAGATAGTGAAAGAGTTGTTATTGGTATTCATTTACCTGTATTTCTGTATTACCGTATATGTATGCTGATTAATGTTTAGTTACCTTTCCTTTTAGTTAAGGCAGCCGGATCTATTTGTTTTGAATTTTTTTTTTATATATATTAGGAGAGGATGGGTATGAGTGTGATATCCGCTAATGATGGTGGTGAGGATGGGTGTGAGTGAGTGTGGGATCGGAGGGAGAGAGGGAGAGAGAGAGAGAGAGAGAGAGAGAGAGAGAGAGAGAGAGAGAGAGAGAGGAAGAGAGAGAGAGAGGAAAAGGAAAAAAAAAAAGTCTATGTATGTTTATGTGTATGTTTATATGTATGTTTATACGTATGTTTATATGTATGTTTATATGTATGTTTATGTGTATGTTTATATGTATGTTTATGTGTATGTTTATATGTATGTTTATGTGTATGTGTATATTTATGTTTATATGTATGTTTATATGTATGTTTTGTCTGTAATGTATCTGCTGCCTGTTAGTCAATATTTTCATTATGTCCAGGTTTGGACGGCTTTTATTTTCTATTGCCGGGCATGGCAGAGTTTTTGTTTGTGTATTTGGTGTGAGTTTGGTGTGATGTATGGTGTTGGGGTACACATATTATTTCATTAGTTTATATATACGTGTACGTAATTAGTTTTAGTTGAAACTGGACTGGCTGGTAAAAGTTTAGTTTTTGTTATAATGACAATTTGTCTTATTTTGTTTCATATTTATGGCGCATGTAAGCTGAGTTTATGTTATGTATTATTGATTATGTCTGTTATGTTTTAGATTTTTATAATAAAAAGATTTACAGGATATAACTCAGGATCAGTACAGGATAAGTAATGTAATGTATATACACAGTGACTCCACCAGCAGAATAGTGAGTACAGCTCTGGAGTATAATACAGGATATAACTCAGGATCAGTACAGGATAAGTAATGTAATGTATGTACACAGTGACCCCACCAGCAGAATAGTGAGTACAGCACTAAAGGATAATACAGGTTGCAACTTAAGCAGCTTGTTGCTTTCATTGCATATTTCTGTTCTGCATATAATGATGCCAGACAGTAGGGAGCAGAATCATTTAATTTATTTCTAATAGTCATTAACCCCTTATATGACCCTGTTTACTTAATGTGGCTCTGTTTATTGTGTATTTAATTGACTCATCAATATGTTAATAAGGTTATTATGGGTGACTGACCATTATATCTCCATCTGCTCAACTAATGAACAGTGTTTAGGCCAGAGTGTTTGTAAAAGCCTTTAACCCCTTTATTCCATTATACTTTGCAGTGCAGAAAGCCAATGTCTGCAGCAGAAAAGACTGCTTTCCACTTGCTTTACAGCACTGCATTGTGTATGGGTAGAACATTTCACATGCAGAAAGCTGCACATCTCTTTAGCATGCAGGTCACCTAGAACCCGCTCACTATGCAGAACAATTCCGTGTGAGGGAACAGGGATTACTGTATTGTTGTTAAGCAGGTGTAGAATTAGAAACCTTACTTATAAAAGAATTGTATATCCCCCCATGGCAGAACTCCATGCCAAACTCCCACCCAAGTGCCTGTCAGTGCAAGACAACAAAGTTTATACTCTTCACAATGTAGATAAGAGGCAGGTGGTTGTACTAAGATGCTGCAGTTGGAGAGGAAGACATTGCTGCAAATAACATCCTCTGAAGCCGTCAATACAATATCAGCCCACTGACAACCACTATGTAGTTCATTCGTCAAACACACAGCAACCACAGATGTGTTCTGCAAAAGCAAACCCCGGCAGGATGGGTTCTGTTTCTCAGGTTTATTATTTTTGCACATCCCAATTTTATCCCAAGGAACCAAATCCACCATTTAAACAAAACTGGAGAAAGCTGAATAAGCTGCCCTTTCTATTCTGTAGTTTGGTACATGGCATGTTTTCTTTTGATTGGTGCAAACATTTAAGCATTCCCCATAACTGCCATCATACACTGCATTCCTTCTGAAGTAATACAGAACAAACAGTTGTCTAGGTCAGAGGCGGTGTAAACTTGGAATCACTTTCTTGGAAAATCTGTTGAGTGCAAAAGTGTCTGCAAAAGGAACCGATAAGAATGCCAAAATAAGAACATCAGCAACAGCCATTAACCCTTTAATGACACAGCCCATTTTGGCATGTAGGACACACACAATTTCATTTTTGTGTTTTCATTATTTCCTCTTCACCTTTTAAAAGCCATAACTCTTTTTTCCCACCTACAGACCAATATGAGAGTGTTTTTTGTTTTTTTGCACAACCAATTGTATTTTGTAATGACACCTTATATTTTACCATAAAATGTACACTGAAACCAAAAATATTTTATTTGTGTGGGGAAATTGGAAAGAGAACCGCAATTTCAAAACTTTTGGAGGGTTTTCTTTTCTGCTGTGCACTTTACCCATGTTTACTTGCTTTTCTTTTATTGTACTGCTTTGAAAAGAACTTCAATTTTTTTTAACAAAATAAGTTTTAAATTCCCCTATTCTGACCCTTACAACTTTCTCATTTTTCTATACGTTAAGATGTATGTGGGCTAATTTTTTGCACTGTGATCTGTAGTTTTTTATCGGTACAACTTTTGCGTATATGTTGTGATGTTACCAAAAAGCAGCAATCTTGGACTATGCCTATACAGAACTATCTGTGATCTACTTATCTGTTCTGCCAGAAGGCAAACCAGAGAAGAAGACTGCAGCAGAGTGTCAGGAGGCAGGTGAGGAGACTTCCGGTGCAGTGCCAAGGATTGCAATTTGCCTTAGAATGTAATGGAGTGACTCAGCAGTTTTCCCTGCTCGAGCGCTCCGCCTCCATTACAATCTATAGGCTGACACTCGCACACCACCCCCCAACCATTGGTTACTGCGGGGGCTGGGGCAGGGGGGGGGGGATGCGAGTGTCACATGACATATTTAATACTCACGCATCGCAACTCACGGCAGTCTCACGGCAGTCTCACTTGGGCTATCACTGGGAGAGGATCTCTCCCTGTGATAGCCCAAAGCTGCACGGAGCTCTCATAGCCTCTGTGGTCCGATTACGAAGCTAATACTTTTACTGTTTCATTGCCTCCCGCCAGCGCGCTCGTTCGCCACCGCTATCGGGATCCCTATGCCCGATAGCGGCGTTATCAGCTTGTCACCCGCCAGCGCGCACGATCGCTATCTGGATCCCTATGCCCGATAGCGCTGACAACCGTTTACCTCCCTGCCCGCTGCTCTACTCCCCGTCCCCTGTTAACTCTCAGGGAACGGGGAACAGAAAGTAGAGCAGTGGGCGCAGCTAAAGTAGTGCTGCGCATGCGAGTGCAGCTAAAGTAGTACTGCGCATGCGCAGCACTACGCAAATAGCGTAGGTAGGTAGATTAGTGTAGGTTGTAATTTAGCATAGTTTATGCACCACAACTCCCAGCATGGGAGTGGTAGTTTAGGACAACAACTCCCAGCATGCCCAGACAGCTAAAGGCTGCCCAGGCATGCTAGGAGTTGTAGTTTAGCTTAGATTAGACAGCGAAGGGACTGCAACTCCCAGCATGCCCAGACAGCTTAAGGCTGCCCAGGCATGCTGGGAGTTGTAGTTTAGGACTACAACTCCCAGCATGCACAGACAGCTAAAGGCTGCCCAGACATCCTGGGAGTTGTAGTTTAGCTTAAATTAGACAGCAAAATGACTACAACTCCCAGCATGCCCGGACAGCTAAAGGCTGCCCAGGCATGCTGGGAGTTGTAGTTTAGCTTAGATTAGACAGCAAAGGGACTACAACTCCCAGCATGCCCAGACAGCTTAAGGCTGCCCAGGCATGCGATTAGTTGTAGTTTAGGACTACAACTCCCAGCATGCCCAGACAGCTAAAGGCTGCCCAGGCATGCTGGGAGTTGTAGTTTAGCTTAGATTAGACAGTGAAGCGACTACAACTCCCAGCATTCCCAGACAGCTTAAGGCTGCCCAGGCATGCTGGGAGTTGTAGTTTAGGACTACAACTCCCAGTATGCCCAGACAGCTAAAGGCTGCCCAGGAATGCTGGGAGTTATAGTTAAGCTTAGATTAGACAGCGAAGGGACCACAACTCCCAGCATGCCCAGACAGCTGAAGGCTACCCGGGTATGCTGAGAGTTGTAGTGCAGTGAAGGGACCACAATTCCCAGCATGCCCAGACAGCGAAAGGCTGCCCAGGCATGCTGGGAGTTGTAGTTTTACACAGGTATAAAGTAGTTAGCGTAGTGTTAGCGCGATTTTAGCGTAGCTAGCGTAGCGTTAGCTCAATTTTAGCGTAGCTTTAGTTTAGTATTAACGCAGTTTTACAGTTTTTAGCGTAGCATAGTGTTAGCGCAGTTGTAGCGTATTTAGCATAGCGTAGTGTTAGCGCAGTTGTAGCTTAGCTTAGTGTTAGCGCAGTTTTAGTGTATTTAGCGTAGCTTAGTGTTAGCGCAGTTTTAGTGTATTTAGCATAGTGTAGTGTTAGCGCAGTTTTAGCGTAGAGTAGCTTAGTGTTAGCGCAGTTTTAGTGTATTTAGCATAATGTAAGCGCAGTTTTAGCGTATTTAGCATAGCTTAGTTCTAGTGCAGTTTTAATGTATTTAGTGTAGTGTTAGCGCAGTTTTAATGTATTAATGTAGTGTAGCGTCAGCACAGTTTTAGCGTATTTAGCGTAGCGTATTGTTAGCGTAGTCTTAGAGTAGTCAGAGCAGCGTAGTCTCGGAGTAGTTAGCGTAGTGTAGTGTTAGTCCAGTTCTAGCATAGTTGGCGTAGTTGTACACAGGTGTAGTGTAGCTAACTTAGTTTTACAGGCAGATGAAGTGTAGTTTAGAGAGTTTAGCGTGGGGTGTAGCTTAGCTTAGTCAGAAAGTGAAGGGGCTATAACTCCCAGCATGCCCAGACAGCCAAAGTTGTAGTTTTGCAAAAGTAGCAGAGGCAGTTGCGCTCTGCTACGTTAATGTACTATACGGCCACCTGTATAGATGGCTGGATACGGTGATCACAAGGCCACTTACCCACCTCTGTTCCTGCTCCGTCACTGGACTTGTAGCAACGCAGGGAGATGACAGAGCTGGAATGGGGGTGGTAAGTTAGGCTCTCCAGTTAATAACCCATTTTTTTTGTGTGTTTTTCTTCTCGTTTCAGATACGTGAATGCGGAGGACTACATCGGAATCGGTAGACTACGACGATGACCTGCATTTTTTTCTTTTCTTTTAATAAAATGGTTAACGAGGGCTGTGGGGGAGTGTTTTTCCTAATAAAAATGTTTTAACTGTGTGTGTGTTTTTTTTAATTACTTTACAGGCTTAGTAGTGGAAGCTGTCTTGTAGACGGAGTCCATTACTAAGTCGGGCTTAGCGTTAGCCCCAAAAACAGCCAGCGATAACCCCCAATTATTACCCCGGCTGTTGCTGTTTGATTGGTATTTGGCTGAAAATGAAAATACGGGGAACCACCCACACACTTTTTTTTTTTTTTTAGTGTGTGGGTTGTTCCCCGTATTTTCATTTCCCGCAAATACCAACCAAACAGCAACAGCCTGATGTTACCAGGGTGGGTGAGGACCATTGTTACTGGCCCTTCCCAGCCTAAATAATGCCAGCCTGTTACTGCATAGGCCCAAGAGCGCCATATTTGGCGCTCTAGGCCTGTTGGTATCGGCTCTAACGCTAAGCTCTAACGCTAAGCCCCGACTTAGTAATGGACTCCGTCTACGAGACAGCTTCCACTACTAAGCCAGTAAAGTCATTTAAAAAAAAAACACACACAAGTTAAAACATTTTTATTAGGAAAAACACTCCCCCACAGCCCTCGTTAACCATTTTATTAAAAGAAAAGAAAAAAATGCAGGTCATCGTCGTAGTCCGCCGATTTCGATGTAGTCCTCCGCATTCACGTATCGAAACGAGAAGAAAAACACAAAAAAAATGGGTTATTAACTGGAGAGCCTAACTTACCACCCCTGTTCCAGCTCCGTCATCTTCCTGCGTTGCTACAAGTCCAGTGACAGAGCAGGAATGGAGGTGGGTAAGTGGCCTTGTGATCACCGTATCCAGCCATCTATACAAGTGGCCGTATAATACATTAATGTAGCAGAGCGCAACTGCCTCTGCTACTTTTGCAAAACTACAACTTCCATCCTGCCCGGACAGCCTTTGGCTGTCTGGGCATGCTGGGAGTTGTAGCCCCTTCACTTTATGACTAAGCTAAGCTACACCCCACGCTAAACTCTCTAAACTACACTTCATCTGCCTGTAAAACTAAGTTAGCTACACTCACCCGTGTACAACTACAACAATTATGCTAGAACTGGACTATCACTACACTAACTATGCTAACTACCTCGAGACTACGCTGCGCTCACTACTCTAAGACTACACTAACAATACGCTACGCTAAATACGCTAAAACTGTGCTAACGCTACACTACACTAAATACATTAAAACTGCACTAGAACTAAGCTACGCTAAATACGCTAAAGCTGCGCGTACATTACGCTAAATACTTTAAAACTGCTCTAACACTAAGCTACTCTACGCTTAAACTGCGCTAACACTAAGCTACGCTAAATACACTAAAACTGCGCTAACACTGAGCTACGCTACAACTGCGCTAACACTATGCTATGCTAAATATGCTACAACTGCGCTAACACTATGCTACACTAAAACCGGAAACAGCGCTAACACTAAAGCTATGCTAAAATTGAACTAACACTACGCTAGCTACGCTAAAATCACGCTAACACTACGCTAACTACTTTATACCTGTGTAAAACTACAACTCCCAGCATGCCTGGGCAGCCTTTAGCTGTCTGGGCATGCTGGGAGTTGTGGTCCCTTCACTGCACTACAACTCTCAGCATACCCGGGCAGCCTTCAGCTGGGAGTTGTAGTCCCATCAGCTAAACTACAACTCCCAGCATGCCCTGGCAGCCTTCAGCTATGTGGGCATGCTGGGAGTTGTGGTCCCTTCGCTGTCTAATCTAAGCTAAACTACAACTCCCAGCATGCCTGGGCAGCCTTTAGCTGTCTGAGCATGCTGGGAGTTGTAGTCCTAAACTACAACTCCCAGCATGCCTGGGCAGCCTTAAGCTGTCTGGGCATGCTGGGAGTTGTAGTCCTTTTGCTGTCTAATTTAAGCTAAACTACAACTCCCAGCATGCCTGGGCAGCCTTTAGCTGTCTGGGCATGCTGGGAGTTGTAGTCCTAAACTACAACTACTAGCATGCCTGGGCAGCCTTAAGCTGCCTGGGCATGCTGGGAGTTGTAGTCCCTTCGCTGTCTAATCTATGCTAAACTACAACTCTCAGCATGCCTGGGCAGCCTTTAGCTGTTCGGGCATGCTGGGAGTTGTTGTCCTTTTGCTGTCTAATTTAAGCTAAACTACAACTCCCAGGATGCCTTAAGCTGCCTGGGTATGCTGGGAGTTGTAGTCCCTTCACTGTCTAATCTATGCTAAACTACAACTCTCAGCATGCCTGGGCAGCCTTTAGCTGTCTGGGCATGCTGGGAGTTGTAGTCCTAAACTACAACTCCCAGCATACCTGGGCAGCCTTAAGCTGTCTGGGCATGCTGGGAGTTGTAGTCCCTTCGCTGTCTAATCTAAGCTAAACTACAACTCCTAGCATGCCTCGGCAGCCTTTAGCTGTATGGGCATGCTGGGAGTTGTAGTCCTAAACTACAACTCCCAGCATGCCTGGGCAGCCTTTAGCTGTCTGGGCATGCTGGGAGTTGTTGTCCTAAACTACAACTCCCATGCTGGGAGTTGTGGTGCATAAACTATGCTAAATTACAACACTAATCTACCTACCTACGCTATTTGCGTAGTGCTGCGCATGCGCAGTACTACTTTAGCTGCACACGCATGCGCAGCACTACTTTAGCTGCGCCCGCTGCTCTACTTTCTGTTCCCCGTTCCCTGAGAGTTACACTACACTACCTCCCGCATGGTCTCATGCATCATACTAAGCCCCCAATATGCTTTAGATGCCTTGATTAGTATTGATCACAGCATCTAAAGGGTTAATGGCAAGCATCAAGGTGATCGCCGGGACCCACCGTAAATGAAGATGCACTCGCTTTATGTAAAGAACAATAATGTACTTCCCGGTCCATTAAGTACCAGGGCACCAGGATGTACATTTACTTCCATTGTCATTAAAGGACAAGTTTCATGCCCGACAGTACAGAAAAACATATCCCCTATCCGCAGGATAAGTTTTAGATCGTGGGGGTCCGAGCGCTGTGGCAAATCCCCCCGCGTTCGTCTGTACAGAGCCCTGGTGTTAGGGACCAACCAGGGGACAGGGAGAGTGAGCCCTAAACTGACCCTAAAACCATCTCTCCCTGCCTACTGGCCCATCCACCCTAAACAGTGAATCGATAACTGGGCGCCGGTCCCTCCCTGAACTAAAGTGCTGGGGCCTAATAAAAACACACACTAATAAATAGTCGGTCACGAACCAGAAAACTAACAGGAAAATACAACTCTATAGTATATAAGTTCAGAGGACACAGATCATTGAGCAGCACAGAGGACATCATCAGCGGACATGAACAGAGGACACTAAAGATTGTCGGACATGAACAGAGGACTCTATAGATAAGTAGACATGTACAAAACTCAAGAGATCAGAATACAAGAACTAGTATCAAATAGAGTTCAAAACAACAGACAGGAAAACAGATAAGTCAACAGACTATAGGAACAGACAGGAAAATAGCATAATCCCCCAGAACGTCCAATAGACTCCAAGTCCATGGACCAGAAACAGGGATCTATAGCTTAACAGGAATTATCGCAATCCCCCCAGATAACCTCCAGTAGAAACAGGATATCTTGATACTAGAACGCAATCTCCCAGAGTCCACCTTGGAGTACGGAGATATCTAGTACTAATTCTCAATTCCCCGCATTCCTCATGGACAGGTAACAGGGATATCTAGATACAAAGTATATGATTATGGAACACTGTTCACACTGAACATAAGACAGGAAACCACAATCCCTCAGGAACATCCAGTAGACTCCATGTCCCCGTGGACCAGAAGCTGGGATGCCAGATAGGACACTGTTCACACTGAGGTACAAGTACAAAGGACAAAGATCAGATCAACCAAACAGAATATAAATATAGGATGCTGTACACACTAGAACACAGAACCAGGATACCAAACAGGGATAACATACAGAGCATACTCAGACATAGTGTGAACAGGCACATAACAGAAAGGATAATAATCCTAAAACCGGCTAAACAAACACAGCTTAAAATCTACTAAGAGCATGGCACATAAAATGGCAAAACCCAGAAAATACAAGGTGCTTGCTAAAACAGATATAGTAGATAAAAGCATAAAACAAACAGAGTTTCACCCAGCCTCCATTAGCCGCATGTCCAACATGTTAGCAAGACAGGGTACAGAGAAGTTATCTGTAGTTATCTGCCACCCAAAGTGCCACACATACTATTCCAAAAGATAGCCAAATGCCCACAAAAGTCACAAATGCCCCACCAGATGTCTCTCACACTTGCTCCCAGTTTAATGAGCATTACTCCTACTACCCTGCCACATAAATACTTGCAACTAAAATTATTTTCACGTCTTACAGTGTCTATCGGGGGTATTCATTTAGGAAGTCCCTTACTTGTACCTCTAACATATACCTATGGGGAATGCCACTTAGAGGCAGCCATCATATAAAGACACCCATGTTATAAGTATACCATAACTAAATATAACCATACAGTAGTGAATAATGAATAATAGAATGCAATAAATAATAATAAAACAAAATAAAGTAAATACCATCAAACATGACGATTATTTATGATATTTGTAGCTACAAAACAATGTGCTGATCATTTTATCAATAGCTTTGCTGCAACTTGTGGCTTTCCAGTGAATGTCATATTACAACTAACTATTTTGTGAACCAATGATGGTACATGTTGCAAGAAGCTATATAAGTAACAGTTAAAATTGGTTTTTAGTTGAAACTGGTGTTCCCTAGTGAAAACCAGTTTTGACCAAATGCCATTGCGAAAACTTGAATTTAGTGCTTTTCTTTAGTGAAAAACTGTTTTGACTGAACGCCTTTGTGAAAACTAGGATTTACTGCTTTTCCCTAGTTAAGACCAGGTTTTTAGTGAAAGCCTTTGTTCAAACTAGAATGTTACTGCTAATACAAAAATGGAATGTTGTATCCTACATGTTATATTTAATATTGTTGTATCCTCAACAAATGCTGCAACATAGATGTTTTAATTCCCAATTAAAGGAGAACTCCAGAATCAAAAAATTGTCCCCCATACTGCCGGCAGTAAAAAAATAAAGATGTACATACCTTCCTCCGCTCCCCCGGGGCCTCCGGTAACTGGCTCCGTTCTCCGCCGCGATACTCTTCCTGGTTGCTAGAGGTCGGCGAGTCATACTGCGCTCAGCCAATCACCGGCGCCAGTGAAGTCCCGGCTCGGCCGGCGATAGGCTGAGCAGTTTTTTAAATGGACAGAGATGTCAGCAGAGAGCATTGTGTTCCAAAAAGAAAATAATTTCCTCTGTAGTATTCAGCAGTTAATAAGTACTGGAAGGATTAAGATTTTTAATAGAAGTAATTTACAAATCTGTTCAACTTTCTGGCACCAGTTGATTTAAAAAAAAAAAAAAAGTTTTCCACCTGAGAAACCCTTTAAGTCCCTAACAAACAAGGTTTAAGTCATTGTTGGGGTGTTGAGGCGATTATTGATAACAATAAACTGCCCCCCTTAAGTGTAATATCTCCTGCACTTGGCAGTGACCCTCTGCAGGTACCTGACTGGGGAGGTTGATGAATTAGGTAGCAGAGACTGAATGACCTGTCTTCATGGAAAGCAAAATGCTCCTCATTCTTTCTGTGAGCAGACATTTAATAGCAGCGAGCACTAAGTCAATAGCACAGTGCACTGCCGCCACTGAATTCATCATTCCAGGCAGCCAGGAAAGAGTTCACAGCTAAGGAGTAATTTGTTTTCTTTGCAATTCCATAAGCAAGCTAAGGGCTGCTTTTAAATAACATGACGCCCTGGAGCACACAAGCAACGGCACATTTACTGGCGTTCTCTTGCCCTTCGCTCTAGCTCTTATTGATAGCAAAGAAAGAAACTATTACTTGAAATTTACTCTCCCAAAGAAAATTAAGCATTGACTTTTCACTAAATTAACCATGACGTTTTCAAAATGGTTGCAGTATATACGGTGCTGTGTATACTGCAAGATACAGGTCATTGCATATAAGTACAGTTTATTAGTTTCCTATGAGAGTTTATTTAGCATAATGCGTAAAACAGGCTGCAAAGTATTTTACCTACTAACTTAAGCTGGCCATTCACTTTTAATAGCTGCTGGCTAAACACTCATTTGACCGACAGCTAAACATAAATGTGTCTCCTATGGAGAAGGGAAGGCAAGCTGGAGGCAAACAGCTCTGGTAGTGGCTTAGCCATGTGGATAGGGGATAAGTTGTTATGGATGCAGTTGCCCTTTAAGCGTATGGGCACTTTTACACTATCCTACAGTTTCACCACATTCCATAACTCCATATTAATACACTTAAAGGGGTACACCGGTTCCGAGCATCTTATCCCCCAAGTGTCTGATCGCAGGGGTCCCATTGGTCAGACCCCCCATAATCTCCTGTCTGGCACTCTGGCTCTCTCTATGCACAAAGCAACCTCCGCTCCGTGCATGTATTACTGTCGACCATGACACAAAGCTGTGACACGCCCCTCCATGTATCTTTATGGAAAAGCCAGAGATACCCGTGTGCTGTCTCAAACTCTCCCATTGAGATATATGGAGGAGCGTGTCAGCCACAGTTTCATTCTGTGGTCAACACGGTCGCTCAGTGCATAGAGAGAGTGGGGGGGGGGGTGGACCCCCCACAATCAGACACTTATCCCCTATCCTGTGGATGGGACATAAGGTGCTTGGCACTGTAGTACCCATTTAACTAATTTCTGTTCAAAGACTCCTTAGCCATATATCCCTATACCTTTGAGTCCCCGAACCCAGAATTTTCCTGTGCTACACATCTACTACTACCGTACTTAAATTTATATAATTCCTGATTATATCTTACATTCTCCTCTCCATAGAGAGAGAGGAGGTTCCAAAAGGTGTGTGTGTTGGGTAAATGGGCTTATTTGAACCAGGTTTCAAGTGGTATCTGTATAAATGGAAATGTTATACTATTTGATTGGCTGAGAAGATATACAGTGGCGCAAACAAGTATTTAGTCAGCCACCAATTGTGCAAGTTCTCCTACTTAAAAAAAATGAGAGAGGCCTGTAATGTCATCATAGGTATACCTCAACTATGAGAGACATAATGAGAAAAAAAAATCCATAAAATCACATTGTCTGATTATTAAAGAATTTTTTTGCAAATTATGGTGGAAAATAAGTATTTGGTCAATTACAAAAGTTCATCTCAATACTTTGTTATATACCCTTTGTTGGCAATGAAAGAGGTCAAATGTTTTCTGTAAGTCTTCACAAGGTTTTCACACACTGTTGCTGGTATTTTGGCCCATTCCTCTATGCAGATCTCCTCTAGAGCAGTGATGTTTTGGGACTGTCGCTAGGCAACACAGACTTTCAACTTCCTCCAAAGGCAGTGGCGTACTAAGGGGGGGGGGGGGGGCGGCCCGCCCCAGGTGCCGCTCACAAGGGGGGTGCCAGGGGCTGACTGACCCGCCGCCGCCGCCACCACTACTGAGGATCCGGGACACTTGTCCCAGATCCCCAGCATTCTCCAGGAGAAGGCGTCCCCTCTGTCTGAGCCGCATCTGCAGCTACACAGAGGAGACGTGACCTCCGCCCCCATGCAGCACGCAGTACAGGCGCCGATGACGTCACTCATCGGCGCCTGTACTGTGGAGAGGAGAAGACGCGGGCCCTGCTGCTGAGGAGATCGCTGCGTGGGATATTAGGTGCGCATCCTTCCTTTATTTTTTTTTCTCAACTCTGCCTATACCTATGGGGAAGGGGGGGGGGGGTTACTCTACATATACCTATGGGGGAGGGGGTTACTCTACATATATACCTATAGGGGAGGAGGGGGGGTTACTCTACATATACCTATAGGGGAGGAGGGGGGGGGACGTTACTCTACATATACCTATGGGGGAGGAGAGGGGGGGTTACTCTACATATACCTATGGGGGAGGAGAGGGGGGTTACTCTGCATATAACAATGGGGGAGGGGGTTACTCTACATATATACCTATAGGGGAGGAGAGGGGGGGGTTACTCTACATATACCTATGGGGGGAGGAGAGGGGGGTTGCTCTACATATACTTATGGGGGAGGGGATTACTCTACATATACCTATGGGGAAGGGGAGGGGGGTTTACTCTACATATACCAATGGGGAAGGGAAGGGGGGTTACTCTACATATACCTATAGGGGAGGAGGGGGGGTTACTCTACATATACCTATGGGGAAGAGAGGGGGTGTAGCTGCATATACATATGGGAAAGAGGGGGTGTAACTGCATATACCTATGGGAAAGGGGGGTTACTCTACATATACCTATGGGGAAGGGGAGGGGGGTTACTCTACATATACCTATGGGGAAGAGGGGGGTGTAGCTGCATATACATATGGGAAAGAGGGGGGTGTAACTGCATATACCTATGGGAAAGGGGGGGGTGTAACTGCATATACTTATGGGAAAGAGGGGGGGTGTACCTGCTTATACCTATGGGAAAGAGGGGGGGGGGTAACTCTGCCTATACTTATCGGGAAAGGGGGGGGTAACTGCCTATACCAATGGGGAAGAGGGGGGGAACTCTGCCTATACCAATGTGGAAGAGGGGGGTAACTCTGCCTATACCAATGGGGAAGAGGGGGGTAACTCTACCTAAACCAATTGGGAAGGGGGGATCTGCCTATACCTGGGAAAAAAAGGGGTTTAACTCTGCCTATACCTATCGGAAACGGAGGAGGTTTTTTTTTTTTAACTCTGCCTATACCTACGGGGAAAGGGGGTGGGGGGACTCTGCTGCCTATACCTAAGGAGAAAGGGGGGTTAACTCTGTTCCTATACCTATTGGGAAGGGGGTTTAACTCTGCTGCCTATACCTACAGGGAAGGGGGGCTACCTAACTTTATACCTGGATGCCTAACTACTTACCTACATACCCAGCTACCTAACTATGTACATACCTGGTCTTCATACATGGCTGCCTAACTACCTAGCTAGCCCCCTACCTACCTAACTTGTCACCTACCTACATATTTGGCTTCCTGATCTACCTACCTAGTTACCTATTTACCTGGCTACCTACCTACCTGCCCGTTTACTGTGCAGGACACCAAGGAGGGCATTATTACAGTTTGTAGGCCTATAGATGGAAAGATTGTGTAGAGGAGGGGAGAGCACTGGAAAAACCGAGAGTCTGACATGTTTGTCCTGCAGATGTTAAGAAATCTACATGGCGGTATTATCCGGATGGAGAAGAAAAGGAAAGAGGACGCCGCTGATCAGAAAATACGTAATTGTGAGTCCCAAAATGTAACTGCAATCATTTATATGGTGTACACATCCTGTGTACAGCTGATATCTACCACCATATGGTCCTGTATATAATCCTTTATAGTATACTGGTCTGTGTATAGTGGTTTTATTCAGTACAGTATGGCGGTATTATCCAGTTATTGTGTGGTGGTATATATTTACTCCTTGTATACCAGTATTATTGGTCATGGAAATTTACCTATGTTAAAGTGTTTCTTATATATATATACATTTTAGTTTATTGTGTGTGGGATTTAGGTGGAATAGGGTCGTGGCAGAAGATTGACGAGCTGCAGAGCCTAGCAGGGGTCCTTGCTTTTTTTTGGTCCGTGGGCCCTGAGTGTTGTCAGTCTGCTCCTGGGGGGGTGCCAAACAAAGGGTCCGCCCCGGGTGCCAAATGCTCTAGGTATGCCCCTGTCCAAAGGTTTTCTATGGGGTTGAGATCTTGAGACTGGCTAGGCCACTCCAGGACCTGGAAATGCTTCTTATGAAGCCCCTCTTTTGTTGCCCGGGCGGTGTGTTTGGGATCATTGTTATGCTGAAAGACCCAGCCACGTTTCATCTTCAATGCCCTTGCTGTTGAAAGAGGTTTTCGCTCAAAATCTCATGAACAATGGCCCCCATTCATTCTTTCCTTTACACGGATCAGTCGTCCTGGTCCCTTAGCAGAAAAACAGCCCAAAAGCAAGATGTTTCCACCCCCATGCTTAACAGTAGGTATGGTGTTCTTTGGATGAAACTCAGCATTCTTTCTTGTTACCAGTGGGGTACCTCAGGGATCTGTACTGAGACCAATATTGTTTAATATCTTCATTAGTGACATCGCAAAAGGTCTCGATGGTAAGACATGTCTTTTTGCTGATGATACAAAGATATGTAACAGGGTTGATGTTCCTGGAGGGATATGCCAAATGGAAAAGGATTTAGGAAAACTAGAAGAATGGTCAGAACTCTGGATACTGAAATTTAATGTGGACAAGTGCAAGATAATGCACCTGGAGCGTAAAAACCCTCGGGCAGAATATAGAATATTTGACACAGTCCTGACCTCAGTATCAGAGGAGAAGGATTTAGGAGTAATTATTTCAGAAGCAGGAAACACTAGCAGAATGCTTGGATGTATAGGGAGAGGTATAAGCAGTTGAAAGAGAGAAGTGCTTATGCCGCTGTACAGATCACTGGTGGGACCTCACTTGGAGTATTGTGCACAGTACTGGAGGCCGTATCTCCAAAAGGATATAGATACTCTAGAGAGAGTTCAGAGAAGAGCTACTAAACTAGTACATGGATTGCAGGATAAAACTTACCAGGAAAGGTTAAAGAACCTTAACATGTATAGCTTGGAAGAAAGAAGAGACAGAGGGATTATGATAGAGACTTTTAAATACATAAAGGGAATTAACAAGGTAAAGGAGGAGAGAATATTTAAAAGAAGAAAAAGAGGACAGTTTTAAATTAGAGGGGCAAAGTTTTAAAAGTAATATCAGGAAGTATTAATTTACTGAGAGAGTAGTGGATGCATGAAATAGCCTTTCTGCAGAAGTGGTCGCTGCAAATACAGTGAAGGAGTTTAAACTTGCATGGGATAAGCATAAGGCTATCCTTCATATAAGATAGGGCCAGGGACTATTCATAGGATTCAGATTATAGGGCAGACTAGATGGGCCAAATGGTTCTTATCTGCCGACACATTCTATGTTTCTATGTTTCTCCTCCAAACACGACGAGTTGAGTTATTACCAAAAAGTTCTACTTTGGTTTCATCTGACCATATGACAATCTCCAAATACTCTTCTCGATCATCTAAATGCTAGCAAACTTCAGTTGGGCCCGGACATGTACTGGCTTAAGCAGGGAGACACATTGGCACTGCATGATGTGAGTCCCTGGCGGTGTAGTGTATTACTGATGGTAGCCTTTGTTACTTTGGTCCCAGCTTTCTGCAGTTCATTTTCTAGGTCCCTCCATGTGGTTCTGGGACTTTTGCTCACCGTTTTTGTGATAATTTTGACACCATGGGGTGAGATCTTACGTGGAGCCCCAGATCGAGGGAGATTATCAGTGGTCTTGTATGTCTTCCATTTTCTAATAATTGCTCCCACAGTTGATTTCTTCACAACAAGCTGCTTGCCTATTGCAAATTCAGTCTTCGGTTCCCCCGTTCTGCTCACCTACAGTTATCCGGGCAGAGCGGGGGAACTGTCCTGTGACCGGCAGCGGCGGTGAAGGTCACTAACCAGCAGCGATCGGCGTCGGCAAGTGCCGATCCTCTCCCTGGTGCAGCAATCCTGCGACTACGGAAGCCGGTGAGTTGTTGCCTAGCAACATCTGGAGGGCTACAGTTTGGAGACCACTATACAGTGGTCTCTAAACTGTTGCCCTCCAGATGTTGCAAAACTACAACTCCCAGCATGCCCCGACAGCTGTTTGCTGTTTGGGCATGCTGGGATTTGTAGTTTTGCAACATCTGGAGGGCCACAGTTTGGAGCTCACTGTGCGGTGGTTTCTAAACCGTGGCCCTCTAAATATTGCAACGCTACAACTCCCAGCCTGCACGAACAGCAAACAGCTGTCTCACCATGCTGGGAGTTGTACTTGCGTACCTCCAGCTGTTGTATAACTACACCTCCCAGCATGTCCTTCGGCGATCAGTACATGCTGGGAGTTGTAGTTTTGCAACAGCTGGAGGCACACTGGATGGAAAATAGTGAGTTAGACAACCAGTGTGCCTCCAGCTGTTGCAAAACTACAACCCCCAGCATGCACATTCTGTCAGTGCATGTTGGGAGTTGTAGTTTTGCAACAGCTGGAGGTTTGCCCCCAATGTGAATTTACAGGGTACATTTACATGGACGGGTTTACAGTGAGTTTCCTACTTCAAATTTGAGCTGCGGCAAATTTTCTGCCGCAGCGCAAACTCCTAGCAGGAAACTCACTGTAAACCCGCCTGTATGAATGTACCCTGAAAACACTACACTAACACATAATAAAGGGTAAAACCCTACATATACAACCCTTACACTGTCCCCCCCAATAAAAATGAAAAACATATCGTATAGCAGTGTTTCCAAAACGGAGCCTCCAGCTGTTGTAAAACAACAACTCCCAGCATTTCCGGACAGCCACTGACTTTCCAGACGTGCTGGAAGTTTAGCAACAGCTGGAGGCATCCTGTTTGGGAATCACTGGCATAGAATACCCCTATGTGCACGCCTATACAATCCCCAATTTAGTCCTCAAATGTGCATGGCGCTCTCTCACTTCGGAGCCCAGTTGTATTTCAAGGAAACAGCCACATATGGGGCATTTCCGTACTTGGGAGCATTTGGTTTACACATTTTGGGGGGCTTTTTCTCCTTTTACCCCTTATGAAGAGGAAAAGTTGGGGTCTACACCAGCCTGTTAGTGTAAAAAAATGTTTTTTAAATTACACTAACATGCTGGTTTTGCCCCATACTTTTTATTTTCACAAGAGGTAAAAGGTAAAGAAGACCCCCAAAATTTGTAACGCAATTTCTCCTGAGTACGGAATTACCCCATATGTGGGTGTAAAATGCTATGCGTGCGCACAATAAGGCTCAGGAGTGAGAGCGTACTATGTACATTTGATGCCTAAATTGGTGATTTGCACATACGTGCTGATTTTACAGCGGTTCTGACCTAAACGCAAAAAAATAAATACCCACGTGTGACCCCATTTTGGAAACTACACCCCTCACGGAACATAAGGGGTATAGGGAGCCTTAACTCCCCACAGGTGTATGAAGAATTTTTGTTAAAGTTGGATGGGAAAATGGGAAAAAAAAAGTAAGAAAATACCCAATATGTGGATGTAAAGTGCTCAGCAGGCGAACTACAATTCTCAGAAGAGAAGGAGCACCATTGGGCTTTTGGTGAGAAAATTTGTCCGGAATTGAAGGCCATGTGTGTTTACAAAGCCCCATAGTGCCAGAAAAATGGACCCCCACACACACACACACACACACACACGTGACCCCATTTTGGAAACTACGCCTCTCACGTAATGTAATAAGGGTTAAAGTGAGCATTTACGCTCCACAGGTGTCTGACAGATTTTTGGAACAGTGGTCCGTGAAAATGAAAAATCTATTTTTCATTTGTACAGCCCACTGTTCCAAAGATTTGGCAGACGCCAGTCGGGTGTAAATGTCACTGCACCCCTTATTAAATTCTTTGAGGGGTGTAGTTTCCAAAAGGGGGTCACATGTGGGGGGTCCACTGATCTGGCACCATGGGGGGCTTTGTAAACGCACCAGGCCCCCCACCCCACCTCCGACTTCTATTCCAACCAAATTCTGGTTTTCTCCTATTACCCCTTGTGAAAATGTAGAATTTGGGGAAAAAACAGGATTTTTGTGAAATTATTATAATTTTTTCTCATTTACACATCCGAATTTAACGAAAATTCGTCAAACACCTGTGGGGTGTTAAGGCTTCCAAAATGCGACATGCCCCCCCAAAAACCATTTCAGCAAAATTTGCTTTCCAAAAGCCAAAGGTGACTCCTTCTCTTCTGAGCATTGTAGTTCGCCCGCACTTGACATCCACACATGGGGTATTTCAATACTCAGAAGAGATGGGGTTACAAATTTTGAGGGCATTTTCTCCTATTAGCCTTTTAAAAAATGTAAAATTTGGGGAAAAACCAGCATTTAGTGAAAAATTTTTATTTACACATCCAACTTTAACGAAAAGTCGTCAAACACCTGTGGGATGTTAAGGCTTACTGGACCCCTTGTTTTGTTCCCTGAGGGGTGTAGTTTCCAAAATAGAATGCATGTGTTTTTTTTTTTTGTTAGTTTTTTTTTTTTTTTTTTTTTTTTGCTGTTCTGGTACCATAGGGGCTTCCTAAATGTGACATGCCCCCCAAAAACCATTTCAGAAAAACTCACTCTCCAAAATCCCATTGTCGCTCCTTCCCTTCTGAGCCCTCTAGTGCACCCACAGAGCATTTGACATACACATGAGATATTTCCTTACTCAAGAGAAATGGGGTTACAAATTTTACAGTGATTTCTCTCCTTTTACCCCTTGTAAAAATTCAAAAACTGGGTCTACAAGAACATGTGAGTGTAATAAATGAAGATATGAAGGCCCCTCACATCCACTTCAAAACTGAACTGGTCCCTGAAAAATTCCGATTTTTGAAAATTTTGTGAAAAATTTGAAAATTGCTGCTTAAATTTGAAGCCCTCTGATGTCTTCCAAAAGTAAAAACATGTCAATTTTCTGATGCAAACATAAATTAAACATATTGTATATGTGAATCAATATATAATTTGGGATGTCCCAAAAGTTTCAAAGTTAAAAAAAAAATGCAACATTTTCAAATTTTTCATCAAGTTTTGGATTATTTCACCAAGAAATGATGCAAGTATCAACAAAATTTTACCACTAACATAAAGTAGAATATATCCCGAAAAACAATCTCGGAATCAGAATGAAAAGTAAAAGGATCCCAGAGTTATTAATGCTTAAAGTGACAGTGGTCAAATGTGCAAAAAATGCCGGGGTCCTTAACCCCTTAAGGACCAGGCCCATTTTGGCCTTAAGGGCAAGACCAATTTTATTTTTGCATTTCCGTTTTTTCCTCCTCGCCTTCTAAAAATCATAACTTTTATATTTCCATCCACAGACCCATATGAGGGCTTGTGTTTTGCATCACCAATTGTACTTTGTAATTACATCACTTATTTTACCATAAAATGTATGGCGCAACCAAACAAATATTATTCATATTTTGCACCAGAAAGCGCTGGACATTCCAATTTTTCCTTACAGATTAGAAGATAGTTACAGTTGTTATGGTTGACAGTTCAGGCTTTTGAGCTCACGGTTTTTCTTTTCGTAACAGTGATCTTTATAGAGTAGAGGTAGATGAAAACAAATTTTCATGCTCCACTTCTAGGAACACATGGAAACTATCTAGCCAATGGTACAGCATTCTCCTCTGTTACCCTTACAATTGTTAGATGAAATGATTGGGATTATAATTATAATTATTCTATTATTATTCATGGGTCACTGGTGAGGATTATTATTATTAACATTCACAATGAAATGAAATCAATGTTTTGTCCCTCTGACATGTTTTCTCTCAAGTTCCTACAGCTGAAATTACATTGTGAGCCTCACTGAGCATGTAACAAACAGTTTGTGGACAACATTGATCAAAGTGTCAGAGCTAAAACTGTTTCAATGCTTCTACCGCATGTAACAACTGGCGATGAAGTGGATCCACTGTACCTGTGTGGATGATGACATGGGCCGTACCAGGGAGCGGAGTCTAAGGTGCCGCTGGTATTCACAAGAACCCGCCACAAAGGCGGGACCTAAGTCGCTACCCCTGATACAACTCGTCCACACAGTCGGCCAAGGTGTAACGTGGCACAGGATGGAGGAGGTAACACGGAGTCAGGACAGGCAGGAGGTCAGGACTGGTGGCAGAGTAGCAAGGTTAGGTTAGGTAGCAAGAGGTCAGTGGGCAGGCGGCACAGGAGCAAGGTCAGGATACGTAGCAATAAGGTAAGATACACGGCAAGAGAAGACACAAAACTGAATGCTTTTTATAAGGTTGATAAGGCACAAAGATCCGTCAAGGGTCAAAAGGAAATGCTAGTACTTATAGTGTCATCGGGCAACAAGAAACAATTAATTGCATACTGTCCTTTTAAATTTCACAGAGCTGGCGCGTTCGCGCCCTAGGAGGCGGGGAATTGCGCGCTGGCAAGCAGGAAGCATACGGGGACGACGAGGGAGGTGAGGAGCGGAGGATTGAATGCGACCGTAGTACGGGCAGTGCCTGGCAGCTGAGGAGGAGCGCATCCGCTGTCAGCTTGTCTGACCGGGGCACGACTCCTAACAGTACCCCCCCTTTACCCTTTAGGTCTCCCCCTCTTTTTTAGGCCAGAGAAACCTGAGCACCAGATCCTGGTCTAAGATGTTCTCTTCAGGTTCCCAGGACCTCTCCTCAGGACCAAAATCCTTCCAATCAACCAGGAAGTATCATTTCCCTCATATGGTCTTGGTGGCGAGTATCTCCTGAACTTCAAACACATCAGAGCTCCTGGAAACAGGGGTAGGAGAGATATTCTTCAGAGAGAACCGGTTAAGGACAAACGGCTTGAGGAGGGAGATGTGGAATGAGTTCCGGATGCGCAGGGAAGGAGGGAGATGTAACTTGTATGCAACCGGATTGATGCAGCGTAGGACTTTAACCCCTTAACCCCAATGGACGTTAATGTACTTCATGGTGACGTGGTACCTAATGCACCATGATGTACATTTACATGCCGCCATGATCGCGAACACCGGAGCGGTGCTCGCGTCATGCACGGCAGGTCCCTGCTGCTATCAGCAGCCAGGGACCCACCGGTAATGGCGGACATCCGCGATCGCACGGATGTCCGCCATTAACCCCTCAGATGCTGTGATCAATACAGATCACGGCATCTGCGGCAGTACGGTACTTTGAATGGATGATCGGATCACCCGCAGCATGGCGGCCAGAGGTCCCCTCACCTGGCTCCGGTGGGCTCCCGGGGCCTTCTGTTCTAGTCTGAGATTGAGCAGACTAGAACAGAAGATCACCGATAATATTGATCAGTGCTATGTCCTATACATAGCACTGAACAGTATTAGCAATCAACTAATTGCTATGAATAGGTCCCCTATGGGGACATAAAAAGTGTAAAAAAAAGTTAAAAATGTAAAATAAAAAAGTAAAAAAATTTGAAAAATCCCCTCCCCCAATAAAAAGGAAAACATCAGTTTTTCCCACTTTACTCCCCAAAAAGCGTAAAAAAATTAATAATACATATATTAAAATATATTGTTAATTATCTCGTACGGTGAACGGTGTAAACGTAACATTTTTTTTTTTTTAAGTCCAAAATTGCAGCTTTTTCGTCACATTGTATAAAAAAAATTTTTATTAAAAATTTATAAAAAGTAAAACCTAAGAAAAAGTGGTACTGATAAAAACTACAGATCATGGCGCAAAACATTTGCCCTCATATCGCCCCATATACGGAAAAATGAGAAAGTTATAGGTGGCCAAAATAGGGCAATTTCAAACATTCTAATTTTGTTAAAATGGTTTGAGATTTTTTTTAAGCAGTACAATTATAGAAAAGCATATAACAAGAGTATCATTTAAATCTTTTTGAGCCACAGAATAAAGAAAACATGTCATTTTTACCAGAAAGTGTACAGTGTGAAAATAAAACCTTCCAAAATTTGCGAAATTGCAGTTTTCTTATCAAATTTTCTCACATAAATAATGTGTTTGGTTGCGTCGTACATTTTATGGCAAAATAAGTGATGTACTTACAAAGTACAATTGGTGACGCAAAAAACAAGCCCTCATATGGGTCTGTGGGTGGAAATATAAGAGAGTTATAATTTTTAGAAGGCGAGGAGAAAAAAACAAAAATGCAAAAATAAAATTGGTCTGGTCCTTAAGGCCAAAATGGACCTGGTCCTTAACCTTAACGACGCAGGACGTATATTACGTCCTGCGCCGGCTCCTGCGATATGAAGCGGGATCGCGCTGCGATCCCGCATCATATTGCGTCGGTCCCGGCGCTCATCAACGGCCGGGACCCTCGGCTAATACCACACATCGCCGATCGCGGCGATGTGCGGTATTAACCCTTTAGAAGCGGCGGTCAAAGCTGACCACCGCTTCTAAAGTGAAAGTGAAAGTGACCCGGCTGCTCATTCGGCTGTTCGGGACCGCCGCGGTGAAATCGCGGCGTCCCGAACAGCTGACAGGACACCTGGAGGGCCCTTACCTGCCTTCTCGGTGTCCGATCGGGGAATGACTGCTCCGTGCCTGAGATCCAGGCAGGAGCAGTCAAGCGCCGATAACACTGATCACAGGCGTGTTAATACACGCCTGTGATCTGTGTAAAAGATCAGTGTGTGCAGTGTTATAGGTCCCTATGGGACCTATAACACTGCAAAAAAAATAAAAAATAAAAGTGTTAATAAAGGTCATTTAACCCCTTCCCTAATAAAAGTTTGAATCACCCCCCCTTTTCCCATAAAAAAAATAAAACAGTGTAAAAAAAAAAAAAAACATATGTGGTATCGCCGAGTGCGTAAATGTCCGAACTATAAAAATATATCATTAATTAAACCATACGTTCAATGGCGTACGCGCAAAAAAATTCCAAAGTCCAAAAAAGCGCATTTTTGGTCACTTTTTATACCATTTAAAAAGGAATAAAAAGTGATCAAAAAGTCCGATCAAAACAAAAATCATACCGATAAAAACTTCAGATCACGGCGCAAAAAATGAGTCCTCATAACGCCCTGTATGTGGAAAAATAAAAAAAATTATAGGGGTCAGAAGATGACATTTTTAAACGTATATATTTTCCTGCATGTAGTTATGATTTTTTCCAGAAGTGCGACAAAATCAAACCTATATAAGTAGGGTATAATTTTAGCCGTATGGACCTACAGAATAATGATAAGGTGTAATTTTTACCGAAATATGCACTGCGTAGAAACGGAAGCCCCCAAAAGTTACAAAATGGCGTTTTTTCTTCTATTTTGTCGCACAATGATTTTTTTTTCCATTCCGCTGTGCATTTTTGGGTAAAATGACTAATGTCACTGCAAAGTAGAATTGGCAACGCAAAAAATAAGCCATAATATGGATTTTTAGGTGGAAAATTGAAAGGGTTATGATTTTTAAAAGGTAAGGAGGAAAAAACGAAAGTTGCGTATCTCCAGCTGTTGCATAACTACATCTGCCAGCATGCCCTTCGGTGATCAGTATATGCTGGGAGTATAGCAACAGATGGAGGCACCCTAATTTAGTCCTCAAATGCGCATGGCGCTCTCTCACTTCAGAGCGTATTTCAAGGAAACAGTTTAGGGCCACATATGGGGTATTTCCGTACTCGGGAGCAATTGCGTTACAAATTTTGGGGGTCTTTTTCACCTTTTATCCCTTATGAAAAGGAAAAGTTGGGGTCTACACCAGCCTGTTAGTGTAAAAAAAAAAAACTTTTACACTGACATGCTGGTGTTGCCCCATACTTTTCATTTTCACAAGAGGTAAAAGGGAAAAAAGACCCCCAAAATTTGTAATGCGATACCCCATATGTGGGCGTAAAATGCTCTGCGGATGCACAAAAATAAATACCCACAAGTGATCCCATTTTGGAAACTACACCCCTCATGGAACGTAACAAGGGGTATAGTGAGCCTTAACACCCCACAGGTGTTTGACAAATTTTCGCTAACGTTGGATGGGAAAATGAAAAAAATAATTTTTACAAAAATGCTGGTGTTACCCTAAATTTTTCATTTTCACAAAGGAAAATAGAAAAAAAGCCCCCCACAATTTATAAACCCATTTCTTCTGAGTAAGAACTTACCCCATAAGTGGATATACCCTATAAGTGTTCTGCGGGTGAACTACAATGCTCAGAAGAGAAGGAGCACCATTGGGATTTTGGAGAGAAAATATGTCTGGAATTGAAGACCACGTTTGTTTACAAAGCTCCCATAGTGCCAGAACAATGAACCCCCCCCCCCCACATGTGACCCCATTTTGGAAACTACACCCCTCACATAATTGCACCACAGGTGTCTGACAGATTTTTGGAACAGTGGTCTGTGAAAATGAAAAATGAATTTTTTTTTATTTGCACAGCCCACTGTTCCAAAGATCTGTTAAACGCCAGTGGGGTGCAAATGCTCACTTATTAAATTCTGTGAGCGGTGTAGTTTCCAAAATGGGGTCACATCTGGAGGGGTCCACTGTTCTGGCACCATGGGGGCTTTGTAAATGCACAAGGCCCCAGACTTCCATTCCAAACAAATTCTCTCTCCAAAAGCTCAATGTTGCTCCTTCTCTTCTGAGCATTGTAGTGTGCCAGCAGAGCACTTGACGTCCACACATGGGGTATTTCCATACTCAGAAGAAGTGGGGTTACAAATGTTGGGGAGCATTTTCTCCTATTACCACTTGTAAAAATATAGAAACATTTTTTTTTTCATTTACACATCCGAATTTAACGAAAAGTTGTCAAACACCTGGGGGTTGTTAAGGCTCACTTTACCCCTTGTTACGTTCCTTGAGGGGAGTTTTTTTATTGCTGTTCTGGCACCATAGGGGCTTCCTAAATGTGACATGCACGCCAAAAACCATTTCAGCTAAATTTGCTTTCCAAAAGCCAAATGTGACGCCTTCTCTTCTGAGCATTGTAGTTCGCCCGCAGAGCATTTTAAGTCCTAACATGGGGTATTTCCATACTCCGAAGAAATGGGCTTACAAATTTTGGGGGGCATTTTCTCCCATTTCCATTTGTAAAAATTGTAAATTTGGGAGGAAAAACTGCACTTAAAGGAGTATTCCAGGAATTTTTTTTTATTTGACTATGCTACAGGGGCTGTAAAGTTAGTGTGGTTCATAATATAGTGTCTTTACCTGTGTGTGATGGTTTTCTCACAATTCTTTTGTGATTTTCATGCCAATATTTATTTTTAACAGCATACAAAATGACTGCTGTCTCTGATTTTTCCCAGCTTGCAATGCTGTCGAGACCTGACTCACTAGTCAGCTGATGACAGGGAGCCTGTCTTCTTCAATGGGTGGAGAGAGCAATCTGCAACTAATGCAACAGCTGGAGGCACGCTGATTGAAAACCACAGGTCTGCAGCTCATATATGTTTCAATGGGTGGGTTGGCTGATGTGTGGGAAGGAGGAAAATGGAATCATGGGATTCGTAGGCAAACAAGAAAACTGAAAACAGGAAATACAAGTTCACAGAAAGCTAGCCACAGTGTTATGGTAATCTCACAACATAGCCATTCAGCCCCAAGACAAGCGCAGATCCTTCCTAAGCATGTCCATTACTGTCTGCCAGGTACGTACTAAAATCACCTTATGCTGGATAACCCCTTTAAGTGAAAAATGTAATTGTATTTACAAATCCAACTAACAAAAAGACGTCAACCACCTGTGGGGTGTTAAGGCTCACTGGACCCCTTGTTACTTGCCTTGAGGGGTGTAGTTTCCAAAATAGTATGCCATGTGTTTTTTTTTTTGCTGTTATGACTCCATACTTCCTAAATGCGACATGCCCCCAAAAACCATTTCAGCAAAATTCACTCTCCAAAATCCCATTGTCGCTCCTTCCCTTCTGAGCATTCCAGTGCACCCACAGAGCACTTTACATCCATATATGAGGCATTTCCTTACTCAAGAGAAATTGGGCTACAAATTTTGGGGGGATTTTTCTTTTATTACCCCTTGTAAAAATTCAAAAACTGGGTCTACACGAACATGCAAGTGTAAAAAATTAAGATTTAGAATTTTCTCCTTCACTTTGCTGCTCTTCCTGTGAAACACCTAAAGGGTTAACAAACTTTCTGAATGTCAATTTGAATACTCTGAGGGATGCAGTTTCTATAATGGGGTCATTTATGGGGTACTTCTAATATTAAGGCCCTTCAAATGCACTTAAAAACTGAACTGGTCCCTGAAAAATTCTGATTTAGAAAATTTTGTGAAAAATTAGAAAATTGATGCTGAACTTTGAAGCCCTCTGATGTCTGTAAAAAAAAAAAAAAAACATGTCATCTTTATGATGCCAACATAAAGACGACATATTGTATATGTGAATCAATATACAATTTTTAAAGTTAGAAAAATGCATAATTTTCAAGTTTTTCATGAAATTTTGGAATTTTTCACCAAGAAATGATGCAGGCATCGATGAAAATTTACCACTATGTAAAAGTAGAATATATCACGAAAAACAAGTAAAAGCTTCCCAGAGTTAAAAATGCTTAAAGTGACAGTGGTCAGATGTGCAAAATATGCTCTGGTCCTTAAGGTAAAAATGGGCTTGGTCCTTAAGGGGTTAGTGGCCAAGAGTTCCCGACCAGCAGGAGAAAATGTTTTAGAGAAGAAACCGCAAATCACTGTTTTTCCCTTGGAGGATTTCTGAGCCAAAACTGCTACGGCACCTACAGAACAGGCATCCGCTTCAAGGCAGAATGGCTTATCCAGGTCTGGTCTCATCAGAACGGTTGCGGAGGCAAATGCCAACTTCAAACGAGAAAAAGCTTATTCCGCTGTAGGCGGCCAGGACTTGGGATTGGCACCTTTCTTAGTAAGAGCCACAATCGGAGCTACCAGGGGGGAGAAATGTGGAAATAAATGCTGATAATAGTTGGCAAAGCCAAGGAAGCGTTGAGTAGCCCGTAGACCAGACGGTTGCGGCCAGGTTAGAACCGAAGACAGCTTATCAGGATCCATTCGGAGGCCTTGGTTAGAGACAATATTGCCGAGGAACGGTAGAGATGACTTCTCGATGAGACATTTCTCAAGTTTGGCGTAGAAGCGGTTGCTCCGAAGGCGTCTCAGGACCAGACGCACATGAGTGCGATGAACTTCCAAGTTGGGTGAGAAGATCAAGATGTCATCCAAGTACACCACAACGTAATTGTAAAGGAGATCTCGGAAAATGGAATTGACCAAATTCTTGAAAAATGGCCGGGTCGTTAAAGAGACCAAATGGCATCACTAGATACTCATTATGCCCATAACGAGTATTAAAAGCCGTCTTCCACTTGTCTCCTTCCACTCGGATCCTAATAAGGTTATACGCCCTCGCAAGTCCAACTTGGCTTCCTGTAGGTGATCAAATAGTTCAGAGATCAGTGGAAGGGGGTACCAGTTCTTGATGGTAATCTTGTTAAGTCCCCAGTAATCAATGCAGGGATGGTTAGAACTGTCATTTTTCTCCACAAAGAAGAAACTGGCTCCGGCTGGAGAGGTAGACTTCTGAATGAAGCCCTTCTGTAGGTTCTCGCTGTTGTATTCAGACATGGCCTGTGTCTCAGGAGCCGACAAAGGATAGATTCTTCCCCGAGGGGGCGAGGACCTGGCAGAAGTTCAATTGGACAATCATAGGGTCGATGAGGAGGAAGACCCTCTGCTTGCTTCTCACAAAACTTGTCAGCAAAGTCATCATACGGGGTAGGCAGACGCAGCCTAGAGGGACAAGTTGCTTCAGATGAATTGTCACCAGACAGCGGTTTCGGCAATCCTGGCATGTCACATGCTCCTCCTTAAGACGCCATAATGTGGACAGCAGAACGGGGCAGCGGCAGTCATGAGAACGGGGCTGCGAAGCGGCGACACCGAACAGTGAGCAACTACAAAGGGGGGCTGATGGCTACAAAGGGGGGCTGCATGCTACAAAGGGGGGCTGCTGGCTACAGAGGGGGACTGCTATCTACAGGGGGTCCTGATGGCTACAAAGGGGGCTGCTCTCTACAGGAGGGGTCCTGCTGGCTACAAAGGGGGGCTGCTGTCTACAAGGGGGGGTCCTGCTGGCTACAAAGGGGGGCTGCTGTCTACAGGGGGGTCCTGCTGCCTACAAAGGGGGCTGCTGTCTACAGGGGGGGTCCTGCTGGTTACAAAGGGGGGCTGCTGTCTACAAAGGGGGACTGCTGCCTACAGGGGTGGTCCTGCTGGCTACAAACAGGGGCTGCTGTCTACAGGGGTCCTGCTGTCTACAAAGGGGGTCTTCTTTCTACAGGGGGGGTCCTGCTGGCTACAAAGGAGGGCTGCTGTCTACAGGGGGGGGTCCTGCTGGCTTCAAACGGGGGCTTCTGTCTACAGGTATGGGTCCTGCTGGCTACAAGGGGGTCCCGTTGGCTACAAGGGGGGGGGGGGCTTCTGGCTACAAGGTGGTCCTGCTGTCTCATGTCTGCATCTATCTATACTACCTACAAGGGGGGCCTGCTGGCTACAAGGGGGGCCCTTCTGTATAATGTCTGCAGCTATCTATACTACCTACAAGGGGATACTACCTACTATTTAAGGAAATCTTACAGCAGAGTCACCCGCACTAACTTGAATTTATAGGTAGACAGTGCAGGGGACCTGGTTTCTACCACTGCTCACCATGTGAAGATCAACGCAATCGCTCCGGAGACATTGGTCTCGCCGCCAATGCAAAATCCCGATTCTGCCCAATGGAGAAGAGATAAATCTTGGCTCACACTACAGCAGCCGCCTCCATTGCACACAACAAGGAACCCACATATCTGCATGGTAAGCAGCGCCACAGACTGGGTCACACTGGTGTCAGATTCTCTTTAAAATAAAAGTACTCGTACTTGGTATCGGCGAGTACTAGAATTAAAGTATCGGTACTCATACTCGGAATTAAAAAAAATATTGAGACATCCCTAACCCCTACCCTTTACTGTATTTCTGCCCTGCACTGCACCCCTGTCCTATACTGTATTCCTGACCTGCACTGTACCCCTGTCCTATACTGTATCCCTACCCTGCAACCCTGCTTGTCAGAGGCCTAAATGTCACTAAAACTATATAAAAGAACTGTAATGAGCACTCAAAGTAGATGTTCTGTGCAGTGCTCACATCATGTATAGACACTGTGTAGTCTGCTGTGGTACATGTAGGTAAATGATCTTGGTAAATGTTTTGCACATAGAGCCATAGAGCTTCAAGCTACACACCTGTTATGTCCCATACTTACTGAGTAAGCGACTATGTTGCACTTAACTATTGTCCCTAATAGTATATCAAATACAGTGGTACTGTCCCAGCAAATAATTGGGTATGCTGTATGCTTACACTTTTTGTAGTTAGCACTTATAGGGATGGCTGCACTATGGGGGGCATCTAGTTGGCAAATATGAGATTGGGTGATTGAACTGTATATGGGGTCATGTAGCTGGCATTAATGAGGTGGGTGGCTGCACTGTACAGGGATATGTGGATGGCTGCACTGTTTATGGAAGGTATGTAGTTGGTACTTATAGGTGTGTGTGTGGCTGCACTGTATATGGAGGATATGTAGTTGGTACTTATAGGAGTGTGGCTGCACTGTATATGGATGATATGTAGTTGGTACTTATAGGGGTGTGTGGATGCACTGTATATGGAGGATATGTTGGTGGTACTTATAGGGGTGTTGGGCTATACTGTATATGGGGATATATAGTTGGCACAAGGTGTATGTGAGGAATTTGTCCGATACTGTGTTTGGGAGCTCTGTGACTGTATAAGAGGGCATGCAGACATGCTGTTTATTTACACCCTGTAGGTAGCATTGTAAGGGAAAACTCAATTTTGCATAGTGTTGATAAACACTTATTAAATAATTAACTGTTTGCCTCATTAATTATTACATCTTTTCTAGTCTATCTTTTACTATGCAGCCCGTGACCTTATGGGGATGTTATTGCTAGGATATGGAATTATTTTATGATAATCAGGGGTTAGATCTCTGGCACCACTACCGATTCTGAGAATGAATGAAATAGTGCTTCGATCCCTTCATTGTTTTTTCATGGCTGTGCATGGAATAACAGTGAAGGGGCCATGGTTCTCATTTAGTGCCTCTGTCCCTCTGGTGGAGGTCGCAAAGATTGGTGGAGTTCGCAAAGATTGGACCTCTACTAATCATCAAGTGATGACACATCTAACTTTATGAGATGGGAATAACCCTTCAAGAAGACAATGGCCCACATTTATCATTGCAGTGCAAGTGAAGCATTTTTTTACACCTTTTTTTTGTGTGCTGATAATGTGGAGGAGCACCAAATGTATTAAAAGGTAAACAAGCTTTGATAAATTTTGTGCAGGTCCACATTTTCTGAAATTTCTGTCTACACATACACCAAAAAGCTACACCATGTCTGGGCTGGTGTAGTTTTAGAGACTTTTCAGTGGCTTTGCGCCTTTTTTTTGCTCCTTTTTACAAAAAGGCGCAATGATAAATCCCTTCCATATCATGTCTATTGCCAAAATCAGTGGATTGCAACTCAAAATCAGTGGATTGCAACTCAAAATCAGCAGAAATGTGTAAACAAAAAGGGGCAAAAAAAGCCCTGCTTGCACCTTTTTTGCCCCTTTTATAGACACAAAAAACAGTCTAAAGACAATAATAAATGTGGGCCAATGAGTTGTCACGATGCCGGCTGGCAGGAGGTGGATCCTCTGTGCCAGAGAGGGATTGGCGTGGACCGTGCTAGTGGACCGGTTCTAAGTCACTACTGGTTTTCACCAGAGCCCGCCGCAAAGCGGGATGGTCTTGCTGCGGCGGTAGTGACCAGGTCGTATCCACTAGCAACGGCTCAACCTCTCTGACTGCTGAAGATAGGCGCGGTACAAGGGAGAAGACAGAAGCAAGGTCGGACGTAGCAGAAGGTCGGGGCAGGCAGCAAGGATCGTAGTCAGGGGCAACGGCAGGAGGTCTGGAACACAGGCTAGGAACATACAAGGGAACGCTTTCACAAGGCACAAGGGCAACAAGATCCGGCGAGGGAGTGCAGGGGAAGTGAGGTATATATAAGGAGTGCACAGCTGAACACACTAATTAGAACCACTGCGCCAATCAGCGGCGCAGTGGCCCTTTAAATCGCAGAGACCCGGCGCGCGCGCCCTAGGGAGCGGGGCCGCGCGCGCCGGGACAGGACCGACGGAGAGCGAGTCAGGTACGGGAGCCGGGGTGCGCATCGCGAGCGGGCGCCACCCGCATCGCGAATCGCATCCCGGCTGGAGGCGGTACCGCAGCGCACCCGGTCAGTGGATCTGACCGGGGCGCTGCAGCAACGAGGATGAGGCGAGCGCTCCGGGGAGGAACGGGGACCCGGAGCGCTTGGCTTAACATGAGTTATGTAAGATAGAATGGTAACAGTAGATGGGAATGACCCTGATACCTGCATGAGTTCCACCACTAGCTCTCCTATTTGTAAAGAATGGAAGAAGACATGCCCCCGCCCCCACCACCTCCCCGATTGCAGTCGTATGGAATGAAACATAGAAGAACAGCTGCAATAGAAGATTACAAAGGCACTGATGACAACAAATAATTGTTGCAGCTTGCGTAATTTAAATAGTGCAGAATACTTGCTGTTTCTCTATTGCATTGGACTTTCCTTTAAAAGGTACATATAAAGAGACAGATTAATGTGATTATGGAAATGTCCCTTCTTCCCTGTCTCCATCATTCCCATGTGATGATTTTGATCATAGAATACATTACAGAATAGATGGGTCCTGACTGATCACATAATAACATCAGTATTCAATTGAGTTACATTGTCCTTATTTAGTTAAGGTCCCAGCTATACTGGAATTGAATTATTCTCTCCTGTATTTAGCCTGGCTGCAGAGTAAATGCATTTATACTGTCCAAAAATAAACTCCAAGTCACTCAGCACTTCATTACTGTGGCCAGATCTGTACCAAATATGCAGCAGATCACAAAATACTGGGTATACCGATAGGAGGAGTCCATATTCATACATCATATGGATAATGGGGGTTATACATAATTACTTCACCTAAAAAAAAAAATATCCTCAGCGAACATACCATCTTCTGAATAGATGGTATTAATAAGAAAAGGTTGACTTAAAATATCATGACCTTATTATCTCAAGGCAGACCACAATGCTTTATTTTCAAATGACCGCTTGCTCCATACCCTATTCTTCCTTTTAGGGTGCTCTTACTCGTGGTACTATTGGTTGCTGCTACCATGTGTAATCCTTAATGGCAGGCAGTAACTCGGCAAGTCCAGGATTCCAGTGAGGCCACGCAACCCTGGAGTTTCTGAGCTAACCAATTCTTAGCAATCAATAATCTAGCCTACAAAAAGTCTAATCATCTCCCCAGAGTGTGGACAGCTGGATTCTGCCTCCTTCCGATTTAATACAAAAGAATTGGGCTATAGTATGTTCTATGAAGAAGACACAATTGCATGAACCAATGATTATAATTACATAAGTTGTACTTAAAGGGGTATTCCGACCAAATACATCTTATCCCCTATCCAAAGCATGGGGATAGGATGTCTGATCGTAGGGGGCCCACCGCTGGTACCCCTCGCGATCTCCATGCAGCAACCTGCATTCTATGTGGGGCTGCTTCTCCAGTCTCAGAATCTTCTGTGTGTAATGGCAGGTGGTGTGGAACCACTATACCTGTTGTGGACGATGGGGGAGCCAAATCAAGGAGCGGAGTGTAAGGAGCCACTGGTTTTCACCAGAGCCCATCGCAAAGCGGGATGGACTTTCTGCGGCAGGCGGCTCCCAGGTCGCTACCCCTGGCACGACTTGTCCACAAAAGCTGCTGAGGAGATGCGTGTCACAGAAGGAATGAGACAGAGTCGTAGTGAGGGACTGGCAGGAGGTCAAGACTAGCGGCACTATAGCAAGGTCAGGTCCCGTAGCAAGAGGTCATAGGGCATACGGCACAGAAGCAAGGTAAGGATATGTAGCAATGGGGTCAGATGCACGGCAAGACAAGACACAAACAGAATGCTTTCTCCTATGCTGTAATGGCTCAAAGATCAAGCAGGGGTCAAGAGGAAGTGTGGGGTTAAATAAGGTCAGGACCAAACAAGCACCAATCAATGGTGCGCTGGCCCTTAAAATCATAGGAAGCCGGTGCACGAGCGCCCTAGGAGGCGGGGATGCACACGCCGACGGCCAGGGATAGCGAAGGGGACAGAGACGCAGGGAGGTGAGTGACGGCCAGGCATTCGCATGCAGGCGCGTCCCGTGATGCGAACTGCTGCAGAGCCAGCATGGGAGGACAGGGAAGGAGTGCACTTGTGGCCAGCGCGTCTGGCCGCAGCGCTTCTCGTACCACTGTGTTTCCAGGACTGGAGACATGAAGTCACACCATGTCCCCTCCATTCATGTCTATGGACATAGACATGAATTGAGGGGGCGTAGCGTGACGTCACGAGGGGGCATGATGTGATGTCACATCTCCAGTTCCAGAAACACAGAAGGTTCCGAGATTGGAGAAGCCACCCCGCATAGAATGCGGGTGCTGCACGGAGATTGCGGGAGGTCCCAGCGGCTTGCCCCCACCGATCAGAAATCTTAAGATGTATTTGGCTGGAATACCCCTGTAAACAATTACTTTTTGTGAAAGATGGTTGAAAACGACTGGCTTAAGGAGGGAGACGTGAAAAGAATTCGGAATACGGAGAGAGGATGGCAGACAAAGCTTGTAAGAAACTGGATTAATTTTTCGCAAAACCTCGAACAGTCCCAGGAAGTGAGGACCTAATTTGTAGCTGGGAATGCTGAAACGGAAGTATTTAGAAGAGAGCCAGACCTTATCACCAAAATTGGATGAGACCTTCACTTGTTATCTGCTTGAGATTTCATACGAGAGGAAGCGTGAAGCAAAGAACGACGGGTCCCCTGCCAGATGATCTTAAAGTCCCGTACTTGTTCAACTACAGCAGGTATACCAGAAGAAGCTGGAAGAGGAAGAGGAGGACGAAGATGATGACCATAGACAACAAAGAATGGTGAAGTCCTCGTAGACTCAGAATCCTTGTGATTATAAGAAAATTCTGACCAAGGTAAAAGGTCGACCCAATCATCCTGCCTACTTGAGACAAAATGACGGAGATAATCTCCCAGGATTTGATTAAGTCTCTCTACCTGGCCGTTTGTTTGAGGGTGGTAAGCAGTAGAAAAGTCCAGCATGATTTAGAGACGGGAGCAGAGAGCTCGCCAGAACTTGGAAACAAATTGCACTACTCAATTAGAGACCATGTAAGTGGGAGGCCATGAAGACGAAAGATATGCTGAAGAATGTATTTCGCCAGCTGTGGAGCAGATGGAAGACCAGGCAAAGGAACAAAATTAGCCATTTTGGAAAATCATTCAACTACCACCCAGATGACCATATTGTTGCAGGAAGGTGGCAAATAAGTAATAAAGTCCATAGCTAGGTGTGACCATGGTGTTTCCGGAATAGGCAAAGGCTGTAGAAGGTTTCTGTCTAGGAGTCTTGTCGCGAGCACAAATAGCACAAGAACGGACAAAATCTGTGGCATTGCGTTCTAGGTTCGGCCACCAGTAATGCCGAGAAATAAGTTGAATGGACTTCCATACTCCAGAATGACCCGCCATACTCCAGAATGACTCTTCGTCTCAGTCTAGAAGGCATGAAAGATTTTCAAGGAGGAACTTCATAAAATTGACAGGCGTAGCAGAAATCAATCACTCAGGAGGAACAATATGCCGAGGAGTAGAGTACAGACCAACCACATCGGAGGATCTAGAAAGGGCATCGGCTCTGACATTCTTTTCCGCAGGATGGAAATGAATGAAGAAGTTGAACCTTGAAAAGAAATGGGACCATCTAGCCTGCCGGGGATTCAGGTGCTGAGGAGTTTAAAGGTATAAGAGATTTTTATGATCCATATAGATGTTAACAGGAGGAGCAGAATCCTCCAAAAGATGTTACCATTTCTCTAATGCCAGCTTAATAGTGAGAAGTTCCCGATCTCCAATTGAATAATTCCTCTCTACAGGCGAAAAGGTCTTGCAGAAGAAGCCACAGATTACAGTCTTGCCCATGGAGGATTTTTGAGTTAGGATGGCGCCAGCTCCTACAGTGGATACGTCTACCTCCAGATAGAAGGGCTTCTTAGGATCAGGTCTAGAGAGAACTGGTGCTGAGGCAATGGCATATTTTAGTCGAAAGAAGGCCTCATCGGCCTCAGGAGTCCAATTCTTGAGAGCCACAATCCGGGCGACCACAGAAGAAAAATGAAGAATGAACTGACGATAGTAATTAGCTAACCTCAAGAAACGCTCAATGGCCCGTAGGCCAGTAGGTCTTGGCCAGTTCAAAACTGCAGACAATATGCCATGATCAGTATTAAGACCTTGACCAGACACAATGTAGCCAAGAAAAGGAAGACTTGATCTCTCGAATAGAGACTTCTCAAGCTTGGCATACAGACGATTATTCCTGAGGCACTGGAGAACCTGCAGGACATGAGAACAATGATCCTCCAAGTTGGATGAGAAGATCAGTATATCATCAAGATATACCACAACACATGTGTAAAGCAAATCACGGAAAAAGTCATAAACAAATTCTTGAAAGACAGCTGGAGCGTTACAGAGGCCAAATGGCATCACAAGATATTCAAACTGTCCATCTCAGGTGTTAAAGGCTGTCTTCCATTCGTCTCCTTCACGAATCCGAATGAGATTGTATGCTCCCCGAATATCCAATTTGGAGAAAATCTTGGCTCCCAAAGACGGTCAAAAAGTTCAGAAATGAAAGGCAAAGGATAACAATTTTTGATCGTAATTTTGTTAAGTCCCTGGTAATCAATACAAGGACGAAGAGAACCATCCTTCTTCCCAAAAAAAAAAAAAAAACAGCTCTGGCTGGGGAGGAGTATTTACGGATGAAACCCTTTTGGAGGTTCTCTTGGATATATTAAGCCATGGCTTGTGACAAAGGATAAATTCTTCCCTGGGAGGCGAAGTCCCTGGCTGTAAGTCAATAGGATAGTCATAGGGAAGATGTGGTGGAAGAATTTCAGCCTGCTTTTCACTGAATACATTAGAGTAGTCTATAAGGAAGAGGCAATCCTCTTAGGCAAGGTGGGCCCAAGACAGTGTTTTTGGCAAAAGAATCCCCCAGACAGTCATTTTTTGAAAATAGCACACAAGGCCTCGTCGTTCCAAGCCAGTTCAGAAGCAAGAGTGCGGAATTGAACCTCGTAGTCGCCTACTGAGGAGTTCCCTTGACTGAGGTTCAGAAGTGCCGTCTCGGCCGAGGAGGCCCATGCAAGTTCTTCAAAGACACTGCGAAATTCAGAGAGAAAAACCTGCAGGTTAGAAGACACTGCACCATTACGATCCCAGAGAGGAGTAGCCCAGGCCAGGGCTTTACCGTACAATAGACTGACACAAACGCCACTTTAGCTTGCTCCGTCGGAAACTGATTAGCCATAAGCTCCAAATGCATAGAGCATTGAGTCACGAAGCCTCTACACATCTTAGGCTCTCTGACTCCAGGCCTCTACATCTGGCAATGTATGCAGGACTGGGGAGTGGGTTGTTACATTTTTGGATATGAGTTACCGTTTTTGTATATGAGGATACAGTCCTTCTTTTTTTGTAATTTAAAAGTGCAAGAAATAAAGTACTGTGTATACAGAAAAAAAAGGAAAAAAAAAAACGCTTGAAGGTAAGGGTAAATGAAGCTTGGATCTGGAAGATGCTGCAGGCACAGGAGGAGACACAGGAGCAGGTTGCGGCTGCTGTTGCTTTTGCTGGGTGGCTAGAAGCTGTGGCATCATTGCAGAAAGTTGATTGAGTTGTTGCACCTAATGGGCTAACTGATGCGACTGTTGAGCCATGACGGTGGAGAGATCTGTAACATCAGGCCAGAGGCACCCCAGCGGTAGTGATGTTGCGAACATAAAATTTTCGGTTCGCGAAAGTGAACTTCCGCAAAAGTTCACGAACCGGCGAACCGCCATTCTGGCCACAATAGTGATTTAAAAGTTGTTTCAAGGGGACTAACACCAGGACTGTGGCGTGCCGGAGTGGGATCCATGGCAAAACTCCCATTGAAAATTACATAGTTGATGCAGAGTCTGGTTTTAATCCATAAAGGGCATAAATCACCTATTATTCCTAAATGGTTTGGAATAATGTGCTTTAGCCCCCTTTAGGCAGCACATAGAGCCCCCCTTTTGGCATCACATAGTTAGATTCCCCCCTTTAGACAGCACATAGATTCCCCCATATTAGACAGCACATAGTTAGATCCCCCCTTTAGGCAGCTCATAGATTCCCCCATATTAGGCAGCACATAGTAAGAGCTCCCCTTTAGGCAGCACATAAGATTCCCCCATATTCGGCAGCACATAGTTAGAGCCCCCCTTGAGGCAGCACATAGTGGGATTTGAACCCAAGGCCCCAGCGCTGCAAGGCATACATACCTTAGCATACATCTAATATCCACGGTTGCTAAAATGGACAGAGATGTCAGCAGAGAGTACCAGAAAAATTAGGCATGTACACATGCCTGAAAAATTTGGTATCATTGCAGCTGCTTCTGTAGCAGCGGCCAGAAAAATTGCAGCACCATAACAAGTGCAGCAGCAGAGGCCAGAAAAATTAGGCATGTACACATGGATGAAAAATTTGGTATTGTCGCAGCCGCATCTGTAGCAGCAGCCAGAAAAAGTGCAGCAGCAGAGGCCAGAAAAATTAGGCATGTACACCTGGATGGAAAATTTGGTATTGTCGCAGCCGCAGCTGTAGCAGCAGCCAGAAAAATTGCAGCACCAGAAAAAGTGCAGCAGCAGAGGCCATAAAAATTAGGCATGTACACCTGGCTGGAAAATGTGGTATTGTCACAGCTGTAGCAGCGGCCATAAAAATTACAGCACCATAACAAGTGCAGCAGCAGAGGCCAGAAAAATTAGGCATGTACACATGGATGAAAAATTGGGTATTGTCGCAGCCGCAGCTGTAGCAGCAGCCAGAAAAATTGAAGGACCAGAAAAAGCGCCGCAGCAGAGGCCAGAAAAATTAGGCATGTACACCTGGCTGGAAAATTTGGTATTGTCGCAGCTGTAGCAGCGGCCAGAAAAATTTCTGTTTGTTTCACCAGGCAGAAAGTGCCCTAAAACAGTGCGGCTTGAACTCTAGTTGGTGGAGGATAAGTCACGCAAGTCATCCGGCATTCAGAGTTCAAATACAGCAGCGTGTGGACCATTTTTAGCCCAAGGCAGCTCATCTGATCAGGCCTTATTCAGTCAAATGTATCGCCCAGTGTCAGTCCCTTCGGGATCCATCCCTCATTCATATTAGAAAAGGTGAGGTAATCCAGACTTTTTTGACCAAGGCGACTCCTCTTCTCAGTGACAATACCTCCTGCTGCACTGAAGGTCCTTTCTGACAGGACACTTGAAGTGGGACAGGCCAGAAGTTCGAGCGCAAATTGGGATAGCTCAGGCCACAGGTCAAGCCGGCACACCCAGTAGTCAAGGGGTTCATCGCTCCTCAGAGTGTCGATATCTGCTGTTAAGGCCAGGTAGTCTGCTACCTGTCGGTCAAGTCGTTCTCTGATGGTGGACCCCGATGGTGGGCTGTGGCGATGCGTAGGACTTAAAAAGCTCTGCATGTCCTCCATCAACAGCATGTCTGTACAGCATTCTGTCCTTGCCGGCGTGTTCGTGGGAGGAGGAGGAGGATTACTTTCACCTCTTCCCCTGTTAGATCCTTGTTGTGCTGTGACATGATCCTTATACGCTGTGTACAGCATACTTCTTAATTTATTTTGGACCTGCTGAATCCTTTCCGCCTTGCTGTAATGCGGTAACATGTCAGGCACTTTATGTTTATACCGGGGGTATAGTAGCGTGGACACCCAGTACAGGTCGTTCTCCTTCATCCTTTTTATACGAGGGTCCCTCAACAGGCACAACAGCATGAAAGACCCCATTTGCACAAGGACGGATGCCGAGCTACTCATGTCCCGTTCCTTGTCCTCACTGATGTCAGGGAAGGTATAATCTTCTTCCCCCCAGCCACGTACAACACCACGGGAACCAGATAGGTGACAAGGAGCACCCTGGGATGCCTGCTGTGGTTGGTCTTCCTCCTCCTCTTCAAAGCCACATTCCTCCTCTGACTCCTCTTCCTCACAATCCTCTTCCAGCGTTGCCGCAGGTCCAGAAAGCGATGCTGATAAGGCAGTTTCTGGTTGGGATGGTGTCCACAACTCTTCCTCTTCACGCTCATCTACTGCCTGATCCAGCACTCTTCGCAGGGCACGCTCCAAGAAGAAAACAAACGGTATGATGTCGCTGATGGTGCCTTCGGTGCGACTGACCAGGTTTGTCACCTCCTCAAAAGGACGCATGAGCCTACAGGCATTGCGCATGAGCCTCCAGTAACGTGGCAAAAAAATTCCCAGCTCCGCAGATGATGTCCTAGCACCCCGGTTATACAAATATTCGTTGACGGCTTTTTCTTGTTGGAGCAGGCAGTTGAACATTAGGAGTGTTGAATTCCAACGTGTCGGGCTGTCGCAAATCAAGCGCCTCACTGGCATGTTGTTTCGCCGCTGGATATCTGACAAGTGCGCCATGGCCGTGTAAGAATGCCTGAAATGGCCACACACCTTCCTAGACTGCTTCAGGACATCCTGTAAGCCTGGGTACTTGAGCATAAAGCGTTGTACAATCAGATTACACACATGTGCCATGCATGGCACATGTGTCAACTTGCCCAACCTCAATGCCGCCAACAAATTTGTTCCGTTGTCACAAACCACCTTGCCGATATCCAGTTGGTGCGGAGTCAGCCACTGGTCCACCTGTGCGTTCAGGACCGACAGGAGCGCTGGTGCGGTGTGACTCTCTGCTTTAAGGCAAGTCAACCCCAAGATGGCGTGACACTGCCGTATCCGGGATGTGGAATAGCACCTGGGGAGCTGGGGGGGTGCCGGTGATGTGGAGCAAGACGCAGCAGTGGAAGAGGACTCGGCCGAGGATGTTATGGAAGAGGATGGAGTAGGAGGAGTAGAAGAGGTGGCAGCAGGCCTGCCTGCAAGTCGTGGAGGTGTCACCAACTCCTCTGCAGAGCCACGCATTCCATGCTTGGCAGCCGTCACCAGGTTTACCCAATGCTCAGTGTAGGTGATATACCTGCCCTGACCATGCTTTGCAGACCAGGTATCAGTGGTCAGATGGACCCTTGCCCCTTCACTGTGTGCCAGACATGCCATAATTTCCTTTTACACAATGGAGTAAAGGTTGGGGATTGCCTTTTGTGCAAAAAAAATTCTTCTGGGTACCTTCCACTGCGGTGTCTCAATGGCTACAAATTTTTTAAAGGCCTCAGACTCCACCAGCTTGTATGGTAAAAGCTGGCGGGCTAGCAGTTCCGACAAGCCAGCTGTCAGACGCCGGTCTAGGGGGTGACTTTGAGACATTGGCTTCTTGCGCTCAAACATCTCCTTGACAGACACCTGACTGTGAGCAGATGAGCAGGAACTGCTCAAGGCGAGAGACGGAGAGGCGGATGGTTGAGAGGGGGCAAGGAGAGCAGCAGTGGATGACCTGGCTGAAGATGCTGAACCAGGAGGAGGATGGCGGCTTTGACTTTGTGTGCTGCTTGTACTGACGTGTTGATCCCATAGGCGTTTGTGATGTGACATCATGTGCCTTCGCAAAGCAGTTGTGCCTAGGTGGGTGTTGGACTTCCCACGACTCAGTTTCTTCTGGCACAGGTTGCAAATGGCCTCGCTGTTGTCAGAGGAAGACACACAAAAAAAATGCCACACTGCTGAGCTCTGCCATGACGGCATTCTGGTGGTGGCAACAGCATGCGTTGATTTGCGTCCCGTCTGGCTGACCCCGGGTGCCGATGCATGCTGTCTGATTGTGCCACTAGCTTCTTGGGATGACCTCCACCTGCTTCCAACTCGTCTCCTCCTCCTCTCTGTCTCCCCATCTGAACTTTCCCCCTCTTCTTCTCTTCTAGCGGGCACCCACGTGGCATCCACGGACACATCGTCATCATCAACACCTTCACCGCTATCTGACACCTCAAGAAAGGAAGCAGCAGCGGGTACAACATCATCATGACATGTGTGTAATGCTGCCTGACTGAGACATATCCCTGTTAACTACATCCTCTGGCAATAATGGTTGCGCATCATTCATGTCTTCAAACTGATGTGTAAATAACTCCTCTCGTAAATAACTCCTCAAGTAAAGCTGCTGTGGTGCTAGTGTTGGTGGTGGCGGCAGGCAGGCAAGTGGTAGCATGAGAGGTGCCCGAAGCTAAGCTAGAGGAGGAGAAGGACGGTGCATCAAGGTTCCGAGCGGAAGCTGTAGTAGATTGGGTGTCTTGTGATAGCCAGTCAACTAAGTCCTCAGAACTTTGGGGGTTCAGGGTACATGGCCTCTGAACACTGGCCATTCTAGGGCCAAAGGGAATCCCAGCACCACGACGGCACCTGCGGGGTGGCCTTCCTCTGCCTGTCATTTTTTTGGTTAAATTTGCACAAGTGTCACACCAAATGTGATTTGCACTAGGGTGACACAATTTGCCCTGCAGGCAAAAAAAATGGTAACTTTGACGTGAACTGACAGTGACGACTGATTTTATTTACCAGCCAAAAAAGGTATTTTTTTTTATTTGCACAACTGTCACACCTAATGTGATTTGCACTAGGGTGACACAATTTGCCCTGCAGGCAAAAAAATGGCAACTGTGACGTGAACTGACAGTGACGACTGATTTTATTTACCAGCAAAAAAAAGATATATTTTATTTTTTTATTTGCCCAACAGTCACACCTAATGTGATTTGCACTAGGGTGACACAATTTGCCCTGTAGGCAAAAAAAACTGGCAACTGTGACGTGAACTGACAGTGACGACTGATTTTATTTAACAGCCAAAAAAGGTATTTTTTTTTTAATTTGCACAACTGTCACACCTAATGTGATTTGCACTAGGGTGACACAATTTGCCCTGCAGGCAAAAAAAATGGCAACTGTGACGTGAACTGACAGTGACGACTGATTTTATTTAACAGCCAAAAAAGGTATTTTTTTTTTTAAATTTGCGGAACTGTCACACCAAATGTGATTTGCACTAGTGTGACAATGAGCAAAAAAGCTTGCCAGCGGAGTTCCCCTTTTAAGCAGTGGTCCCCAACCAGGGTGCCTCCAGCTGTTGCAAAATACACGGACTGATATATTTCAGCCCTTTGAATACTGTAGTATTTAGTTGCTTTAAAGAAATAAAGCTTGCCAGCGGAGTTCCCCTTTTATGCAGTGGTCCCCAACCAGGGTGCCTCCAGCTGTTGCAAAACACACGGACTGATTTAAGCCCTTTGAATACTGTAGTAGTTAGTTGCTTAAAGGAACTTAAGTTTTATACTGGAGTACCCCTTTTAACCAGCGATTCCCTCCCAACCAGGGTGCCTCCAGCTGTTGCAAGACACATGGACTGATATCTTTCAGCCTTTTGAATACTGTAGTAGTTAGTTGCTTGAAGGCACTTAAGTTTGATTCTGGAGTACCCCTTTTAACCAGCGGTTCCCTCCCAACCAGGGTGCCTCCAGCTGTTGCAAGACACACAGACTGATATCTTTCAGCCCTAAAAAGGGCTTTTTGGGGTGCTGTCCTTAAAGCAGATGTTACACTAGTGCTTTAGAAGTAAACTGGACCCTGAATACACCCCCTAGCAGCAACCTAGCTATCGCTTTCCCTATACAGCAGGAGCAGCTTCTCTGACCCTCCACTTCCTAAGCCTGCAGCATGCTGAATGAGGGTAAAATGTCATCCGTGCAAGAGGTAGGAGGGTCTGGAAGGGAGGGACTGCTGCTGATTGGCTGTAATGTGTCTGCTGACTCTGACTCACAGGGTCAAAGTTTACTGCAATGTTAAAGTATAGGGGGCGGATCGATCTTCTCATATGTTCGCCCCGGCGATGCAAACGCGAACATGCTAAATTAGCCGGGAACTGTTCGCCGGCGAACAATTTGCGACATCTCTACCCAGTGGGATCCATGGCCGGATCTTACTGTTAGCGGCAAGGAGGTAGTAGATACACTGAGCTTGTGTGAATGATGGCTTGGGCCATGTCAGGAAGCAGAGTCTAAGGTGCTGCTGGTTTTCACCAGAGCCCGCTGCAAAGCAGGATGGACTTGCTGCGGCAGGCGGCACCCAGGTCACTACCCCTGACATGACTAGTCCACACAGGCTGCTGAGGAGAAAACGTGGTACAGGAGGAATATGGCAACTCGTAGTCAGGATAGCTGAAGGTCCAGTAAGGCAGCATGGTAGCGAGAACAGGTACGTAGCAAGAGGTCAGTAGGCAGGCGGCACAGGAGCAAGGTCAGGTCACGGAGCAGGTAGGTCAGGAACACAATAAACGCTTAAGCACTGGGCACACAAAGATCTAGCAAGGAGGGAGGTTCACATACTTATAGAGAAGGGATAGGTGCAAACACTAATTAAGGGTGCACTGGCCCTTTAAATCTCAGAGCTCTGGCACGTGCACGCCCTAGGAGGTGGAGACGCGTTCACCGGTGGTGTGAGAACACGGAGGAAACAGAAGAAGGAGGAAATGAGTGACGGCCCAAGATTCGCATGCGGGCAGATCCCGCAATGCAAATCCCGGGCCTACCGGAGGACAGACGAAGAGAGCATTCACGGCAGGTGTGACCAGCCAGAGCGCTTGCCGTAACATCTATTTTGAGGCACCTACCTAATGGGGGCAAATTACCCACCTTTACCCAATCCCCCTACCCTCTCTTCATACTATGCAGGGCACCAAGGGAGGCATTTTTGAAGGCAGCAAAAAGTTGGAAAATGTGCTGGAAATGTGCAGAGCCTGACATGTTCTTTGGCAGATTCTGCAGTGATGAGTAATGGTTGGAAGGTTGGCAGTCTTAGCAAAATAGTGAAGACAAGGAAAGAGAAAATCTTCACAAAGAGCCCCCATGGGAGTCACTATATGTAATTGCACTGTAATCTGTTATATAGTCGGTAGAGCTGGGGTCACCACTATATGGTCACTGTATGAGGGATATTGATCTGTGCACAGTGGTTTCTATTCAGTATCAGTATGGTAGTACACTGCTCCAAAAAATAAAAGGAACACTAAGATAACACATCCTAGGTCTGAATGAATGAACTAATCATATGAAATACTTTCGTCTTTACAGTTGAATGTGCTGACAACAAAATCACACAAAAATTATCAATGGAAATCAAATTTATCAACCCGAGGAGGTCTGGATATGGAATCACACTCAAAATCTAAGTGGAAAACCACACTACAGGCTAATCCAACTTTGATGTAATTTCCTTAAAACAAGTCAAAATGAGGCTCAGCAGTGTGTGTGGCCTCCACATGCCCCTTATGACATCCCTACAACGCCTGAGAATGCTCCTGATGAGGTAGCGGATGTTCTCCTGAGGGATGACCTCCCAGACCAGGACTAAAGCATCAGCCAACTCCTGGACAGTTTGTGGTGCAATATGGCATTGGTGGATGGAGGGAGACATTATGTCCCAGGTGTGCTCAATTGGATTTAGGTCTGGGGAATGGGCGGGCAAGACCATAGCATCAATGCCTTTCTCTTGCAGGAACTGTTGACACACTCCAGCCACATGAGGTCTAGCCTTGTCTTCCATTAGAAGAAACCCAGGGCCCATCACACCAGCATATGGTCTCATAAGGGGTCTGAGGATCTCATCTCGGTACCCAATGGCAGTCAGGCTACTTCTGGCAAGCACATGTAGGGCTTTGCGGCCCCCCAAAGAAATGCCATCCCACACCATTACTGACCGATCGCCAAACCAGTCATGCTGGAAGATGTTGCAGGCAGCAGAACGTTCTCAACGGCGTCTCCAGACTCTGTCACATCTGTCACATGTGCTCAGTGTGAACCTGCTTTCATCTGTGAAGAGCACAGGGTGCCAGTGGCGAATTTGCCAATCTTGGTGTTCTCTGGCAAATGCCAAACGTCCTGCACAGTGTTGGGCTGTAAGCACAACCCCCACCTGTGGACATCGGGCCCTCATACCACCCTTCTGGAGTCTGTTTATGACCGTTTGAGTGGACACATGTTCATTTGTGGCCTGCTGGAGGTCATTCTATAGGGCTCTGGCAGTGCTCCTCCTGCTCCTCCTTGCACAAAGGCGGAGGTAGCGGTCCTGATGCTGGGTTGTGCTCTCCTATGGCCTCCTCCATGTCTCCTGATGTACTGGCCTGTCTCCTGGTAGAGCCTCCATGCTCTGGACATTACGCTAGCAGACACAGCAAACCTTCTTGCTACAGCTCGCATTGATGTGCCATCCTGGATGAACTGCACTACCTGAGACACTTGTGTGGGTTGTAGACTCCGTCTCATGCTACCACTAGAGTGAAAGCACCGCCAGCATTCAAAAGTTACCAAAACATTAGCCAGGAATTATAAGAACTGAGAAGTAGTCTGTGGTCACCACCTGCAGAACCACTCCTTTATTGAGGGTGTCTTGCTAATTGCTTATAATTTGCACATGCTGTCTGTTCCATTTGTACAACGGCATGTGAAATTAATTGTCAACCAGTGTTGCTTCCTGAGTGGACAGTGGGATTACACAGAAGTGTGATTGACTTGGAGTTACGTTGTGTTGTTTAAAGGGGTACTCCGGTGAAACCCTTTTTTCTTTTAAATCAACTGGCTCCGGCAAGTTATACAGATTTGTAAATTACTTCTATTAAAACATCTTAATCCTTCCTGTACTTATTAGCTGCTGAATACTACAGAGGAAGTTCTTTTCTTATTGGAATGCTATCTGATGACATCACGAGCACAGTGCTCTTTGCTGATGTTATTATAATAATAATAAGTCTTTATTTATTGTTGTCCTTAGTGAGATTTGAACCCAAGGCCCCAGCACTGCAGTGCTAACCACTAAGCCACCATGCTGCCCTTAGTACACAACTGCTATGCACGGATGCTAAAATGGACAGAGATGTCAGCAGAGAGCCCTGTGCTCGTGATGTCATCAGTGTTCCAAAAAGAAAGGAATTTCCTCTGTAGCATTCAGCAGCTAATACATACTGGAAGGATTAAGATTTTTTAATAGAAGTAATTTAAAAATATGTTTAACTTTCTGGCACCAGTTGATTTAAAAGAAAAAAGGTGTTCACCAGAGTACCCCTTTAAGTGTTTTTTTGCGCAGTGTATTATCCAGTCACTATGTAGTGGTAATGTGTAATTATGATGTGGCAGTATTATTTGTCCCCTGTATAGTGGTGTTATTGGTAATACTGGTCTGTGTATAGTGGTTTTCTCATCAAGTGTTTTATTTATTTATTTAGGTCATACAAAACAAAAAGACATCGATTAACAGGCAGTTAAAGGGAAGAGGGGCACACACCGTGCCAAATGGTACAAATTCAAGACAAAAACACCACAAACACAACTAAGAACAAAGAAGGACAAAGAAATACAAAAGGGATAATGGGACAAGGGTTGGGGGAAGGGGAAGGAAAAGCAGGACATCAGGGGGTCACAGGGGTTCCAGAATCCAGAAGAGTATGGAACCCTGAGGATGACTGGAAAGCTATCAAATCAAACCATGTCTTGATATATTGGCCATTAACTCCTCCATTCATTGAAAGTGTGCAATTTCAGCCAGCCACTCTCCAGGGTAGGAGGTTCTGTCAATCTCCACCTATGAGGAATGACCGACTTTGCCGCCTGAAGAAGATAATGCAGCAAGGATTTCCGGAAAGAAGTGGTAGACAAGTGTATAGTGGTTTTATTCAGTATCAGTATGGTGGTATTATCCAGTCACTATATAGTGGTAATGGTGTGGTGCAATTATTTGTTCCTTGTATAGTGGTGATATTGGTCTCTGTATAGTGATGATACTGATCTCTGTATAGAGGGATTTATATAATAACAGTATGATGGTATTTGGGTCTATTGGCTACACACTCTTACCCCTAGAACACAACAGTATAACCTTACCTAGGTTACCTTTAGTAAATACGTGCATTAATTTTTAGCTCGCAAGAGCACCTGCTGGCTGGGCAGAGCATCTCACACACGTAGAGAGAAAAGAGAAATTAGTGTACATAACAGTGGCAGGAATTGGATAATGACTTAGGCTACAATTCCTAAAGTGTTTTTCTTAATGTGAGATATATTTTATTTTGGTGTACTAAGTTAGAATGAGGTAAGTACATTTTAAGTGATTTATGTGATGTACTATGTGTACAGATACTATTTGGAAGATCAGTCTTGGTATCTTAGGGGCAGTTTTCCCTGAGTTGACCTTTGAGACCATTGCAACATCACCTCTGGGCTGGCAGGAGTCTCTTCAAGTGACAGTTCTGTGGAAACTTCAGTCCCAGAGGGACCAGCTTTAGGGCTGGAAGCAGAAGCAACATCTTCGGTTGGACAGGGAGATTTCCTGGAGTTAGGTGGAGGAGGTCCTGCAGGACTGGGAGTGGCCACGGGAGAGGTTCTAGTGCTAACTGGAGCAACTGATGGCGACTGGCTGGGTGGAGCAACTAGTGGTGGCTGGCTAGGTGGAGCAACTAGTGGCGGCTGGCTAGGTGGAGCAACTAGGGGCGGCTGGACTGCAGCTGGACATGGCATACCCCAATACATGACAGGCTGTTGCGAGGAGAATAAGGGAACGTCCATTGTGGGATGAATTCCTTCTCCTGGCATGTATTTTCTCACGGGCCTGGCCGGAGGAGGAGTAGGAGGAGGTGGGCCAGGCAAATCTTCTTTCAGGCACGCCTTTATCCTGTTTCTGTGGACCACCTGTGGCTCAAACCCTTCTTTCTGTATCTCATACACATCCGTGTCGGGATAGGGCATTGCAGTAATAGTATAGGGTTCTGTCTCCCACAAAGAATCTAGCTTATGAGTCCTGGGGAACTTCCTGAGCCACACCTTGTCTCCGAGCTGCAAGGGCTGAGCAGAGGCGTGCCGATTATAGTCTCTTTGCTGTCGGTCCTGTGCCTCGGCCATTTTCTTCTCCACAATGTCTCGGGCCTTGTCGATCCTCCTTCGATGTTCAGAGACCCAGTCCTGAGAGACTTGAGAGGAGTTGTTGAAAGGGGCCTGCAACCCAAAGGTTCTGTCCTTCGGTAATTGATCATGTCGGCCAATCATCAGAAAGAATGGAGTATACCCTATAGAGCAATGGATAGTGTTGTTGTAGATTTCCAGTAGCTCGGGCAGTAATCGGGGCCACTCTTTGTGTTTTGAGACAGAGGCTGCTCTGAGCATCTGGATGTACACCTGGTTGATTCTTTCACAGAGACCATTCCCTTGAATATGGTAGGCTGTCGTTCGGAGCTTCTTGCAATCATGCAGCTGGCAGAGTTCTTGGAACAACTGAGCTTCGAACGCTGTTCCTCGGTCCGTAAGGACTGATTCGAGACACCCCAAAGGCTGCATCCAGTGACTGTAAAAGAGTTGAGACGCCGTCTTGGCGGTCAGATCCTTGACAGGAACAACAACCACCCACTTAGAATAGTGATCCACCATGGTCAGGGCATAGCAGTAGCCAGATCGAGTGGGAGTCAGTTTCACTTGGTCCAGAGCAACCATTTGGTTAGGCCTCTCAGTGTGGATGGGGTGCAAGGGTGCTCTTGCATCTTTACAGGGATTCCGGATGACATTGCACACAGTGCATTCAGGACACCACTTCTCAATATCTCCCCGCATTCCTATCCAATAAAATCTTCTCCGGACAGTGGGCTCCGTCTTATGGACCCCGAAATGCCCCAACTGGTCGTGATATGCATTAAGGACCATGGCTGCATCTTTTCTTGGGACTAAAATTTGGTTCAAACGTTCTCCAGACACCGGGTCCAGGGAGTTTCTGTACAGCAGTTCCTTGTGGAGTAATAGGCGATTTCTCTGTCGCCATAGCCACTTCAACTCAAAGTCCCCTTGCTGTTTGTGGAGTCGAGTGGGTATCTTGTTGTGGAGACAATAGTCCAAGAGGTGCCCTATGACCGACTCTCATCCTGAAGAGTCTTCCAGGTATATAAATCTTCAGGGACTTTGAGAGGTCCAGGTTCGTCACCCTCTTGGGCAGTTAGAGCATTCTGGCTAACGAACCGTTGGTAGAAGGGTGGCATCTCCACATCTTCCCATTCATCCTCCGCAGGGGGTGCTTCACCTGGGGCCTACCGTGAGAGAGCATCTGCATTAACGTTGGATTTCCCACTGCGGTACTTAATGTTAAAGTTGTAATTGGCACCCCGGGAGGCCCAGCGTTGCTCAATAGCCCCCAACTTAGCAGTGTTCAAGTGGGCCAAGGGATTGTTGTCTGTATAGACTGTAAAAGGAGTGGCTGCCAGGTAATCCTTGAATTTTTCAGTAATGGCCCAGACCAGGGCCAGGAGCTCCAATTTGAAAGAGCAGTAGTTGGCGTCGTTCCTCTCCGCGCCTCGAAGATGTCGGCTAGCGTAGGCTATTACTCTCTCTTTACCATCTTGTATCTGATATAGGACGGCTCCCAGACCTTCAAAACTGGTGTCGGTATAGAAGCGGAATGGCTGACCGTAGTTAGAGTATGCCAAGATAGGGGGTTCTGTGAGAATATACTTCAAGGCCCGGAAAGCAGTTTCTTGATCTTCAGCCTACTTTATCGGGAGCCTCCCGTTATAATTCTCCTTGGTAGTACCTCTCAATAGTGCAGTCAGGGGACCGTCAATTTGTGCAAAGTGTGGGATGAAACGTCGGTAGTAGCCGGCAAATCCTAGAAAAATCCGGACGTCCCGCACTGTCTTGGGTATAGGCCAATCCCTCACGGCACTTATTTTATCTGGATCAGGTTGGACACCTTCGGCACACACGACATGTCCCAGATAATGCACTTGGGGTTTCAACAGATGACACTTGGAAGGCTTGACTTTCAATCCGTGCCGTATAAGGACCTGGAAGACTTCTTTAAGGTGGTCCAAATGTTCCTCATACGTTCGAGAATAAATGATGACATCATCCAAGTACAGGAGGACACTTTGAAAGTTGAGGTGCCCCAGACATCGTTCCATTAGGCGTTGAAAAGTGGCGGGTGCATTACAAAGCCCGAAGGGCATGCTTTTGAACTCGAAGAGTCCCATCGGTGTCACAAACGCCGTCTTCTTCTTATCTTCTTCAGCCATTGGCACTTGCCAGTACCCACTGGTCAAGTCTAGCGTAGAGAAATAGGCTGCAGATCCCAACGCAGTAAGAGATTCTTCAATTTTGGGAAGAGCATAGGCATCCTTGTGGGTCACATTGTTTAACTTCCTATAATCCCCCAAAAAATGGATAGTTCCATCCTTCTTCTTCACAAGAACCAAAGGAGCCGCCCAAGGACTTTGGCTTTCCTGAATCACGTCAGCCTCCTTCATTTCTTCCAACATTTTCTTTATGGTCTGATGCATTCCAGGTGCCACCGGGCATTGCCTCTCTTTGATGGGGGGTCTGCCGCCAGTAAGGATCCGATGCTGGATCATCGTGGTCCGGCCAAAGTCAGTGGGAAACTTGCTGAAGGCTTCCTGGTACTGTTTGGCTACTCGAAGGATCCCTTGCACTTGTTCCTCGGGAGTTTCTCCATCCCCAATTTGTAATTGTGCCCACCAGGGTTCCATGGGGCCCTTGTCGGTTCCTTGTCGGGCCACCTGCGTCCTCGAGACCACATCCTTGGAGTCCAAGCAGTTCAGCCAGGCCACCGGGGTATACTTAGGTAGCCTCGAAGCGACTTCAGAGAGATTAACAAGTCTCACCGGAACTCTTCCATTTCTTACTGTCACCAGACTCCTAGCCGCTCGCACCAGTGGGTAGTCTTCCAACAGAGTAGGCTCCAAGAGTGCTTGATAATCCTGATTCTTCCACCCAGGTCGGGCGTGACACCAGAAAACTGTCTCTGTCTGTGGTTGCAGGGTAACCGCTCTCATGTCTTGGATCCTTACCCGACAGATCTCTCCCTGATGATTCACGAACTTTCCCTCAGCCTGAAGTATTTGGAGGTGATGTTGCGTGGCTTGCCGGCCTGGTGATGACATGTGAGGGAGAGATGCATGACGTGCATTAACAATGTCATCAAAACAGTGCCTCATAATGTTCATGCCTAATATGAACTTTGCTGCACCCTCGTCATTAACACTAGTAACTATTACACCCTGCCCCTTTAGAAAATGCTCCCCCACCTGTATTGTGGGCTCTCAGTAACCATGCCTGGGTACTGGTTTCCCGTTCCCGGCAATCACACTGAATTCTGTCTCCCCAGGCTCACATAACCTTTCAGGGCCCCAATACCTGTAGAAAACCCCTTGTGGAATCGTTGATACCTGCGAACCAGTATCTATTAAAGCCTTCAGCTTGACCCCCTCTACTATCACCTGTACATAAGGGCAAGGAGCAATATAAATAGACAGTCCCTTCTTGGTGTTAGTTGATTCTGGACCTTCCACTGTTACTCCTGGGGTGCGGTCCTCTACCCCAGGGGACGACCGTTTAAAGCCCAGCATTGGCTCTTCCAGTGTCCAGTTTTACCACAATGGCTGCAGACAGGCCTCTGACTGCCAGGTGGCATCACAGGAGGGGTGCCAGGTGGATTGGCAGGGCGAGGGTCAGGTTTCTTAGGTGGGAGAGGCGCAGGCCTAGGGGAGTTTGACCTGCTATTTCCTTGAAAGCTTTAGCTAATTGTTCAATGTCCTGTTTTATGTCTTGCAAGTCAACAGTCCATGGACTAGGGGAAGGTGTAGCAAGGACAGGTTATAAACACAACTGGTCCCTAAGGGAAGCCAGGGATCACTTTCTACGATAGTTACTAAAACCCAGGGCAAAAAAGCCCAGGGCACAAGATCCCTTTACAGGGAGACTTCCCTAAAACGTAACTTTTAATGGTGCTCTTATAAAATAAATTGTGACCAAAATGTTAAAAGTTTATGTCAAGGCTCACTGTGGACTGATAACTGTGAGTAGAATCACTGGAGTAACTGTATAGGGAACTGCAGTTTCCCTTTATCTAGGTGAACCTTGACAAATTTAAAACAATAACATTTCTCTACGTGAAGACACAATGGACAGATTTTGTAAGGTCTGGAATCTTTGGACCTCCTCCTCCTATGCAGTTGATATGACATATTATTTCTCATTGTAATTGCCTTTCTTCTTTTTTGTAGGCGACCATGGCCTAGGAACTAGTGAAATGGAATATCTTATCACTACCCTCCCCTACCTGCCCTGTCTCTACCCCTGGTTGTTTACTGATATTACTTTGTAGTCTAATGTTCTACTATGATTGAGGCACTGTATTATTATATGCTACAGACGGTTGTATGTGCCCTCATTACTGTAACATGTACTGATGCTATTGTTCATGTTTAATCTATGTTCAATAAATTTATCCTTTTGACACTAAAACAATGACATTTGCCCCCCTCTACTAGTTTCGGCGCTACTGTGCCGTCCTCAGGAGAAACAATGAGCAAACACCTTCCCACGTGTAAAGCACTTCCTTTTATATGATCTGTTTGTGCTTTCATCACTCAGCGACAGGTATATCAGCCTGTCCTGAGTGTTAAATTCTAGAGAGCCAATCAAAATAATCCTATTCCGGTTTACCTTTCCCAGGTCAACCAATCACTATATAGTTAGGTTACCTGTAATCTTCGTGCTCCCTACTTCCGCATTACACCTGGTCATGTGATCAGTCACATGACCGTGGGGCGGCCTCGTTCTCAGCCAAGCATGCGTATGGACTTAGATATTCTCTTATAATGATGTTTTAACTGCGCTGCCGTGCAGGATATATCAGCCGCGCATGCGTGTGAACTTAGAGATTTTCTTGTGCCAGTGTTGTGGTGTGCTTGCGCTACCATTATATCAGTCGCGTGCGGACTTAGAATTTAGACTGTGCTGATGTTACGGTGCGCCTGGGCCACCATATAGGGTAACTCTAATGCACTTTTTTTACAATGCACTTTTTTTTATTATTATTACAGAAGTATTTACCATACCCCCCATTGGACCATTATCTTAGTATGTAATTGTTAAGACATGAGCAGCCTATTATTATCGTCCATATATTAGGACATAAATACTAAGTTAAATGTAGTAAGACCGCATATATATAATTGTCTACATTATCTTTTCAGGGTAGGTACATAATAACTGTAAGTCTAAGATGTGTCATAATGTAACCCTAAATGTCCAACCACTGTGATATATAAATCACATTTAAATACAGGTAGATATGTACTGTTGAATTTCACTAATAGGGTAACAAATATCTCATTAATGGGGTGACAGGTATCTCTCAATTATTAAACTATATTATAAATGATACAAATATATTAACTTTATCGGACTATTATATAGGTTTCTCAGTTAATTATAATCCTCAAAAATACATGGGAAGATGAAAAGATGGTCATATACTCATATAGCATAACAAATTTGTGTGTATAAATTGGTTCATGCTTATTCCAAAAAAGCAGCAAAGGAAAATCCCTCGTTTAGACTCACCAGTGCCATGCACCTTAAACGATGGATCCATCTCGCTTTCTCCTTCAATAAATTTTTGTCAATGTCACCTCATCTCGGGCCTAAACGTAGTTGACAAATGCCCACAAAACTGATTTCGGCCAAATTGTTATTGTGCCTCAACTGCATATGCCGAGAAACCGAGGTGTCTTTCTTCCTACGTATGCAACTAAGATGTTGTGAGATACGCCTCTTCATTTCTTGTGTTGTTTTTCCCACATAAATTCTTGGACACGTGCATATGGCCACATAAATCCTGTTTTTACTACTGCAATTTATGAACTGTCTGATGTCATAGGTTCGAGAGTCTATGGGGTTCACAAATTGTTTGTTTTTTCTCATATAGGAGCAAAAGGAGCAATGGCCACAGGGGTAAGACTCAACTGTCTTGCTCTTAAGCCAGGTGTCTCTTTTCTCTGTTGTGTCCAGATGACTTCGGACAAGTTGATCCCGTAGGCTTGGTCCCCTCCTATACGTGATACTTGGATTCTTACCTATCAATGGTCCCAAATCCTTATCCTTTAGGAGCAAATGCCAGTGCTTCCTCATAATCCCCATTATTTTGTGTGTGTAACCGTCATAGCTCCCAATGCAGCGTATACGTTCCAGCCCCTTGTTGGGGTGTCTGTGACAGAGTAGCCACTCTATCTGTACCTCGTTCCCGATTGTATGCCCTTTTTAGATGTTTTTTAGGGTATCCTCGATCCCTGAATCTGTGGTATAGTTTTTTACTCTCTTCTACGAACTTCGTATCTTCGGAGCAATTGTGACGTGCTCGTAAATATTGTCCTATGGGGATGCTGGAGTATCTCCGTCCCAAAGAATCAGGACATCATCGATATAGCGCCCCCAGAAAGTGATATGACTAGTGAAAAAACTAAAATCCACACCTCGCTTTGATGCCTTTGGGTGGATCAAAGATATAAACCTATTTGCGCGCAAGTTAGCGTTACGCAAATGGCATCTCCAACAAGACATTGACTCCAGAACCCAATTACGGCAAGATGAGGTGGTTAGGCATACTTTCCACGAGCTTCTTTTGGAAAATGAAGGCATCACTATGGGATTTGAAGCACCCCTCACCGACCTAAAGCCTAGGTCCCTGATGACTCCCTTGTTTTCACAGTTTTCAAATATAGAGACTTTTGTGTCCCTTGTCACAATGAATATAGAGTAAATTCAACCAAGGAGCCACATTATTAATTCTAATCTATCAGGAGAACAGCAGCGGGCGCTGGAGACATTGAAGACGGACTGGTCCTTGATCATCAAGCCCTCTGATAAGGGGGGAATGTGGTGGTCATGGACCGGTCCGACTATGTCTCCATGGTGATGGATCTATTATCAGGTCAAACTAAATATGAGGTCATACCATCCGATCCGACCAGTGAATACCTTGGTCAGTTCTAAGTACTTCTAAACGAAGCAAAAGAGAAACATTTTATTGCCTAAAAAGCACAAGATAACCACACCAATAAGCGGCAGGCCTATTGTGTCTGGCAATAACTGCCTTACAGAAGGAGCGAGTGTATACATCGATAAAGTGTTGTCACCTTTTGTTGTCACTTTGCATTCCCATCTTAAGGATACGAAGGATACAGTACTTAAACTACAGGATATCACAGTGACTGAAACAACAATACTTACCAGTCTAGATGTTGAAAGCTTGTATAGTAATATACAGCACGACATTGGCCTGACCGCAATCACTTATTTTTTTAGCACGAAAAGCACTTTTTTCACTGAACACAATTCCTTTATTCTTGAACTATTACATTTCATCTTAACTCACAATAATTTTTTATTTAATAGCACTTTCTATCACCAGAAACAAGGCACGGCTATGGTCTTCTTGTGCACCTACTTATGCTAATTTATTTTTAGGGTGGTGGGAAGACACTATTGTTTTTTCTGAGGATTTTAGTTTTTTCACTAGTCATATCACTTTCTGGGGGCGTTATATCGATGATGTCCTGATTCTTTGGGACAGAGATACTTCACTTTTCACGGATTTTGTTCCTCTGTTAAACTCTAAAGAGATCGGAATGGTCTTCACAAGTGAGGTCGGAGGATCCAGCATCAATTTTCTGGACCTGAATATTTATATAGATAAGGATTACAAGTTACAAACTCAGGTCTATCGCAAGCCTACATCAGCCAATTCTCTTTTACATTGGACAAGTTGGCATCCGGATCGGCTAAAGTCCAGCATCCCCATAGGACAATATTTACGAGCACGTCGCAATTGCTCTGAAGATGCAAAGTTCGTAGAAGAGAGTAAAAAACTATACCACAGATTCAGGGATCGAGGATACCCTAAAAAACATCTAAAAAGGGCATACAATCGGGCACGAGGTACAGACAGAGTGGCTACTCTGTCACAGACACCCCAAACAAGGGGACTGGAACGTATACGCTGCATTGGGAGCTATGACGGTTACACACACAAAATAATGGGGATTATGAGGAAGCACTGGCATTTGCTCCTAAATGATAAGGATTTGGGACCATTGATAGGTAAGAATCCAAGTATCACGTATAGGAGGGGACCAAGCCTACGGGACCAACTTGTCCGAAGTCATCTGGACACAACAGAGAAAAGAGACACCTGGCTTAAGAGCAAGACAGTTGGGTCTTACCCCTGTGGCCATTGCTCCTTTTTCCCCTATATGAGAAAAAAAAAACAATTTGTGAACCCCATAGACTCTCGAACCTATGACATCAGACAGTTCATAAATTGCAGTAGTAAAAACTTGATTTATGTGGCCATATGCACGTGTCCGAGAATTTATGTGGGAAAAACAACACAAGAAATCACAACATCTTAGTTGCATACGTACGACGAAAGACACCTCGGTTTCTCGGCATATGCAGTTGAGGCACAATAACAATTTGGCCGAAATTAGTTTTGTGGGCATTTGTCAACTACGTTGAGGCCCGAGATGAGGTGACATTGACAAAAATGTATTGAAGGAGGAAGCGAGATGGATCCATCGTTTAAGGTGCATGGCACCGGTGGGTCTGAACGAGGGATTTTCCTTTGCTACTTTTTTGGAATAAGCAATAACCAATTCATACACACAAATTTGTTATGCTACATGAGTATATGACCATCTTTTCATCTTCCCATGTATTTTTGAGGATTAAAATTAACTGAGAAACCTATATAATAGTCTGATAAAGTAAATATATTTGTATCATTTATAATATAGTTTAATAATTGAGAGATACCTGTCACCCCATTAATGAGATATTTGTTACCCTATTAGTGAAATTCAACAGTACATATCTACCTGTATATAAATGTGATTTATATATCACAGTGGTTGGCCATTTAGGGTTACTTTATAACACATCTTAGACTTACAGTTATTATGTACCTACCCTGAAAAGATAATGTAGACAATTATATATATGCGTTCTTACTACATTTAACTTTATATATATGTCCTAACATATGGACGATAATAATAGGCTGCTCATGTCTTAACAATTACATACTAAGATAATGATCCAATGGTGGGTATGGTAAATATTTCTGTAATAATAATAAAAAAAAGTGCATTATAAAAAAAGTGCATTAGAATTGTCGACTTCCACTAGAGCCCAAGAAACTAATTATAAGCTGTTGTCTAGGTGGTACCGTGTACCCTCCCTATTAGCTAAATTCTACCCTGGAGTCCCTGACTCTTGTTGGAGATGTGGGGAGTCGAGAAGCACGATCTCACACATTTGGGTGGCTTGCCCGAGACTGGAACTCTTTTGGTCCCAGGTTGTAGATACAGTGCACAAACTCACATCCATTCGCCTCCCTAGAGAGCCAGCCCCATTACTGTTGACAATATTCCCACCAGACCTTCCTAAATGGTCTGCAAATTTGGCGAGGTTCATGATTCAGGCCACGCATACATGTATACCTAGACTTTGGAAATCACCGAATCCTCCTTCAGTTACATCCTGGTTCCAAGAACTGTCCCACCTGCATAAAATGGAGGAACATCTAGCTGACTCTAAACGACAAGTTGAAAAACATCACCTTACTTGGGGCCCATGGCTCAACTTCACGGGTACTGATGAATACAGATCCATATATCCTACACCACATACCACACACGTTACCTGAACCCTCGGGAACTCACATTCTATGCCGCCGTCCTCTGAACCTGCGCCTGGGATCCTCGTCTGCTCTTCTCTCCCTAAGGTCAGTCCTGCTTGTACCATCATACTCATAGCATTTTATCTGGTGTCACAACTCTCTGCACCTTTCCCTTTCTTCCTGCAGTTCCTACTCTCCACTCTTCTTTCTCTCCTATTCCCCTTTTCATCTCTTCTCCCCCCTTTCCTTTCCTTTCTCCATTTGTACTTTTCTTTCTCTTCCTACCCTTCCCCTCCCCCATTTAGGTCCCTAATGTTTTTTATTTCTGTAGAGCACCGTGGTCCCTGACGAGACTGCCGCGGTAGGGACTCATAGCTGTGTCCCCCACACTAATAGAGATGCAGCTGAAGATGCCTACTATCTTACTGAACGCGAGCCCTACCATCTCGTGTCTTTACAGTTATGGAGTCTAGTAGTAGTTGAAATTCATTGACATAGTTACATTGAGTCGATTTAAGTAGAACACAACTGAACATAGCATCTGTTATGATATTGACTCCTGATACATGCGAGAATGTATTATATTGTTCTGTATTGTATTGTATTGTCTACTATCTTGTTTATTTTACCCTGCAAACTTTAATAAACACCTTTAATACAAAAAAAAAGTGCATTAGAGTTACCCTATATGGTGGCGCAGGCGCACCGTAACATCAGCACAGTATAAATTTTAAGTCTGCGGCTGAGATATCCTGTACGGCAGCGCAGTTAAAACATCAATATAAGAGAATATCTAAGTCCGTACGCATGGGTGGCTGAGAACGAGGCCGTCCCACGGTTATGTGACTGATCACATGACCGGGTGTAATGCGAAAGTAGGGCGCACTGAGATTACAGATAAGCTAACTATATAGTGATTGGTTGACCTGCGACAGGTAAACCGGAATAGGATTATTTTGATTGGCTCTCTAGAATTAAACACTCAGGACAGGCTGATACACCTGTCGCTGAGTGATGACAGCACAAACAGATCATATAAAAGGAAGTGCTTTACACGTGGAAAGGTGTTTGCCCATTGTTCCTCCTGAGGACGGCGCAGTAGCGCCGAAACTAGTAGAGGGGGGCAAATGTCATTGTTTTAAACTTGTCAAGGTTCACCTAGATAAAGGGAAACTGCAGTTCCCTATTCAGTTACTCCAGTGATTCTACTCACAGTTATCAGTCCACAGTGAGCCTTGACATAAACTTTTAACATTTTGGTCACAATTTATTTTATAAGAGCACCATTAAAAGTTAAGTTTTAGGGAAGTCTCCCTGTAAAGGGATCTTGTGCCCTGGGCTTTTTTGCCCTGGGTTTTAGTAATTATAGCAAGAACAGGTTGTGACCGGGCCGAGGATTGTGGCGAGGCCACCTGGGGTTCTGAAACAGGGACGCTAGCTTCCTCTACCTGGGACCCAGACTCAATAACTTTGACTGCCAATCATTTAAAAGCTGGAAAGTCCATATCAGGGTTTTGCACCGCTAGCATCCTAAGTTGGGCCTTGTCCCACTTATTCTGTGCCCCCTCTATAAACCGGTCCATCAGGACTCTATTGCCCTGATCGGGCGTGATGCCATCCAACTTCTGCACCGCCTCTAACGCATTCTGCAAGGCTACCGCATATGCCCGGAGAGTCTCAACTGGTTGCTGCCGTCGCTCATACAATCTGAGACGTACCTCAAAGGGTGAATGGGACTCAAACACTTGAGAGAGCCCCTCGAAGATATGTCCCACTGTGGCCTTGTCAGCCACTGGCCAGGTGCGAAGTTCCTCCAAGGCAGGTCCATGATGAGGATGGAGTGCATAAAACCCGAAGAGGCTGTAAATCTTTTCTTTAAAATCTCTCAACGTGAAGGGATCTCTGTTGCAAGTGGGAAGAACAAGGTTTCCCTGGAAAACAGGTGCAGCAACAGGGGCTCCCAACATGTAGGGAGCAGCTGGGATTGAATTAGGTGGATCCTGACTTGCTCGGGGTGAAAGTCCTGCCGTCGGTGTCACAGGAAGACCATGTCGCTGAGGGTCAGGCAGCATCGGTGTGGGTGGCAGCATCCTTCTGACTTGCGGTGGGGACCTCATTGGGGGGGGTCGCAGAAGTACCACCGTCCTGTTGGTCGGGTGGGGGTGATGGTGTTGCAGGCTCTGACATTCTTCTATTGAGTGCGTTGGCCCTTTAAATGAAACTCGGACTCAGATGTCCCCGACTTTGGGCTATGGCAAGATGGCCGCCGCACCGCAGACTTCGGTGGGCGGAGTTCCTGGATCCGGCGTGCGGGAAGGCCTTGTACTGGTTTTAACTCTTTTCAATGCGGATTGCAGCTCCGCTGTACTCTTCCCCTCCCCCCTTACTTTTCGTATGGCCCCCTTGTATTGTACACCACACGCACCGCTTTTGTACATAAAATGCGGTTTGCAGCACATAAACACAGTCTCTTATATGAACACAGTCTCTTATATAGGGGGAGTACACTTTCAGTGGTGGCAACAGAAGCAGGCACACACCCGTATCCTGTTCGTGAGATGCGTAAAATGCTTTGTGGTGCCTTGGGGGGATGTATGGCAGTTGGGGTGTTGCTGTGAGGTATATCACGGTTATAATTAACTCTTGTCAGTCGTGACACCAGGGTTAGGGCTAATACTGTGATGCTTGGCCTATCGCCACCCTTCCCAAAAGCGATAGGGAGATGTAGAATAAATGCAATGTCCACAACCAGAGCTTTGCTGAAAGCTTTCGGAAACTTTACTGAAGATTTTCTGTAACATGGGATAACAGGAAAAGTCTTTATAACAGAGTCTATGTACAGCTTAGCTGAGATTGACGCATGGTTGGGACTTTTGTAAGTTCTTTAGCTTAGTAGGATTTAGTATGCGCAGATCCGCTGGATTTAGGGTTATGTTTAAGTCCAGGGTCCTTGCTAGAAGTAGCGGGGAAGTTTGTAAGAACTTACGGTTTCGTTTCAGGCCTAAGCCGGCAGGCTTTAGCCTAGTATTTGTCGTTGTAAGTTACGCAGATCTTGACTCTCCAACGATCCGGAACCCAAGAGAGAGACTATTGGCTGCAGCTCCCTTATATGGGCAGGGGCTGGCCATTTTAGGATTGGTCCAGACCATCTGTCAATCAGCTTTACAAGGTATTGTGGGTTTCACATGACCCAGACCCTCCAAAGGTCCTTTTACCTACCATAGAGACTAAACCACAGTCACATGACCCGCAGGCCCTGCGACACTATGCAAGGTAAGTATACACTTTCTATACAGTATTTACATTTATTTTAGCAATATATTAACTATTTGGGTGTGACTAGGGGATGACTAAAGAAGCGGAACCCCACAGTTACTAGGAACTCTGACTATTGGGACCCCTAACCAAGGTACGGTATGCAATACGGTACCGGGACACCACACTTTAAGGGACATGAAATCCTGCAGGGCCCGCAAGGTCCCTCTGCTCAAGAGAGCACATGGACAGGCCTGTGTGAAGTTTGCCAATGAATATCTGAATGATTTAGAAAAGAACTGGGTGAAAGTGTTGTGGTCAGATGAGATCAAATCAAGCTCTTTGCCATGTTTGGAGGAGGAGAAATGCTGCCCCCAAGAATACCATCCCCAATGTCAAACTTGAGCTTTTTTCTGCTAAGGGGACGGGACACTTTTCCTGCATCAAATGGATGATGAAAAGAATCATGTACTGTCAGATCTTGGGTGAGAACTTCCTTCCTTTAGCCAGGGCATTGAAAATGGGTCTTGGAGGGATTTTCCAGCATAACAATGATCCAAAACACATGGCCAAGGCAACAAGGGAATGAATCATGAAGGAGCACATTAAGGTATAGGCAGTCTCCAGACCTTTATCCCATTGAAAATCTGTGGGAGAAGCTGAAAGTTTGAGTTGCCAAATGTCAGCCTCGAAACTTTAATGACTTGGAGAGAATCTGCTAAGAGTAATGAGACAAAATCCCAACAATTGGACAATATTGCCAACAAGGGTTAGCCACCAAGTATTAAGTCATGTTTTGCAAAGAGGGTGAAATAAGCCCTGTCCCACATTTCACATAGTAGTTTCGTGGTCTGCCTTTATAAGAAGCACACCACTGGATAAAATAGAATTACTGATCATAGCTATGCCAAAATGGAGCAGAGTTGCAAGGTAAATCATGTGAGACAAGTGATGGTTTCCCAACCACCAAGTGGATACACGTAACATGGAGCTTTTGTTGTAAAGGAAAGTTTGTGATCCTATGACGTTTTGGTGGACTGCTTGCTTTTCTAAAGGCATTGTCCAACGATTACAACTTATCCTCTATCCTAAGGATAGAGAATAACTATCTCACTATCTCATCACGGGGGGGGGATGGGGGGGGGTTCTGACTGCCAATTCGACAGTGATCTTAAGAACATATGGGGAGATTTATCAAAACCTGTCCAGAGGAAGAGTTACTCAGTTGCCCATAGCAACCAGATTGCTTCTTTCTGTAACGGGGTTTTGAGGGCGCCCCCTAGTGTCTTTGGGGTCCCTAAACCTAGTTAACTCACTATGCCTGACAGGCGGATCCTGAGCCTCCGCTATCTGGGAGCTGGGGTACATGTCTGCGGCAGTGCCTCCTCCCAGTGGAGCATACGGGGTAGGGATGTGGGGTCCCACTGGGAACATACTTGGTGCAATGAGACTGACACAGCCTAACTGGAACTAACTTTATATAGTGAGTAGCAAATGAACCAACATACATAGGGAAATACAATAGAGTAACACAGATAACAATTCAATGTGGATTTTCCTCACCCACCCACCAGCACACCTGCACTCACCCCCTTATCTTCGCCCTAATGGCCGTTGGTGCACATAGGAGAGTTGGGGCCTTTATAAGTCCTGCTCTGCAGTGTCACTGAAGCAGCCTGAGCTGTGCAATGTCCATCACTGGACCTCAGAGTCTTTACTGTGAGTGAGGAGACAGGTGCCCTGTGGTGATACAGGGAGAGGCTTGGCTTACCCTCAAAACACAATTAACCAGGTCAGTCAGCTGCAGTCTCCTCTCACTGGATTCACCAGATGTCTGGACTCAGTGCTTGTCTTTGCCAGCAGGTCCCTCTCTCAGCTGGTGTAATCTTGGGTGAAGCAAGTTCTTTCAGCAAGGTGCTAACTCTGTGCTACAGTCTCTCACAGCTAAAAGCATGTCCTTTCTCTGGCTGAGCATGTGGCAACTTCTAGAAGTCTTCCAGGACCTCCTTCCTCAGAGCTGTGCAGGAAGTATCCTAACAGGACCTGCGATGATGCCACAATCATGTGACTGAAAAGGCAGCAAGTCATGTGATCAATGCTCAATGTTTTATTAACAGCATACTGAGTCCATCTGCCTTCTACTGGGCATTTCAGATAATGCAGCCTGTGTGACTCCACAGGGTTACATGCTCCCCCTTGGAAATACTTGCCTTCCACTGGCAAGTCCTAGCCAGGGGGCTTAACAAAAATTCAACAGAAAAAACTTAGCATACATACAGTACAGTAACATCCTAGCTAGCTAGTTATCTAGGGTAAAGAGTCACTAACATTTACCACTTCAGCTAGTGCATGTAGGAAAGTGGCCATTTTAGATGCTGCTTGTGTCAGCAGGGCATAACTGAGCTCTCCTATATTATCATAAACTAGGGCCCTAGGGGGTTGCCGCACTCTGGTGCTGTGTCTCAGTTCTCACTGTGGGAGAGGATCTTGGGACATCAACTATGGAACTTCGACTCCTGCCCTCGAACTAGAGTCTCTAAGGGAAGTTCCAGGCACAAAACATGGACTTTCTGGATTCAACCTTGGAGAACTTTGTGAAACCACAGGAGTTAAAGGAAGCAATTGCTGTGTTTCTTCAGCGGGAGATGACCACTGATCCTCTGTACTGGGAGTTCCCAGGGTCTCCTCTGCCCCATTTCTAGGACTCTCTGCTGGGTTTTCCTTCAGTTCTTCACTACTCTCTTCCTCTTCATCAGCATACACAACTGGAAGCAGATGGTTTCTAAGCCAAGCCTTTATTCGGCCCTCCGGGCCCCTAATGTTCTACACTGGCAGTCCTTCCAGTTTGGACACAACCTCAAACAGGGTATCTTTCCATCTGTCAGCCAGTTTGTGTTTTCCAGGCACACCTAGATATCGGAGAAGAACTTTATCCCCTGCTTGAATCTCCCGATATCTCACCTTAGCATCATACCTTCTTTTGTTCTGTTTTTCCATTTTTGCTGAAGCTTGGGTGGCCAACTCATAGGCCCGATGCAGGTTTTGTTGGAGTTTCCTCACATATTGAAAGTGTGAAGTTGAATCTGTTCCATCAGGAGACACTCCCACTTCTGTCAGATAGGCCCTGAATACATCCTGTACCATCTTTGCATTAGTACCCAATATTATTGGGGCACACACTTTCTTGGCTGCAGGGCATATCAAAGCTTCCAGCTCCAGCTCCATAGGACATATCATCCCGGTGTTTAACTGGGGAATAGTTATGGTCACTCTTATGCATCCCTCCACGGGTTTAGCTTGAGACCCAACGGCCCATAGCTGAAACTCTCCTGCAGATTCCATAGGAATGTGTTTCAAATGACATTCATAGAAGTCTCTGTAGAAAATGGTGACTTGAGAAACTGTATCTAGCAATGCTGAAGCATGAATTCCTTCTACTTGCATGTGTATCAAAGATTTAGGCCCAATTTTGGCCCCTACAGATAGACTTTATGTAGGCCGGTTCTTCCTGTGCTTGTAAGACATGGTCATTTGAGTCTCCTCGAGCTCGGTTGCCAACATCTCCACATCCACCTCCATGGAATTCGCAGGGCACTTCCGCTGAAAATGTCCTGACTTTCCACATTTAAAGCAGTCCCCTCGGCGGGGTGAATCCTCAGGAAACAGCTTTTTCTGAGTCTTCCTGTGTTGCCCCCCACTTCCAGGGGGAGGATCTGCTCTCTCTGGTGGTAATTTGCATAAGAGCTCCAATTCAGCCACCTTCTTCCTAAGAGCTGACAGTTCTGTATCCTCTTTCTCCTTCTGTTGAGGTGGACACGTCTGGTCTTCCAATCTCCTGGCTGTATTTATTAATGTGGAATAGGGCAGAACTTTATCATCTAACTTGGCTCTCAGCAGAATCATAACTGGATAACTGGAAATTGGTCTGAATTTGTTTAGACTGATCCTTTATGGAATAACTTTCCAAGTGATAGCTGTAACCGGTTGATATAGTCAGTGGCTTTTTCATGCTCCTTCTGCTTAGTGGCTAGGAACTTAACCAACAGATCATCCAAATCTTCTGATTTCCCATAAGCATCCTGTAAAACTTGTAGATAGTCGTGCAGAGTAGCTTGCCCATTTACTCCCTTGTACAGTCTTATCATGTCTGTAGCTGGAAAACAAAGACTCTCTACCAACTGCTGTTTCTTTATGGTATCCGTACAAGACCATTCCTCCAACAACTGCATAGCATTATCCTTCCAGACCTCAAAAGGCTCTTCTCCTGCAGGAAAAGGCTGATTCCCAGAAAACACCTTTAGTTTGCGGTAACTATGGGTGTAGTTTGCAGTCACTATGGCTTCTGAGAGTTTCTGTAGTATGTCCGATACATCACTACCTCCTGTAGGCAGGGTGCGTACTTCAGGGTTGTCTGGTTTCAGTAAGGCTGTAGATGGATGAGATTCTGCTTTAGGAGTAATCATCCCCTGTCCTCTAGGAGGATTGGCAGCTTGTTTAGGAATGGCTCCGGCCTTCCTGGAAATGGGAGTCAGGAGCTTAGAATAATTTTCTGTGACATAATCTTTCTGTTCTAATTTAAAGGGTTGTTGCAGTGAGACCCTTTCTTTCTTATCAAGGAGAGCGTACACTAAGGAGAATCCTTCATCCGGGGCTCCATATAAGTGAATGTTGGTAGGCATCTCATGGTCTCCCAAGTCCGTATGACAATATATTAACATGTAAGTTTGGCCATCAGAATCCTGCAGGATATCCCTGACGGTCGCCATTTCTATTCCCAGTCGAATTTCTATACACAAGATGACGTGATTCATCTCACAGCAGGATGGTACTTTACATAACATCACAGCTTGCTCTAATGGTACATTTCTTTGCTGGGCCCACTCTTTTGCAAACGAGGGAGTGGCCTGAGGACTTAACCTATTCTCACTGGTTGTACCCCAATAAATCTCAGCAGTGCCTCCATGTGTAACGAGGTTTTGAGGGCGCCCCCTAGTGTCTTTGGGGTCCCTAAACCTAGTTAACTCACTATGCCTGACAGGCGGATCCTGAGCCTCCGCTATCTGGGAGCTGGGGTACATGTCTGCGGCAGTGCCTCCACCCAGTGGAGCATCCGGGGTAGGGATGTGGGGTTCCACTGGGAACATACTTAGTGCAATGAGACTGACACAGCCTAACTGGAACTAACTTTATATAGTGAGTAGCAAATGAACCAACATACATAGGAAAATACAATAGAGTAACACAGATAACAATGCAATGTGCATTTTCCTCACCCACCCACCAGCACACCTGCACCCACCCCCTTATCTTCGCCCTAATGGTCGTTGGTGCACATACTGAGTCCATCTGCCATCTACTGGGCATTTCAGATAATGCAGCCTGTGTGACTCCACAGGGTTACATTTCATTTTTAAAAATTCCTCTGAAAAATTTGATGATTTGTTGCTATTGGCAACTTAGCAGCTCTTCCTCTGGACAGGTTTTGATAAATCTCCCACATAGACCAAAGTCTCATGTGCGTTTCTGCTCTATTTTTCTTTACAGGAGCTGCCAGAGATAGCCAAAAACAGTGGTCGGCTATCTTCATTGCTCTCATAAAGATTGCAGGGGGTCTCAACAGTTGGACCTCCCGCGGTCAGATAGTTACCTACCGATCACAAGATTAGGGGATGACTTGTAATCATGGGCCACAGGGGAGTGGCCTTAAAGGGGTACTCCACTGCCCCAGTCGCCATGTGACATCATGACCCCCGCAGCCCTCACCCAGTGTTCAGAACAAATTGTTCCAAACGCTGGGGCAGTGGAATACCCCTTTAAGGCAATGCAGCTGAGCTGAAGTTCCTAGATGTGTAGAGGAAGCAGGTAAGTATCATTCAGAGTACCTCTGGGCATCTTCTTTGTCAATTTAGATGTTTTATTTTTCTATTTTAAGAGGAGATTCTGTCTGAATGCAAGTTCTGGATTCCCAATATAATGTGATATAGAGCTATTTATTTGTGATCCCTTTGCGGCTGCAATATACAGTACTTGTGGTGTAATTACATCAGCTGCCAGGGGAGAAGCTTTTACAAACCACCAGTTAACCCCAAATATCAATGTTAGGCTTTCTCCGATCGGCATCCCCCCCGCTGCAGGGTCATATGCGAGTCCACAGTAAATAATAGAGAGCTGAGATCTCTGGCTTGGTGGCATCCCAGGGGGCTGCTTCTTTATTTCATCATTAGAAGTCTCCTCACACATGTCCTTGCTCAGTCACAGTCTATCAGACATCTGGTCATTGACTTTTCTACTTTGCTGGATGCTGAGAATAAAAACCTCTTAGTTCTCAGCCACTGCACCTGTCTGCAAGAAGTATTAGTCCCTGACAAAGCCAGTGTAGTATCATCCAGTGGGTACAAGAAATTCCCAAACTGGAGGAGAGAGCAAATACCTATGAAAGATTTATGAATAATAAACATATTGGGAAGGTAAAGAGATCCAGCTAGTGATTTTATTTTACCCAGGACTAGGACTAGAAAGAAGGACTATATCTACTGAAAAGTTTTCGGTTTCTTCTCGCATCACAGTAATGCACAGGTAAATAAAAGATATTTTAAGGCTGTGTTTACACTGTGCATTTTTTTTCAAGTTATTAGTTTAAAAATTTTTTTTGTTATGATTGGAGAACGTATTAGGAAACCAAATCAAAAACAAATCCAAACAAAAAAAGTTTAACCCCTTAAGAACCAAGCCCATTATGACCTTAAGGACCAGAGCATTCTTTGCACATGACCACTGGCCACTGTCACTTTAACTCGTTTACCAGGGGTCAAGTCATGGGAAAAAAAGTGAGGGAACTCATCCAAGATTTCACTCAAGGGCTGGTCCTGCAGGACTTCTTCTAATGGGAATGGGTTCCTGCTGTTAAAAAAGTGCAGAAACTCAGTTCCCATGCGTGCCTGCAGGACTTGAGCCCTGCCGTTTACGCAAAATCAGGTACATGTACCTGATAATTAGCAGTGACTTCTCGCAATATCAAGTACATGTACCTGATGGAAATAAACTGCCACAAGCTGGCCAGGGACCAATCGCAGCGGTCCCCGGCCGGCGATCGCTGCTATTGGTCCATCAGTACAGACGGACCAATAGCAGGGATCTGGCGGGGGTCTACTCCTTCCCTCTCTCCTCCGTCGCTTCACACAGTGAAGTGACGGGTGGTGAGGGGGGCCCCTTCAGGGGAGGCCACCTGCAGCACTCAGGATTGGAGCTCCACTCCGATCCTGAGTTAACCCTGTAGACGCTGCGGTCACTGTGACCGCAGCATCTATTAGGGTAACAGAGGGAGGAAGCTCCCTCTGTCACTGCTCGGCGCTCTGCAAAGTGAAGGCAGAGCGCAGATGGTTGCCATGGCAACCAGAGGACTGAAAGTGGCCTCCGTTGTCATGGCAAAAGATCAGTCTTTACCTAAGGTCTATGACAGACATAGGCATAATTCAAAGGAGTACAGATGTGTACTCCATTGAATTATGTGTATCATAGTAATAAAAATAAAAAAGTAATATGTGAAAAAAGTGAAAAAAAATAAAAATGTGAATTTTTTTTATTAAAAAATGAAATGTGAAAAACTAAATTCAAAATGTGAAAATAATATATATTTATATATATATATATATATATATATATATATATATATATATATATATAACCCCCAAAACACACCCAAAAACAGTCCCCCCAAAAATGTCAAATTGTCCTGCAAAAAAAGAGTACTCAAACAATTACGACAGTGAAAAAATAAAAAAGTTATGGCTCACAGAATACAGCAACTTACAAATGTGATTTTTTGACAAAAATAGTTGTTATGCTATAAATGAACTAAAATATAAAAAAGTATAGAAATTTGGTATTGCCGTAGTCGTATGAACCTGCAGCGTAAAGTTAACATATCATTTATATCGCATGACAAACGACCTAAAAAAAATTATAAAAAACCTATAGTATATAACCTCATGAAAAAAAAATTATCAGAGTGTCCCATGTACCCCAGAATGGTACCAATGAAAGCGTCAACTTGTCTCCCCAAAAATATTTTTGCACCCCAAGGCCTCTGCGACTTTATATGATGCCAACAAAATATCCTTAAAACTTCCCATAAGCATTACTATTAAAAATCCACACACTTAAAAACTTATGAGCACCAGCTGTACGTATTATTACGGCTGGTGCTCATAAATTTTTAAGTGTGTGGATTTTTGTTTAATAATAAAGCTCATAGGAAGTTCTTAGGGTATATGGTAAAACAAGGGTATTTTTGGATTCCCTAAAGGGAGTCTGTAAGAATTTGAACTGGAGCAGACCCTCCATATGCTGGTCTTGATTGTTGAATTGAATTATTTTGTGCTTGAGGATACAACCAATTGTGATTTTTACATTTTAGTTTTTTCCTCCCCGCCTTCCAAATTTTTTTTTTAAACCAATTCTTCTTTGTAATGATACCTTTCATTGTATCATAAAACGTAACCCAAAACCCCCAGATTGGGCGGAAATTGCAATATTGCAACTTTTGGTGGGATTTGGTTTTTACACCATGCACTTTTTGTTAAAAATGATATGTTCTCTTTATTCTGTAGGTCAATGTGATTAAAACGCTACCCAATTTATACAGTTTTTCTTTTATTATTTTACTATTTAAAAAAATGCTTTTTTCGTACAAAATTGTCATGCATAATGTTGTCTTTTTCTTAAAGCTATAACTTTCTTTTTCTGTATATGAGGATATATATATATATATATATATATTTATTTATTTATTTTTTTGTATTTTGCGCCATTATCTGAACTTTTTATTTGTTCTATTTTGTTTTGATGGGACTTTGAGATCGCCTTTAATTCATTTTTTTCCGATATATGATGTGATAAAATAATAATTTTTTTGTGATTCAGCAGGCATCCCGTGCAAACGCCCAGGGGGGTCATCAGACCCCCCCATGTTGGCGATCGCGGTAAATCGCAAGTGAATTCACACTTGCGATTCGCGAGATTCCGGGTTATTACGGGTCTATAGTGACCCGGTGACCCGGAATATAAGGGGGATCGCGGTTGTCTAAGACACCCACGATCCCCCTGAAGGCATAGGAGTGAGGTGGCAGGGGTGCCACCCTTCCTATCCCTGCTATTGGTTGTCTAGACGCGACCACCAATAGCAGATCGGGGGCAGGGGGTTCGTTTTCCCCGTCCTGCCCACCCACAATAGGCGGGGCAGGATGGGGAAACGACGGGGACCGGCGCCGAAGATCCACTTACCGATCCGGGCGGGCGACGGAGGCTGCGGGCGACGGAGATCGGCGGGCGGCGAGAACGTGCGGCTGGATCCGACGGAAGTCGGTGAGTTGCCTAGCAACATCTGGAGGGTACAGTTTGAGACCATTATACAGTGGTCTCTAACTGTAGCCCTCCAGATGTTGCAAAACTACAACTCCCAGCATGCCCAGACAGCTGTTTGGGCATGCTGGGAGTTGCAGTTTTGCAACAGCTGGAGGGCTACAGTTTGAGACCACTATATAGTGGTCCCTAAACTGTAGCCCTCCAGATCTTGCAAGACTACAACTCCTAGCCTGCCCAAACAACTGTTTGCTGTCAGGGCATGCTGGAATTTGTAGTTTTGCAACAGCTGGAGGACCACAGTTTGGAGATCACCTTGCAGTGTTCTCTCAAACTGTAGCCCTCCAGATGTTGCAAAACTACAAATCCCAGCATGTCCAAACAGCAATCAGCTGTCTCGGCATGCTGGGAGTTGTAGTTGCGTACCTCCAGCTATTGCATAACTACATCTCCCAGCATGCCCTTCGGCGATCAGTATATGCTGGGAGTTGTAGTTTTGCAACAGCTGGAGGCAGACTGGTTGGAAAATACTGCGTTAGGTAACAGAACCTAACTGAAGGTTTTCCAACCAGTGTGTCTCCAGCTGTTACAAAAGTACAACTCCCAGCATGCACGGTCTGTCAGTACATGCTGGGAGTTGTAGTTTTGAAACAGCTGGAGGTTTGCCCCCCCATGTGAACGTACAGGGTACATTCACACGGGCAGGCTTACAGTAAGTCTCCCGCTTCAAGTTCGGGCTGCGGCAAATTTTTCACCGCAGCGCAAACTCCTAACGGGAAACTCACTGTAACACGCCAGTGCGAGTGTACCCTAAAAACACTACACTACACTACACTAACACATAATAAAGGGTAAAACACTACATATACACCCCCTTACACTGTCCCCCCCCCCCAATAAAAATGAAAAACGTATTGTATGGTAGTGTTTCCAAAACGGAGCCTCCAGCTGTTGCAAAACAACAACTCCCAGCATTTCTGGACAGCCACTGACTGTCAGGTATGCTGGGAATTTAGCAACAGCTGGAGGCACCCTGTTTGGGAATCACTGGCGTAGAATACCCCTATGTCCACCCCTATGCAATCCCTAATTTAGTCCTCAAATGCGCATGGAGCTCTCTCACTTCGGAGCCCTGTCGTATTTCAAGGAAACAGTTTAGGGCCACATATGGGGTATCTTCGTACTCGGGAGAAATTGCACTACAGATTTTGGGGGGCTTTTTCTCCTTTTACCCCTTATGAAAAGGAAAAGTTGGGGTCTACACCAGCTTGTAAGTGTAAGAAAATAAAAAAATTTACACTAACATGCTGGTGTTGCCCCATACTTTTTATTTTCACAAGTGTTAAAAGGAAAAAAAGACCCCCAAAATGTGTTACGCAATTTCTCCTGAGTACAGAAATACCCCATATGTGGGCGTAAAATGCTCTGCGGACGCACAACAAGGCTCAGGAGTGAGAGCGCACCACGTACATTTGAGGCCTAAATTGGTGATTTGAACAGGGGTGGCCGATTTTACAGCGGTTCTGTCATAAACGCAAAAAAATAAATACCCACATGTGACCCCATTCTGGAAATTACACCCCTCACATAATGTAATAAGAGGTACAGTGAGCATTTACGCCCCACAGGGGTCTGGCAGATTTTTGGAACAGTGGTCCGTGAAAATGAAAAATTAAATTTTTAATTTGCACAGCCCACTGTTCCAAAGATCTGTCAAACGCCAGTGGGGTGTAAATACTCACTGTACCCCTTATTAAATTCTGTGAGAGGTGTAGTTTCCAAAATAGGGTCACATGTGGGGGGTCCACTGTTCTGGCACCACGGGGGGCTTTGTAAACGCACATAGTCCCTTATTTCAATTCCAAACAATTTTTTCCCAAAAGCTCAATGGCGCTCCTTCTCTTCTGAGCATTGTAGTGCGCCAGCAGAGCAGTTGACGTCCACACATGGGGTATTTCCATACTCAGAAGAGAGTAAGTAAAAACTTAAAATTTGAGGGAAAACTAGCATTTTAGTGAAAAAAAAATCATTTTCACATCAAACTTTAACGAAAAGTCGTCAAACACCTGTGGGGTGTTAAGGCTCACTGGACCCATTGTTACGTGCCTTGAGGGGTGTAGTTTCCAAAATAGTATGCCATGTGGGTTTTTTTTTTTTTGCTGTTCTGGCACCATAGGGGCTTCCGAAATGTGACATACCCCCCAAAAACCATTTCAGAAAAACTCACTCTCCAAAATCACACTGTCGCTCCTTCCCTTCTAAGGCCTCTACTGCGCCCGCCGAACACTTGACATACACATATGAGGTATTTTTACACATTTTAGGAAGATTTCTCTCCTTTTACCCCTTGTAAAAATTCAATAACTGGGTCTACAAGAACATGCGAGTGTAAAAAGTGAAGATTTTGAATTTTCTCCTTCAATTTGCTGCTATTCCTGTGAAACACCTAAAGGGTTAACAAACCTTTTGAATGTCATTTTGAATACTTTGAGGGGTGCAGTTTTTGTAATGGGGTCATTTGTGGGGTATTTCTAATAAGAAGGCCCTTCAAATCCACTTCAAACAGAACTAGTCCCTGAAAAATTTTGATTTTGAAAATTTTGTGAAAAATTGGAAAATTGCTGCTATACTTTGAAGACCTCTGATGTCTTCCAAAAGTAAAAACATGTCAACTTTATGATGGAAACAAAAAGTAGACATATTGTATATGTGAATCAATATATAATTTATTTGAAATATTAATTTTCCTTATAAGCAGAGAGCTTCAAAGTTTAAAAAAAATGCAAAATTTTCAATTTTTTCATAAAATTTTTGCATTTTTCACCAAGAAATGATGCAAGTATCGACAAAATTTTACCACTAACATAAAGTAGAATATGTCACGAAAAAACAATCTCGGAATCAGAATGAAAGGTAAAAGCATCCCAGGGTTATTAATGTTTAAAGTGACAGTGGTGCAAAAAATGGCCGTGTCCTACAGTGAAAATTGGCTGGGTCCTTAAGGGGTTAAACATTATATTTTCATAGTTTGTAAAATTTGAAAATAAGGGTGATTTTTTTTAAGGGAGGGGGTTTTATATAATTTCAGAGACATTTTTATATTTTTATTGTACACTTTTTAAGTCCCCAATATATGCAGTCATTAGATTGCATTTACTGTATCATGCTATGCCCATGGATTTATGTAGAGGCGTGTGATCCAATAAAAGCTGAAACCCAAATTTACCCCATTATAAGTAGGATTAGGCTTGAGCTGCACAGCAACTTTGGCCCTGACACTTTTCGCACAGTCAAAGATTGCTGTGTCGCATTACCACTTCACCATTAATGAAAGTGAAATGGGTAGTGATTTGACCCTAAAGTGGCCACAACTGGAAATCCACCTTGGATTGAATTTTGATGACTATTAAATTCACTTTCATTAACTGTGATGCAGCTCATTTCCAGGTATATGCCATGGTGATCTTTGCCTGCCAGGACTGTGTTGCTGCAGTGAATCTCTGACCTAAGTTGGAATCTGCTTGTAAAAGGATCTATCACATCTGTCTAGCTATGTTAGGACTGGAAGCTGTGTACAGAGCCTATGGTGCTAAAGCATTGCCAACTATTTACTCGATGTCCAGCAGTCCCTTAGACCATAAATGAAGCCTTAGTGTGCACACATGACCTCCGCTTCATTCCAATAGGAAACTCAAGGGGTAAACGTTGTTTGTGGGACAGCTTCTTTCTAGTGTCACATATATAACACATGTAGCCAACAGAGGCAAAGGGGCCCTTTACTATCTAAGTAACCGCGCCTTCTACTGTCTGTTAGATCACATGTAAGGAACTACAGTCTTATTCATCCATGTTTTACAATTACTGGGTGACTGACACACCCATAGGCTACAAATAAGGTGGTCAATAGTTAGCAACCTCCTACTAACACGTTAAGTGGAAAACATCAGATCCCTTTTCTGTTATAAAACAGAGGGTCCTTGATGTCGTTGTCGGCACTGGACTATTTAATTGATAATCCTAAAGGCAGTATAAACAATTCCTCACAGGTGTGAAGTGTCATATAGAAATATAATCATTTATACTGCAGCTCTCCCGCTCTGCACTTCTGATAAGGACAGTGGTGACATATTCTCCTCTGAATTAAATATACATCATGAGGGAAACTCCTAATACAGAAACCTCTATGAGGCCCATGGGGAGGTTTATGGGCAGGGACAATTGAAAGTTATTGTATTTTCTCTGGTTTAGTCCCAGGAGGTTACACAGATGTCTGACTCCAATCATCAGCCAAGTGTTTTCATTACAGATGCTATTCTTATCTCCGAGTCAGGACATCAGTACCGCAAAAATGCTTTCCTGGTGATGAACATGACAGGAAGTAATAAGGAGATATGGTCCGTATGAACGTGTCTGTGCTTTATCCCTGCACTCAGGATGGGAATCCTAGCGCAAGCTCTGTATGACTTTTACATGGACTCTATATCTAGTGGGAGCAGAGCCGGTATCCTTCATCCTGTATCATTTCTGTACTTCCAAATTTTGGTGATGCACCTAAGTTTTTGCATTTTCCATTGATACTGATATTGTGCCAAGTCTGACTTGTTTTCCTCGAGAACTGATTTTTTCAGACTCATAGGATGTGTGTGTATAAGTGTGTGGTGAGGGTGTGACCAGGGCAGATGGAATTACCCTAGGGGCAGATGGCATTAACCCCTTGTGCTCGTGATGCCAGGGCATGGTTTATCTTCTACACCACCCTAAAGTATACCGCTGGATCCTGGGCTGGGCACGGGGGCAAATAATGACTCCAAGGATAGGTTACGGAACAATGACAGCTTTACTGAGTCAGACACATATAACAATCTATACAGCTTGGCTAGGCCCACGGAGGTGACCAGTGACTTCAGAGACCACAGGGCTTACTGGGACTTATAGTGGACTTTGACAATTTGATGCACGGCCACGCTGACTTGATACAGACTTGACTTGGACTGACTTGACTTAGACTGATTATACCCCTTTTGTAGCTTACCAGGCTTTGACTTCGACCTGGGGGGTAGTGGACTTGTGGATCCGTGGCTGTGTGGATGATTTTGGCCTCCTCTGGACTCCAGACACACTCTTGCAGGACTTGACCTTACTGTTCCTCAGCAAATACTCTAAGAGAGTGAGCTAGCTCCTCCCAGGGCTTATATGGGGGAGACTCTGGAGGGGTCCCATAGGTCACCCTGTAGTCACCAGGTCACTGGTACCTTCCCTGGTCACAATCACATGACACATTTTTAAAGGCATTACACAATATAGGCATAATACATTATATAACATAGGTATTGGAGGTGATATATACAAGACATAGGTGAGGGAGGGCCCAGGGGTCACAGGATGGAGTCTGCTGGACAGGGCAGCTAGGGTACATGGGTGCAACTCCTGTACTGGGCCACCACAAGTGCAATTGTGTATAGTCTGAATCTTTATGAACACACATCCTCGACCATGATCTTGACAACCTACAAACTAAACTGCTTTCATAAGAGCATAATACATACATGTTTGCATTAGTATTACAGGAATCTGACCACAGATCAAATAACCCCAAAAGACTATATATAATGCTTTCAGTTTGTGCCTTCTTTGGGTCTCTAGACCCATAGCCAGGTTGGGGTTAGGTTTGTTGGATTTCAACATGACTATTCATTTTGTTTCTGGTGGGCTAAGCCACTTCCAGCCAAGTTTGGTGGAGGGGATAGAAGAAACTGGATGGAGTCTGGTGGGGGACAGAGGAGTCTGGTGGGGGACAGAGGGATCTCAAAAAGGAGTTTGGAGTAGGAAGAGGAGACTGTTGAGGGGTAGGGAAAAAAAACAGTCTGGCAGACGATTTCTCTCCCCTTCTCATTCCGAACATAGGTGCGCTCAGCCAAATCAAGCATCCATATGTTCGAATTGGGAGATTTTGGCAGCTGTTGGTAGAAAGGTTTACAGTAGAGGGCAGCTATAACAAACACAAGAAAGCCCCAGAGAAATTTAACAGCTTTGACTATTTTGAGGCTTTTTTTTGTACTTTACAGAACTAGAACTTCTATTATGCCTCTGTAGTACTCTGATTTCATACAAGAACATCTCCCTATACATTGTACCAAACAAATCCTGATACTGTGGCTACATAGTAGGAAGGGCATTTGTTGTCATACAACCTTGTAACTTTATAAAAAAAATAATAATATTTTTTTGGACAGCAGATGTGTCGACATTTATATATAAAGGACTTCAGAAGATCAGGACTGAGGGTCTGCTTCAACTTTTCCTATCCTTAGTCACTTGCTGCATTATGTATGTAAATTTATTTTGCAGCTGGCAAACCTCACGACCGATCATTACTTGCTCAGGCACGTACATGATGGAGATTTCTAAATTCTTTCCCCAGTTAGATCTGTAAATTGGTATTTAAAATGAAAAGGTGAAGACATTTTATAGATAGAAAGTGACAAGTGAGAGAAGCACATTAATGTGCAGGGATGATCGTCCGCTTATCTGCTGAAGGGTTTATGCAAACAGGCGTTTCTAAACTCACAAAGGGGATCAATAAAGTGACCTTCATGAACATATCTGCCATAACATTGAAACCAATAACAGGTAAAAGTAGAAACATGAATTATTTGATAACAATGTCAGGAGTGGGATATATTAGGAGCAAGTGACCAGTCAGTTCTTGCAGCTGATGTTGAAAGCAGAAAAATAGGCAAGCGTAAATGTGACACAGTTCGTTCAGAAATTTGTACAATCAACAAAGCAAGTAATAGACATTTATGGTAAAAATGTACACTGAACAAAAAGTAGCCCTGCAAGGAGATTTAAGGAACAAACATAGTCCATGAGTATTGGCAGATTAACAGCCCAGGGATATAGGGGGAAATTTATTAAGCATTATACATGTCTTTTGGTGCGTAAAAAAATGCACAAATTTAGCACATCAATGGTTTAGCAAATTTTGTGAGACTTTTTGATCTGAAGTGATTTTTGCCAAACTTGCTTATTTGAACGATTAAGCCCTTTGACTTTGCAGCGGTTGTAAATTTATCAAGTGTTACTTTTCTCCAAATGTCGCAAACCAATACAGCAATTTATTCACTTACAAAAATTGCTTACAACAATCTCAAAGAAGCAAAAATCCCACATGTGTGCACGTGAAAATTTATCATACCACAAGTGACTTTAAAAAAAATTAACCACACATACACATAGCTTGAGCCTGGTAAGTTAGTTTAAAAAAAAAAAAAAAAAACATGTAGCTAAAGACACAATAGTGAAACTCCCCCTAACAGCTACATGGGGCAACAAAGCTTTAAGTACTTCTGATGAGTTTGGATTTGGGATTGTTGGCTTTAGCAGCAGCTCCTCGTTCCAGTGTAGCAATGGCCCTGTGAGCATGGAGCACTGGAGTGGGTGACAAGTGTAGGGGCTGATGTGACCAAACAGGGTTATTAATAAAATTCAGCCCATAGTATCCATACAGAAGGGACATTTCAACCCCTATACTTGTCACCCCAGTAATATGAACTATGACCTGATGTGATAATCAGCTCTTACAGCGGTCATAAAAATAAAAAATATATATATATATAATAATAAGATGACCCACCAGGGCTAGAAATCTCCATAGCCCTATGGGCTGATTAATCTAAGTAAACTAGGGCATGGTACAGAGGTCATAGCATTGGGGGAAGGTATGGAGTTATTGCTTCCCTTATGCATCCTGCGGTGACTGACTGTAGGATGGATTAATGTCTGTTGCTCCCTGTTACATCAGCCATTTCAGGCTGTGACAAATTAAAAGGGTACTTCTGGGTAAAGTTTATAAAGATGCCAAGGTTGTATGCTACACATACATTCTAAGGTCCACTGATGCCTTTGATAACACTGCTCCCAGTCTCCAGGTCTCTCCTCTTCTGGATTGCCGTTAAGTCAATCACTGACCGTAGCAGTGTCCCACCTCAGTCAGTGAACGATGGAGGTAGGGTTCAATACGCCAATCACTGGCTGAGGCGGAACGCCCCCCATCATCCGGAATAGGGGAGCACTAAGAGCTGTGTTACTGGAGACACCTGGGGAAAGGCTGTGTTCACACGGTTCAGGTTTTCTGAGTTTTTAATGCATTTTCCTTGTGATTTCGTAGTAATCTTGGTTAAACATAAGCAAGAATGGTTATATTTTACAATGCTTTGCGTAATTGTTGTAATGCATTACCACAAAATGCTTTATTTTTGCTGCAATTTAACCAACATTCTAGCAAAATAGTGGGCTAAATGCATCAAAACCACAGAAAAAACACACAATATGAACCCAGCCTAAAGCCTGGACATGGCTGCAAAAGTAAGTGAGGAAGAAGTTATATCATTGTGGGACAGATGAAGAAGAAAAGAAAAGAGAATGGCCCTCATTTACTATTCTAAACCCGACTTGTTTTGTCAGGTTTTTTTGGCGCATCTTTGTCTGGGACATGTCGCAGACATCGTGCGCCAGTCTGCGACACAATGCAACATTTTTTCCCGACGGACCCGATGTGGATTCTCCCAAACCCGAAAAAGGGGCGTAACCCGACATTTCTGAGCTTTCCCACATATTTATAAAGGTTTCCAACCCGAATTTGTTGTATTGTTGTGGATTTTTTCCCAACAACTCAGAGGAGTTGGAAACCAAAACCTACAAAACCCATGTGCGACAAACAGGATGCGACATAATAATAAATACCAGGGGAAAAAAGCAGTCGGGTAAGAAAGCAAAATAGAATTACAACCCGATTTTCTAAGTAAATGAGGGCCAATGTCTACAATTAGAGAATATGTCATCTATGAGTTATTGGATTTATAGATGGCCTGTCACCTTTCCTGACATAGTAAATCCTTGTATTACCTTGTATAAGATGATAATTCTAGAGCATCTTAGAACTGTGTGTTGTAATGTTCCTCTGTTATGTCTTCCTGGATGTGTATGAATAAGACCTGGCCTACACAGTGACTTTTGTAGCACAACTTATTAATTTTAACTATGGAGCAGTATTGTGGACATCAGCTGTTACTTAAAGGGGTATTCCGGTGGAAAACCTTTTTTCTTTTAATCAACTGGTGCCAGCAAGTTAAACAGATTTGTAAATTACTTCAATAAAAAAATCTTAAACCTTCTAGTACTTATTAACTGCTGAATACTACAGAGAAAATACTTTTCTTTTTGGAACACAGTGCTCTCTGCTGACATCATGACCACAGTGCCCTCTGCTGACATCTCTGTCCATTTTAAGAACTGTCCAGACTAGAAGAAAATCCCCATAGCAAACATATGCTGCTTTGGACAGTTCCTAAAATGGGCAGAGATGTCAGCAGAGAGCACTGTAATCATGATGTCAGCAGAGAGCTCTGTGTTCCAAACAGAAAAGAATTTCCTCTGCAGTATTCAGCAGCTAATAGGTACTGGAAGGATTATGATTTTTTAATAAATTCATTTACTAATCTGTTTAACTTCCTGGCACCAGTTAATTTAAAAAAAAAAATTCCATTGGAGTACCCGTTTAACAGCTAAAATCAATCAGTGGCTACAGAAAATAATGTATATGGGCTGATGGTGTTTGAGTTCCAGGGCTGTTTTTAGTCCCATTGCCAGAATAGACAATCTTTACATACTTCTTACAAGGGACAAGCTATCTTTAGGGAGGGTCCTACCTACAGGGGACAAGCTACCGTCATAGGGGTCCCACCAACAAGAGTCAAACTACCTACAGGGGGTGCTTTATACAGGGGGCATGCTACCTACAAGGGTGTCCTATTTACAGGGGAAAAACTCTCTACAGTGGGTCCTACATAGAGGGGGCAAGCTATGTAGGACCCCCAATTAAAACTTCTGACAAGTTTGAAAATGGTGGTTTAAGGAAGGGTTAAAGAAGTTATCCTGATCCAGTGGCAATTTTATATCAGACAGGAGGCGAGTATCAATGCATATTCCTTCTTTATTAAGCCCAATAGCAGAAAGAAAGATGCACAAAACTTACATAGTGAAAGAAAAAACACATAGGATGCAGGTTACCAAGCAACCTAACCGCACCCCCTCATCATTCCCACCAATCCCATCCAACTTGCTCCATATAAAACCATCTGAAACTCCACCTTCTTCCTCTTTCTTTCTGCTCAATAGCTGGGAGCACTACAGATAAGTATTCTCTACTGAAGTTTGTGGATTATTGTGTTTGGGGTCTGTGCTATCAGGGTGGCACTGGACCACACATTCTATGTAGTGTTTAAGTGTATATGTATAGTATTGTGCAGGAGTAGATACTGCATACTCCTGTCTAGTTTTTTCCCCCTTTTTCGGCAGGCCTGACCTGTTTGTCTGCCTGATTTCTATTCCCGTTTGAAGTCAGTACCTTATTGCTCTCTTGCGGCGTTTTCGGGTGGCGGCGCCTTCTCTGTATTACTGTGGGGAGTCCGCCATCGCGAGTGACGTCAGAGGGCTTGTTGTTCCAACTCTGCCCTTCTTCTTGGTGCCGGGAGCCCACGCGCTGTGCGCACGGCTCGCGGCGCTCAGGAGACTTCGGCCGGGGCGTGACCACGCCCCCTGCTACTCTCGCTTCTTTTTCTCTGTTTGGTGCTGCGATCCGGCTGCTGACTAGCAGCGGGAATCGCAGCGGTGATTGGAGCGGGCTCGGAACGGGAAGGTTTTATATTCTTCTTGTTCCGGGCTGGTTCAAATCTTGGCCCACGGTTATGAGTGGTTCCTGCTAGTGGGCTTCAGGAACTCTGGGGAGCCTCAGGGAATTATTCTGCTATCCCTATATTCCCCCTTGTTCGTGTTATTGTTGAATGGTATGCTCAAATTGATTAAAGATATTTATTTTTTCTCTTATTCTTTCTTTACAGCGCTTTGGCATTTTCCCCTACTGTTATAGTTCAGATAATGGCTGAAGACAAGTCCAATTTGACCCTGGAGGAAGGCCCCATGCCCACTCCTGATATGGAGTTTATGTCAGCCGACCAAATACAGCAACTAGTTTGCAGGTCGGTACAATCTGCCCTTTCCTCTGCCATGGTGTCGGTGAACTAAACCATTTCAAAATCCGTTTCTTTGGCCATGCACAGTTCTCGCCCTGAGGGGCCGTCTCCAACCTCGATTGCTGAGGGCGGGGATTTGGTGTTGGAACGAGCCTCAGGCTCGAGTGGACCCGGCAAGTCTGTCCGGAAGAAAAATAACATCTCAGACACTGTGACCTCTCCTGTTTCCCAGGGCATGTCAGGAGATTGTATAAATATTGCAACTCGACCACTCAAAGTGGACGGTGCCCCGTCTACGGGCAAAAGACCCTCCTCACGGGAGGAAGTGTCTCATCATAGGCCTACATGGTCAGCTAAATGGAACAAACCAGACTCCTTCGTGGACGCATCTCATGTGGACTCGGAGTCGGATTCTGGGAGGTTGGATTCTATCGCTTCCAATATCGACGAAGAGGCAGAGGAGGAGGGTGATGGTGTATCTCTCCCGGGCCCCTCCACAAAAGGGGACCCATCTCCTGATGCGTTGTTGGACCCCTTAGGAGTACCTTATTTTGACCCGGAGGCTATAAAACACCCACGGTCTGGTGAGTGGGAGCCGGTTCTGGAAGTTGCTAAGTTTCTCGAAGCTTGGATCCGAAAACCCCTGGATAGGGGCAATAGGAATAAACTTCGGGCAGAATGCCCACGGCCTTCATTGGCCAATAGGGTGGCGGTGACGCCGAAGCTAGACCCTATCCTATTGAAGTACATGACCAAATCGGGTAAGAACCCGAAGAAAGGGATTGATCGGTCCTTTAAATCGGTCCAGGATAAGTTCCTGGATTTACTTGGACCGATTACTAAGATTCTCAATATGGCCGAACAGGCCGTGGCTTCTGGAGAAGCGGTGAATGCTGAGGTATTGAGGGGCTGGGCCCTGAGGGCCACATGTTTACTGGTTAACGCCAACTCGGCTATCTCCGCCGAAAGGCGTAGGTCCATCCTCATGAGGTTGGACCCTCAATTATCCCATTTGGCCACGGAGGAGCCAGGCCCTTCGGCAGAAGGGCTTTTATTTGGCGACTCTTTGATTAAAAATGTTAAGCGCTTCTTGGGCCTTTTCTCGAGTCTAGATAAGGCTCAGACCTAACTGCGAAAAAGTGCCGCTAGTAAGGTTTTCGATAAGGCTGGAATGGGCAAGGGTCGCCCTTCCAGCCGGGGAGCCTATTTCAGACCCTACCATAGACGGCCAATACAGTATATCCAGGAGCGAGCACAGCCTACAATGGTCGCAGCACCCATGGCACCTACTCCTTTCTTCCCCCCTAGAGGACGGCCCTGGAGGGCTAGGGGTTCCAGAGGCTTCCCAAGAGGAAGAGCATCAGGTGGGTTCTTACAATCTAGTGATGTCACATATCCCTGTAGGGGGCAGGCTGAAATTTTTTACCCACGACTGGTCCCGGATTACGGCGGATCCTTGGGTCCTCCAGGCTGTGTCGGGGTAGAGTCAGGGTGATAGAGTTTGTGAGTCCTCCTGTACAAGTGAGCGGTCCGCGGACTATCCATTTTTCGAAACAAGACTGGTGTTACGCCGAGCGCTCCGGGTCCCCGTTCCTCCCCGGAGCGCTCGCCTCATCCTCGTTGCTGCAGCGCCCCGGTCAGATCCACTGACCGGGTGCGCTGCGGTACCGCCTCCAGCCGGGATGCGATTCGCGATGCGGGTGGCGCCCGCTCGCGATGCGCACCCCGGTCCCCGTACCTGACTCGCTCTCCGTCGGTCCTGTCCCGGCGCGCGCGGCCCCGCTCCCTAGGGCGCGCGCGCGCCGGGTCTCTGCAATTTAAAGGGCCAGTGCACCAATGTTGGTGCCTGGCCCAATCTTCCCAATTAGCTTAATTAGTTTCCACCTGTGCACTCCCTACTTATACCTCACTTCCCCTGCACTCCCTGGCCGGATCTTGTTGCACTTGTGCCTAGTGAAAGCGTTCCCTTGTTTGTTCCTAGCCCGTGTTCCAGACCTCCTGCCGTTGCCCCTGACTACGAACCTTGCCGCCTGCCCCCGACCTTCTGCTACGTCCGACCTTGCTTCTGTCTACTCCCTTGTACCGCGCCTATCTTCAGCAGTCAGAGAGGTTGAGCCGTTGCTAGTGGATACGACCTGGTCACTACCGCCGCAGCAAGACCATCCCGCTTTGCGGCGGGCTCTGGTGAAAACCAGTAGTGACTTAGAACCGGTCCACTAGCACGGTCCACGCCTATCCCTCTCTGGCACAGAGGATCCACCTCCTGCCAGCCGGCATCGTGACAGTAGATCCGGCAGCTTCAGTCACAATTTCAGTCACAGCTACAGCTGCAACAACCATCTCCTCCGCCGGCTCCTGCAACTCCTCCGCAGCAACCGGTCGCTCCTAACCCCTGCTTGTCCCTGCCGGACAAATTTGATGGGGACTCTAGACTCTGCCGTGGTCTCCTTTCTGGAAAGGCCATGGATCCCGCTGAAGTTCCTACACTGGTCGCCCAGCTAGCCCTAAAGATCGCCCAACGAGATCAACAGCTGGCATACTTGACCTCCGTGACACTGCATCTTCAGTCACAGATACAGCAGTTGCAGCCGCAGATACAGCAACTTCAGTCACAGCTACAGCCGCAACAACCATCTCCTCTGCCGGCTCCTGCAACTCCTCCGCAGCAACCGGCCGCTCCTAACCCCTGCTTGTCCCTGCCGGACAAATTTGATGGGGACCGCAATGATCCTGCCACAGCCACAGTCCAGTCCTTCTTCGCTGAGGTCCGTGGTGTCTTCGAGGAGCCTGCCCGAGCTTCTTCTGCCGAGACTGCCCTGCTGAACCTGGCCCAGGGTGTTTCTTCCGTTGGCGAGTACGCCATTCAGTTCCGTGCTCTTGCTTCCGAGTTGTCCTGGAATAGTGAGGTTCTCTGCGCGACCTTTAAAAAAGGCCTATCCAGCAACATTAAAGATGTTCTGGCCGCACGAGAAACTCCTGCTAACCGACATGAACTCATTCATCTTGCCACTCGCATTGACATGCGTTCTTCCGGATGGCGTCTGGAGCTCCGCCTGGATATGGACTTTGTTCGCACGAGGCGTTTTTTCTCCCCGGCTCCTCTCTCCTCTGGTCCTCTGCAATCCGTTCCTGTGCTTCCCGCCGCGGTGGCTATGCAAGTTGACCGGTCTCGCTTGACACCTCAAGAGAGGACACGACGCCGCATGGAGAATCTTTGCCTGTACTATGCCGGTACCGAACACTTCCTGAAGGATTGTCCTATCCGTCCTCCCCGCCTGGAAAGACGTACGCTGACTCCGCACAAAGGTGACACAGTTCTTGATGTCAACTCTGCTTCTCCACGCCTTACTGTGCCTGTGCGGATATCTGCCTCTACCTTCTCCTTCTCTACTATGGTCTTCTTGGATTCCGGATCTGCAGGAAAATTTTTTTTGGCCTCTCTTATCAACAGGTTCTACGTCCCTGTGACCAGTCTCGCCAGACCCCTCTACATCTATTGTGTTAACAATGAAAGATTGGACTGTCTCGTGCGTTTCCGCACAGAACCCCTCCTAATGTGCATCGGACCTCATCACAGAAAAATTGAGTTTTTTTTCCTCAGGTTCTTTGGCCCCAAGAAGAGGGGGAGACCCAAGGGGGGGGTACTGTTACGCCGAGCGCTCCGGGTCCCCGTTCCTCCCCGGAGCGCTCGCCTCATCCTCGTTGCTGCAGCGCCCCGGTCAGATCCACTGACCGGGTGCGCTGCGGTACCGCCTCCAGCCGGGATGCGATTCGCGATGCGGGTGGCGCCCGCTCGCAATGCGCACCCCGGTCCCCGTACCTGACTCGCTCTCCGTCGGTCCTGTCCCGGCGCGCGCGGCCCCGCTCCCTAGGGCGCGCGCGCGCCGGGTCTCTGCAATTTAAAGGGCCAGTGCACCAATGTTGGTGCCTGGCCCAATCTTCCCAATTAGCTTAATTAGTTTCCACCTGTGCACTCCCTACTTATACCTCACTTCCCCTGCACTCCCTGGCCGGATCTTGTTGCACTTGTGCCTAGTGAAAGCGTTCCCTTGTTTGTTCCTAGCCCGTGTTCCAGACCTCCTGCCGTTGCCCCTGACTACGAACCTTGCCGCCTGCCCCCGACCTTCTGCTACGTCCGACCTTGCTTCTGTCTACTCCCTTGTACCGCGCCTATCTTCAGCAGTCAGAGAGGTTGAGCCGTTGCTAGTGGATACGACCTGGTCACTACCGCCGCAGCAAGACCATCCCGCTTTGCGGCGGGCTCTGGTGAAAACCAGTAGTGACTTAGAACCGGTCCACTAGCACGGTCCACGCCTATCCCTCTCTGGCACAGAGGATCCACCTCCTGCCAGCCGGCATCGTGACAACTGGTCCCTGGTGCAGGAGGAAGTGATGGATTTGTATGCCAAACAGGCAATTCGGCCAGTGGACGGATCCCAACAAGGGTTTGTCAGCAATATCTTCTTAGTAAAGAGGAAAGACGGCAGCCATCGACCGGTCATAAATTTAAGAGAATTAAACGATTACGTACTTTATCGCCATTTCAAGATGGAGGGCATACATCTCCTCAGGGATCTGCTCCTCCAAGGCGATTGGCTGGCGAAGATCAATTTGAAGGACGCGTACCTCACGGTACCGATCCATCGGTCTTCTTCTCAATTCCTCCAGTTCATATGGGGGGGCCAAAAGTGGGAGTTCTCGTGCTTCCCATTCGGTCTATCGTCCGCCCCGTGGTGTTTCACCAAACTCCTAAAGCCGGTTATGGCATGCCTAAGGAGTCGGGGAGTGAGGTTGATCATTTATCTAGACGATATTTTGATCATGGCGCGGTCCAGACATCAGGCCATCATACACGTGGAATGGACATTGACGTGTTGGGTTGGGATTTCTTCTCAACGAGAAGAAGTCCGTATTGGTCCCCGCTCGGACCATGGAGTTTTTGGGTTTCGTAGTGGATACCCGTTTGGCGATGTTGAGTTTGCTGAGCAAGAAGCTTGCGCTGATCCGCAAAGAGATCAAACAATTGTTACGCAGACTGAAAGTGTCACTGAGAGCGGTTGCCCGGATCATGGGCTTATTGTCGGCCTCAGTACAAGCTATCTTTCCAGCCCCGTTACAATACAGGGCGCTCCAGAGGTTAAAGAACAGCCATTTGTCGGAAATGCTGTCGTATGCGGCCCAGGTCCCAGTGTGAAAAGAGGCACGCGAGGAATTGTTGTGGTGGCTCCGACATGTCCAGGAATGGAATAGGAAGACGATCTTCAATTCCAAGCCAGACCTAGTTATAGAATCGGACGCCAGTTTGTCCGGCTGGGGAGCCAGGTGCGGATTGTCCGCCACAGGAGGGAGATGGTCTGTGATGGAAGCACAGCTTCACATCAATTGTCTGGAGCTGCTAGCGGGCATGTTTGCTTTGAAGAGCTTTGCTCCCCACAGGACGGATTGTTGCATCCTGCTACGGATGGACAACATCACGGCGGTGCAGTATGTCAATCGCCTAGGAGGCACAAGGTCTTTTCCACTGACGGACCTGGCAAAGGATCTTTGGTTTTTCTGCCTGGAAAGGAACATAGTGCTTCAGGCGGAGTATCTACCGGGAGTTTCCAATTCTGTTGCGGATTGGAATTCCAGACATCTGGTGGACGGCAGCGACTGGACCTTGCATCCGGCAGTTTTTCAGCGGGTCCAGACCTTATGGGGGCCCCTTGGTCTGGATTTGTTTGCATCACGGCTCAATTGCCAGTTGCCCCAGTTTTTCAGTTGGCGACCGGATCCGGAAGCAGTGGCTATGGATGCTTTCCTGCAGGTGTGGCCTCAGGAGGGGTCGTACGCGTTTCCTCCTTTCGCCATGATACCCAGGGTATTATGGCAAGTGGCGACGCAGAAGGTTACGGTAGTTTTGATCACACCGTGGTGGCCGGCTCAGGCATGGTTTCCTCAGATTTTGGGGATGACCATAGATTCTCCGAGGATATGTAAATTGTTCCCTTCTATCCTGCGGAGTCCCACGGGGGAGTTGCACCCGCTGGTGTTGTCGGGACAGTTGACGCTGATGGCATGGCTGATATCGGGTCGGCAGGCTTTGATAGATTGTTATCACAAACAGCTAGGGAACTCATTAGTGAAGCATGGGCTCCGGGTACCAGATCGGCTTATCGGTCAGCCTGGGGATCATGGGTTCGTTGGTGCTCACAACGGCAGGTGGATCCCACTTCTGCCTCTGTGACTGCTGTGCTGAATTTTTTATCGGCAACTTTTGAGGACGGCAAGGCGTACCGGACCATCAATGTGTACAGGTCTGCTATTTCAGCTCACCATGCCCCGGTGGAAGGCAGAGCGATTGGGCAGCACCCATTGGTTTGTCGTCTCCTGAAGGGCGTCTTCTGTCGTCTCCTTAGGTTTAGGAAACCTCCAGGCCCTCGTTATCAATCCACGTGGGATGGATCATTGATGTTACGTATGTTTGCATCCCGGGAAGACAATGAACAGTTGTCTCTCAAGTTGTTATCATACAAGTTAACCATGCTGTTGTGTCTGGTGTCCATTAAGCGGGTGTCAGATGTTAAGGCGCTGGATATATCGCGCAGACAATTTACACCTCATGGGGTCCAGTTTACTATTTCTAGGAGGACTAAGACTAATCTGCGTTCGGTTTTTTACCCGGGTTTTCCCTCTCACCCTGAGTTGTGTGTAGTTCGGTGCCATAAGGCGTATGAACTTAGGACGGCGGGTCTCCGCTCTCCGTCATTTTCGCAATTGATAGTATCTTTTTGTTCACCCCATTTGCCTGTTTCTTCCCAGACTTTATCGCGCTGGGTGTGTCACTCTATGGCTTTGGCGGGAGTGGATGTGTCCGTTTTTAATGCGCATTTTGCCAGAGGAGCCATGGCTACCAAGGTAGCTCAGACTGGGGGCTCGCTTTCCGACATTTTGAAGGCGGCGGACTGGTCGTCGGAAGAGACTTTCCGGAATTTTTATTTTAGGCCGGAGCATCATGTTTCTATGTCGGTATTGTAATTTATTGTTGTTTTCTATTGCTTTGAACTTGCATTGATACGAGCCTCCTGTCTGATATAAAATTGGAGATTTTCCTATTATTATGATGGAAAATATAGATTTTATGAAGACAGGAGGCGAGTATCATTCCTTCCTTATTACCCAACCCTGTTATGGTGTATCCTTTTTCTATCTTCCAGGTTACTGAGATTCCTACAAGAAGACATTGGGGTGTTTAACCTGTTCATCGGAAGACCGTTTCGATTATCCTGTTGGAATCGAAGGGTTGTTTCAAGTCAGTTGGAGCTGGTCGCTTCGAGTTTGGATTGGAGAAGATGGCGTGGTCAAGAATTTCGTTGGCTTTATAGATGGTTCTGAGTTTTATTGGACTGTTCGCATCCAGAAAGAGGAGGAAGGTGGAGTTTCAGATGGTTTTATATGGAGCAAGTTGGATGGGATTGGTGGGAATGATGAGGGGGTGCGGTTAGGTTGCTTGGTAACCTGCATCCTATGTGTTTTTTCTTTCACTATGGAAGTTTTGTGCATCTTTCTTTCTGCTATTGGGCTTAATAAAGAAGGAATATGCATTGATACTCGCCTCCTGTCTTCATAAAATCTATATTTTCCGTCATAATAATAGGAAAATCTCCAATTTCAAGCTATGGTCGGCGCTCTGGTCTCTCTAAACAAGCAACACGTGACTGCTGCAGCCTATCAGTGGCCTCAACATTTAACTTCGTACTCCTGGTATCACTGCTCAGGGATAGAAGCCATGATGCCAGGAGTATAGAATGTGACCACCAAGGCCATTGATAGGCTGCAGAGGTCACACGTCATTCGATTGTCAAGAGAGACCAGGGTGACGACTGGAGCTTTCTGCTTGATCAAATAGGATCCCCCTGGATCCCCATGGATCCGCCGCTGGTAACCATTGCTCTTGTTCTGCATTGTTTTGGACCATAAAAAAAAAAGGTTAAAAACCTTGATAACCCTAATGCATAACCCTAATGCATCAGATGGTGTTACGCAAAAGGAATTTAAAAGTTGTAGAACATTTTCTCTATACAATAATAATGCTTTATTTGCATAGGGCTGGAGCAGCGCTTAAAAAAAAAAAGTTCAGGATGAAGCTGTGACTGGTTGGAAATGCTCAGGTATATAATCTGACTAAAGTCTTTCATGAGCTGCCTGTGAAGGACAATCGATTTTCCATTCATAAGTCTACAATGTGCTGCCGAACAATGGAGTGGCTGTTATCAGTAAATAGCAGGAACCGGCCCTTGTGACACCCACAACAGTAAGATGTGCAGTGAATGCCAGGCCTGATGGCTACAAAGATGGGAACCAAATAAGAAAAGAACAGGATATTCTCTGCCCACTTTGCCCTGCACTGATCCATGAGCACTGATCTAACATGGTGCATGAGATAAGCATCCCAGAGCCATCTCTTCTTATTGTTACTTGACATGAATAAGGTTCACAGACTGTAATGTCAAGTAGAAAACAAAAAATCCAGTGTCACTAATTCTCAAATGTTGTATTCATCTTAGTATCCTCATGGTAGTGCCAACCACATGGAGACACTCACCTATTACTTAGTGCCAGCCATTCTATAGCTCATGTCACATAGTATTATGTATTTAAAAAAAATCTGTCAGCTGCAATTCATGTTCCAAACTGCTGACACTGTTAGATAGCTGATAGGACAAGGAGACACATGAAACCTTTCATATATCTGTCTGTGCTTACAAAATGTAGAAAAATGCTTTTAGTCTCCTATACAAAGTTTTAAAGAAGCAATCCTAAGCCCCTGAAGTGCTAAGGGCTGGAAAGCCTTCTGCTACCCCTCCCATGTCTATCACTGTTTGACTGATAGTTATATGGAAGCCGAGCCCTAGCTGTCAATCAAGCAGTGGTCAGGTGAAGTTCTCACATCGATCTGGACGAGATGGAGAAGAAAGGAAAAGTGAATGTCTACAATCTGTAGTCACCAGATGTAACAGTTTTGTATTCTGCCTGTAACTGAATCTGATCAGTGCTGCATTTTCCTGAATATTCTGAAGAGTGCCTGTGTAGAACTGACCCATATATGGTCACTGTATGGTGGTGTTATTAGTAATATTTTTATTTGCCAATATTTAATATTTACTAAAACATTACAAGTACCATTTAGAGTAATTGTGTTGGTGCTTAATCTGTGGAAAAGTGTGCATGAGTGAAGTTGGGTCTTTAGAATCAATTCCACTGGATAACCCTATGCAGAACTTGTGAAAAAATAAAATAAATAAATTAAAGTTATCCCCCATCATTCTGCCCTCAATACCTCATATTGACAAAGTAAAAACAGAATGTTAGAAATCTTTGACAATTTATTGAAAAAGAACACTAAAATATTTCAATGACATAAGTATTCAGGCCCTTTACTTAGTTGCAGCACCTTTGACAGCAAATACAGTCTCCAGTTTTCTTGCATATGATGCTACAAGGTTTGAATACCTGGATTTATTTTCTGCCATTCTTTTCTATAGAACCTCTCAAGCTCTGTCAGGTTGGATGGGGGATTGTCTGTCATGAACGGGGGTGGACAGGGAGAGTGAGCCCTAAACTGACCCTAGAAAAGCTCTCCCTGCCTACCTGCCCATTCATCCTAAACGATGGATCAACAACTTGGAGCCGGTCCCTCCCTGCGCTAAAGTGCAATGGGCATAAAAACAAATAATAATATGCATAGTAGGCCAAAGGCCAGAAACATAATGGGAAAACTGCCAAACAACAAGATATACCAGACAGAATATAAACTCACAAACAGGGAAGAATATAGTGTACAAACAAACAGTTCAGAAACCGGAATCCGGATAAACATCAGACATGAATAAATGAACAACACAAGGTATGGAATACGTATACAGCAGAAAACAGAATAAGCAGGGGATGAACAGAAGAAATTAATGTAAAACACTAAACTGATCAGGAACATAGAACATTGTTCACACTGGGACACAGAACAGAAACACACTGGACACCCCACTCCACAAAATGAGTAGACAGCAATAATAACTCCAGATAGACTTCTAGCCAGCGGGCACACTCCACCGTGTGAACAGAATTCTGGCCTAGAATGAAACAGAAATATAATACATGGAACACTAACATAAACAGATTAAGTTCAGAGGACACAGATCAGTAAGTAAGCACAGAGGACACTATAGACCAATGGTAAAGCACAGAGGAAACACTAGATCAGTGATCATGACTCTATGATCAGTGCATGTACTAAAAACTCTAAAGATCAGCTATAATGAACTCTATAAAAATGGATGCAAGAAAAACAAACTTCACAACGTGAAGGAACACAGGTCAGGATTCTCATAGAGTGAACAGAGACACAAGATACAAGCAGAACAGACATACAATCTTAAAAACCAACAGATGTACCACAGTCCACAATAATAAACAGGACTATTAACATGGCTAAAACTCAGATAATATCACAAAATAAATAAAAGGTGCATGATAAAAAAAACATGGAAGTTAAATCACCAGCAACCAGGGTGCAGCAAAGCTAGGGTTGAAATAGCCCCACCCGAGTTGCAATTGGCTCAGAGCATTAACTCTTCCAAGCACAGGAAGAATTAGAACAGAAACTGCTCAGACAAGAATACCATTGTCTGAACAGACCCCAAGACATAAAAACACAAAGACACAAAAACAGACATTATACTGTCCTTGGACAGTAATTTTTAGGTCTCCCAGAAATGTTTCATTTGGGTTTTAGTGAGAGCTCTGGTTAGAACACTTAAGGACATTCACAGAGTTGTCCCTAAGCAGCTTCTGTGTTGTCATGGCTGTGTGGTTAGGGTCATTGTCTTGTTGTAATGTTCTGTGGTCCTGAGCTCTCTTGTTCAGGTTTTCTTTAAGAGTAGCTTTGTAAATACTCTATTCAGCTTTACCTTTACCCTGGACAGTCTCTCTGTCTCAACCACTGAAAATAACCCCCATGACTGGGATCCAATTAATGAATGATTCAATAATAATTTTGTTCAGTATTATAGGATAAATTTAAACATAATAATTTGAATAAATACTTACCGTAGATATTGGGTTTAGATTGCAAGTGCCTTGCGGATGGGAGGGGAGACATAGTCCAAGTGGAGCGCATAGTGTGTGTGCACACATGTTCTTACATGTGTGTGCAGATACCTTGCACAGGAGCGCTTGACCAATTTATTTAATTAACTTTATATTATAAGATTGTTTTCCTGATTGTGCTGTGATCAGCACAGCAAGCACAGTGCGAGGTGATCTGTGGTAACGATAGCGCATAGCGATGTGACGAATGAATGTTGCATCTTTGATAGTTCTCTATGAATTTGCTTGTTGTTACAAACTATCTTTCTGCGCGTGCGCATAGTATCATATCGACCAATGCGTCTCACCAGTCATGTGCTACGGTCCATTTGTGACCGGAGCATGCGTTGTGGGAATAGAGCTGTATTTGAGAGCACGAATCGTTCTGAGTTTAACGCATGCGCCTTATGAATAGGTGAGAACTAGCGCATGCACTATAGAGCCACTTCAAACCTCATTAGGGCGTTTGCAGAGAGGAGTACTATACGAGACATGCGCACTATGGCTGGTGGTGCGTTCCACGGGTCATGTGTTGCGCTCCACAACTCATGTGGAGATAGGAATACCGGAAGTATATGCCGGGCCATGGTGCTCGGGCTTGGAGTGGCTCCCTCTCACCTGCAAGGTATTTGTTTTTGATTCATGGTGTTATATAAGGTGGGGAGAACTCATACAACACAGTACCCCTGAGGAAGTCGCCTTGCAGCGACGGAACGCGTGGGGCTTCACTGGCCCCGTCCGGCCTCATCCTAATTCATTTGTCTGACCATCTCCATTCCGGCCGCAGAGAAGAGTTGACTGACAGGTTGTATTATTAGAGGGATTGGCATTGTTCACATAGGTATTTATGCATGTTACATATTATTTACATAGGGATTGTGCAATCGCAACCTGTGTATCCTATTTTTGGTCTATATGTATTTATACTCTTTGATGTTATTAACTCTGTGTAAGAAGGTTCACGATTTCTAGCTATTTTATAGTGTTTACTTGCCTATCCCTATTCAGATCTCTTACTATCTTAACTCCCTTGCGGTACGGATGGTTGTTCTATATATGTGACATCTTAGGTTCTGGACGGGCGCCACACTAGTTGAGGGGGTTCATGGCCCCTCGCTAGGACTGGGTTGTGGCTCTGAGGAGTCTTTTTAATTGATTTTAGAGCGTCTCTCCACATTACCATGTATGGCATGAATTTGGTGTGTTTTTCTCTTTTTCAAATCAAATAAAATTGTTATTTATTTATTTAAGTATATCTTGGTGTGCTTCTTAGCTCATAGTGTGTGTTCTGTTATTCTTTTTTGTAGTTTGCTGCTTTTGCACATTGAAGGAGCACCCAAATTAGTACATAGTATGTGATTGAGCCCCCCCTCTACATGTTTTTCTGATTGATGTGACAGGCTACAGCAGCACTCAGAGGGGGAGGTCAGCAGGAGTGGTCACTTTATGAGCATTGTAAGATTTTTTTTTTAACACAGTCTTCTTTTTTCTTTACCTCTCTGCTACCCTAACACCACCCCCATTCGCTTCGCTGACAGAACAGAGAGCATTGGTGACGGATTTACTAGATTGCCACAGCTGACCAATCACAATCACGATCACATCTGATTGGTCCCGAGATGTCAGGCAGAAGATGTCTCCACACACAGCAGGACTTCTGCAGCCTAACTCGTGGGATGCTACAGGAAGCCAGGTTTCCAAAATGCCGTACATATACAGCGGGATGCCCAAACTTACTGAATTACCCACCATATATATATGGCATTCTGTAAGAACGGGTTTATATACTTTCAAAAATTCTAATTTCACATTTTTATTATGGGGTATTGAGTGCAGAATAAAAGGCTGCAGCATAACAAAATGTAAAAAAAGTGAAAGGGTCTGAAAACTTTCTGAATGCATTGTTTATGTGCGTATACATAAAACCTAGGTTCTGATACAGAGAAGCTGCAGCACAGACAGAGTTAAGACAAAATTACTGTTCTAACGTTCCCTAAAGGTGAACACCTCCTTATGCAAATCAAGGGAACATCATAACCGCCTTAATTAATTAAAAAATATGTGAATTATTTTTCCAAGAATGTCACATGAGCTCAGTTACAGCAGCTCTCCTGGTAATGAGGAGCCAGCAATGCACCTAACCTTCATCTGCAGTGTCCTAGAAGATCACTGTGAAGAATTAGGAGGCATAATTACATTAGCCAGTTATTATTTATTATTCCCTGGGAACATTGGAAACTTATTTATTATTCCCTGGGAACATTGGAGCAAATTCAATCCTTAGAATGCCAAACCCTTTGCATTTTGATTTGTCCATTGTCTCTAAGCAATAAGTAATAGACTACAAATTACTTAAAGGGGTATTCCAGCCCATAGAAATCTTATCCCCTATCCAAAGGATAGGGGATAATATGTCTGATCGTGGGGGGGGTCCCGCCACTGGGGACCCCGCAATCTCCCACCTGGCATTCGTTTAGAGCGTCAGGTGCAGCGCCAGAGCGCCGGAGGCTCGTGACATCACGGCCACATCCTGCTCGTGGCGTCACAGCCATGCCCCGCTCGTGACGTCAAGGCCACCCTCCCTCAATGCAAGTCTATGGAAGGGGATGTGCCTTCTTTTTGAATTTCCTTTCTGTCTGAGCACAGTGCTCTCTGCTGACACCTCTGTCCATTTTAGGAACTGTCCAGTGTAGGAGCAAATCCCCATAGCAAACTTATCCTGCTCTGGATAGCTCCTAAAATGGACAGAGGTGTCAGCAGAGAGCACTGTGGTCAGACAGAAAGGAAATTAAAAAAGAAAATAACTTCCTGTAGAGCATACAGAAGCTGATAAGTACTGCAATTGTTAAGATTTTTAAATAGAAGTAATTTACAAATCTGTGTAACTTTCTGGTACCAGCTGATAAAAAAAAAATAATAATAATAATTCTGTTGGTGAATTTTGATCACAGAGGATTGTCTGGACTGGATACAATTGTAACAGACTATCAGCTGTGAGAACTACTAACTCAATGGATTATCAACCCAATAGAGCAGTGTTATTAACATTTTAAGAACAATGGACATAAATGTAGGTCTTGCTGCGCTGATACTTAAAGGACAACTGCAGCGGCATTACACTTATCCACAGGATAGGGGATAAATGTTTGATGGTGGGGGGTCTGACCGCTGGGACCCCCCCCCCGATCTCCCTAACGGGGCGCCACCATAAGTGCTCATGGTGAGCGCTAAGGCGCGTAGCGTCGACCTAGAGGTCGACGGTGACGCCCCGTCTCCTCCCAGTCCCCATACAGTTCTATGGGGGATGCGGGAAGGCACGAATGCTGCCTCCCCGCCTCTCCCATAGAGATGTATGGAGGAGGCATGCCGGCCGCATGCTGCGGCTGGCACGCCCCCTGCACGGGAGAGCCGCGGCCCCGTACAAGCGATTGCCGGGGGCCCCAGCGTTCGGACCCCACGCGATCAAACACTTATCCCCTATCTTGAGGATAGGGGATAAGTGATTGTAACGCTGCAGATGTCCTTTAACCCCTTAAGGACTCAGGGTTTTTCCGTTTTTGCACTTTCGTTTTTTTCTCCTTACCTTTTAAAAATCATAACCCTTTCAATTTTCCACCTAAAAATCCCTATTATGGCTTATTTTTTGCGTCGCCAATTCTACTTTGCAGTGACATTAGTCATTTTACCCCAAAATGCACGGCGAAACGGAAAAAAAATCATTGTGCGACAAAATCGAAAAAAAAACACCATTTTGTAAATTTTGGGGGCTTCCGTTTCTACGCAGTGCATATTTCGGTAAAAATTACCCCTTATCATTATTCTGTAGGTCCATATGGTTAAAATGATACCCTACTTATATAGGTTTGATTTTGTCGCACTTCTGGAAAAAATCATAACTACATGCAGGAAAATGTATACGTTTAAAAATGTCATCTTCTGACCCCTATAACTTTTTTATTTTTCCACGTACAGGGCGGTATGAGGACTCATTTTTTGCGCCGTGATCTGAAGTTTTTATCGGTATGATTTTTGTTTTGAGCGGACTTTTTTATTACTTTTTATTAATTTTTTTTATGGTATAAAAAGTGACCAAAATACGCTTTTTTGGACTTTGGAATTTTTTTGCGCGTACACCATTGACCGTACGGCTTAATTAATTATATATTTTTATAGTTCGGACATTTACGCACGCGCCGATACCACATATGTTTATTTAATTAATTTTTTACACTGTTTTATTTTTTTTATGGGAAAAGGGGGGTGATTCAAACTTTTATTAGGGAAGGGGTTAAATGACCTTTATTAACACATTTTTTTTACATTTTTTTTGCAGTGTTATAGGTCCCATAGGGACCTATAACACTGCACACACTGATCTCCTATGCTGATCACTGGCGTGTATTAACACGCCTGTGATCAGCATTATCGGCGCTTGACTGCTCCTGCCTGAATCTCAGGCACGGAGCAGTCATTCGTCGATCGGACACCGAGGAGGCAGGTAAGGGCCCTCCCGGTGTCCGATCAGCTGTTTTTTATGGGAAAAGGGGGGTGATTCAAACTTTTATTAGGGAAGGGGTTAAATGACCTTTATTGACCCTTTTTTTTAACTTTTTTTTTGCAGTGTTTTAGGTCCCATAGGGACCTATAACACTGCACACACTGATCTTTTACACAGATCACAGGCGTGTATTAACACGCGTGTGATCAGTGTTATCGGCGCTTGACTGCTCCTGCCTGGATTTCAGGCACGGAGCAGTCATTCGCCGATCGGACACCGAGGAGGCCCGGTGTCCTGTCAGCTGTTCGGGACGCCGCGATTTCACCGCGGCGGGCCCGAACAGCCCGACTGAGCAGCCGGGATACTTTCAGTTTCACTTTAGAAGCGGCGGTCAGCTGCGATCGGCGATGTGTGGTATTAGCCGCGGGTCCCGGACGTTGATGAGCGCCGGGACCAAAGCGATATGATGCAGGATCGCGGCGCGATCCCGCTTCATATCGCAGGAGGCGGCGCAGGACGTAAATATACGTCCTGCGTCGTTAAGGGGTTAAAGGGGTATTCCAGTGGAAATTTTTTTTTTATTATAAACTGCTGCCAGAAAGTTAAACAGATTAATAAATTACTTCTGCATAAAAATCTTAATCCTTCCAGTACCTATCAGATGCTGTATACTACAAAGGAAGTTCTTTTCCTTTTTAATTTGTTTTCTGTCCGACAACAGTGTTCTCTGCTAATACCTCTGTCCATGTCAGGAACTGTCTGGAGCAGGAGAGGTTTGCTATGGGGATTTGCTCCTGCTCTGGACAGTTCCTGACACGGACAGAGGTGTCAGCAAAGAGCACTGTGGTCAGACAGAAAATAAATTCAGAAAGAAAAGAACTTCCTTTGGACAGAAAATAGCAACTCAACTTTCTCTGTAGTATACAGCAGCTGATAAGTACTGGAAGGATTAAGAAGTTATTTAGAAATCTGTTTAACTTTCTGGTGCCAGTTGATTTTAAAAAAAAATTTCCACTGGAGTACGCCTTTTGTCACACCAGAACATACATTTCCCTCCTATACATGAAGCGAGCACAGGAGATGCACTCGGCGCGTGCGTGCCCTAGAGAGCGGGACTGCGCGCGCTGGGACTGAGCAGACGAAGGACGGGGAAGGTGAGCATAACGTGATGCGACCCACTGGCTGGCACGTCACGCCATGCGGATCGCATCCCCGCCGGGGAAATCAGAGCAGCGCTCCTGGTCAGCGAGTCTGACCAGGGCGCTGCGAACAGAACACTGCGAGTGTTCCGGGGGAGGAGAGGGACCCGGAGTGCTCGGCGTTACATTAACCCCCCTCCCCCCTTAGGTCTCCCCCTCTTTTTGGAACCAAGGAATTTGTGGATGAGCTCCTTGTCCAAAATATTGGCCTCAGGCTCTCAGGACCACAATTCTCCCAGTCAATTAGAAAAAATCTTTTACCTCGGACAACTTGAGAGGAGAGGATCTCCTTCACAGAGAATACATCGGAAGAGCCAGAGACAGGAGCAGGAACAGTGACCTTGGGAGGATAACGGTTGAAAACAACAGGCTTGAGCAAAGAAACATGGAAAGAATTAGGGATACGGAGAGAGAGAGGAAGATGAAGTTGATAAGACACAGGGTTAATTTGTTTTTTGACTTTGAATGGGCCTAAAATTCGAGGGCCCAACTTGTAACTGGGTACCAGGAATCGTATGTACTTAGCAGAAAGCCATTGTCACAGGGGAAAAAACAGGAGGAACCCTTCTCTTCTTGTCGGCGTGTCTCTTCATACGGGAAGATGCCAATTGAAGAGATTTTCGAGTGTCATGCCAGATAGAGGAAAAATTTTGAGTCAGCTCATCCACAGCAGGAACTCCAGAAGAAGTGGGCATGGAGGGTGATGGCCGTACACCACAAAAAATGGAGACTTAGAAGAGGGTTCAGAGTTTTTAAAATTGTAAGAAAATTTGGCCCAAGGCAGAAGGTCGACCAAATCATCTTGACGGGATGAAACAAAATGTCGCAGGTAGTCACCCAGTATATTGGGTGTATTTCAAAATTGAAGCGGGAAAAAAACAACGACCATCTAGCATGGCGAGGATTTAACCGCTGGGCGGACTGGAGGTAAGATAAATTTTTATGGTCCGTGTAGATGGTGATGGGACGAATGGATCCTTCCAAGAGATGTCTCCACTCCTCAAGCGCCAACTTAATGGCCAAAAGTTCACGGTCTCCAACAGAATAGATTTTTCTCCAGGTTGAGAAGGTTTCGGAGAAAAAAACGCAAGTGATATTTTTTCCAAAAGCGTTTTTTTGAAGAAGAATGGCTCCAGCTCCTACCGAGGAGGTGTCAACCTCAAGGAAAAAAGGCTTCATAGGATCAGGCCTGGACAGGACCGGTGCAGAGGCGAAGGCGGCCTTGAGACGGTTAAAAGCTTCATCCGCTTGGGGAGGCCAAGATCTTGGATTCGCGTTTTTCTTAGTCAGTGCCACAATAGGAGCAACGATGGTGGAGAAGTAGGGAATGAACTGATGATAATAGTTAGCGAATCCAAGAAAGCGTTGCACGGAGTCCAGAGGGGTGTGGCCAATCCAACACCACTGAGAGTTTAACAGGATCCATTTGAAGACCTTGACCAAAGACTAAGTATCCCAGGAAAGGAAGGCTGCTGTGTTCAAAAAGACATTTTTCAAATTTGTCGTACAGATGATTTTCACGAAGACGCTGGAGCATTTGACGGACATGGAGACGGTGTTCCTCTAGGTTGGAGGAAAAAATTAGAATGTCATCTAAGTAGACTACAATGCAGGTATACAGCAAGTCCCGAAAAATGTCATTAACAAAATCTTGAAAGACTGCAGGGGCATTGCAAAGTCCAAACGGAATGACGATATATTCAAAGTGTCCATCTCTAGTGTTAAATGCGCTTTTCCACTCGTCACCCTCACAAATTCAAATTAGGTTATATGCGTCCCTTACATCAAGTTTGGTAAAAAATTTTGCTCCGCGAAGTCGGTCAAAGAGTTCAGAGATAAGTGGCAGGGGATAGCGGTTTTTCACTGTGATTTTATTAAGACCGCGGTAGTCTATGCAAGGGCGTAGAGATCCGTCTTTTTTGGCAACGAAGAAGAATCCAGCTCCGGCTGGAGAAGATTTCCGGATAAAACCTCTTTTTAGGTTTTCCTGAATGTATTCAGTCATGGCTTGCGTTTCTGGAGCGGAGAGTGGGTAAATCCTGCCACGGGGCGGTGTGGTACCAGGAAGCAAGTCAATAGGGCAGTCGTAGGGTCTGTGTGGTGGTAAGACCTCTGCTTGCTTTTTACCAAAAACGTCCGAATAGTCCTGATAGGCCTTAGGAAGGCCTGGCAATGGAGTAGCGATGGAGACTTGACTGGTAGGAACAGACGTGAGACATCGCTTGTGGCAGGAAGATCCCAAACTTTTAATGTCCCCAGTGGTCCAGTCAAGGGTAGGTGCGTGACGCTGAAGCCAGGGCAAGCCAAGAAGAATTTCAGAGGTATAGTTGGGCAATACAAAAAATTCAATATTTTCATGATGGAGAACTCCAACGCTCATGAGCAGAGGTTCTGTGCGGTAACGCACGGTGTAGTCCAGTTTCTCTCCATTCACTGAAGAAATTAAGAAAGGTTTGACGAGACGGGTAACAGGAATATTGAATCTGTTGATGAGTGAGGCTTCAATGAAATTTCCTGCTGAACCTGAGTCCAGAAATGCCACAGCGGAGAAGAAAGTATTTGCAGGTAGAGAAATCTGTATTGTATAGTCAGTCGTGGAGAGGATGAAATCACACCTAGTAACGCCTCTCCCACGTTAACTAGGTGCGTGCGTTTCCCTGACGCGGAGGACAAATAGGACAGTCCTTCAGGAAATGTTCGGTACTAGCACAGTACAGGCACCAATTTTCGTTCCTGCTGCAAGTCCTCTCTTGTTAGGTCAGGCAAGACCGATCCACTTGCATAGCCTCCTCGGCGGAAGGCACCAGAGCAGGTTGCAAAGGACACTGGAAGAGAGGTGCCAAGTGAGGAAACTGCCTGGTGCAAACAAGATCCTTTTCCTGGAGAAGCTCCTGGCGTCTTTCTGAGAAACTCATGTCAATGCGGGTGGCAAAATGGATGAGTTCAGATAGGGTAGCAGAAGGTCAGGGATGGCAGCAAGGGTTCGTAGTCAGGGTGCAACGGCAAAGGATACACAGGCAAAGGGCTCACAATAATGCTTTCACTGGCACAAGGCAACAAGATCTGGCGAGGACAGGAAGGGGAAGTGGGTTTAAGTGTAGGGAGTGATTAGGAACTGATTGGGCCAGACACCAATGAATGGTGCACTGCCCCTTTAAATCTGAGAGACCCTGCGTGCGCGTGCCCTAGAGAGCGGGACCGCGCGCCGGGACTGAGCAGACGGAGGACAGGGCATGTGAGCAGAACGGGATGCGACCCGCGGGCAGGCACGTCCCGCCACGCGGATCGCATTCCCGCAGGGGAAATCAGAGCAGCGCTCCTGGTCAGCGAGTCAGCGAACAAAACACCGCGAGCGCTCCGGGGGAGGAGAGGGACCCGGAGCGCTCGGCGTTACAGTGGACAGTATTACCAATCTAATGACTGCTATAAATGGTCCCCTATGGGGACATACAAAGTAGTAAAACATTTGTAATTAATAAACATATCTGGTATCGGCGCATGCGCAAATGTCTGAACTATCAGAATAGAATGTTAATGAACCTGTATGGTGAATGGCATAAACGTTAAAAAAAGAAAAGTTCAAAATTGCTGCTTTTTGGTCATCACATTCCCCAAATTTTTTATGAAAAGTGAAAAGTCACACATACACAAAAGTGGTACCAAATAAACCTACAGATCACAGTGAAAAAAAGAGCCATCATTCAGCCCCGTATATGAAAAATGTGAAAAACATTTGTAATTAACAAACATATCTGGTATCGGCGCATGCGCAAATGTCTGAACTATCAGAATAGAATGTTAATAAACCTGTATGGTGAATGGCATAAACGTAAAAAAAAAGTTCAAAATTGCTGCTTTTTGGTCATCACATTCCCCAAATTTTTTATGAAAAGTGAATAAAAAGTCACACATACACAAAAGTGGTACCAAATAAACCTACAGATCGCAGTGCAAAAAAGAGCCATCATTCAGCCCCGTATATGAAAAATGTGAAAATTTTCGGGGGTCAGAATAGGGCTATTTTGAAAAAAAAAATAAAAGATATAAAAGTTAACCAAAAAAAATGCAGTACAATAATAGAAAATCATGTAAACATGGGTATCATTTTAACCTCTTGGGGACACACCTGAACCCCCGATCCTTAAGGACTCAGGGCGTACCTGGACGCCCTGGTCCCGTTTACCGTGTTTAAACCATTATCACCAGCAGAGAACGGGTTAAACCCGGTGGGTCCCGGTTGCTACGGGCAGCCAGGACCCACGGCTAATGCCGGGCATGACCGATAGGGCTTATGCCTGGCATTAACCCTTTAGACGCCACGATCAAAGTTGATCACGGCGTCTAAAACCAAAGTAAAAGAATCCTGGCAGCTCGGCGGAGCTGATCCGGGCTATCGCGACAAAATCGCGATGTCCCGATCAGCTTACCGGACGACGGGAGGGTCCTCACCTGCCTTTCCATTGTCCGATCGGCGATCCACGGCTCCATGCCTGAGCAGCAGGCTGGAGCAGCAGAGTGTCGGTTACACTGATCAGTGCTTTGTAATGGCAGAGCACTGATCAGTGTATGTAATCAGAAGATTGCATGTTGTAGCTCCCCTTTAGCCCCTATGGCTATAAAAGTTCATTAACCCCTTCATTATTAAAAGTTGAAATCACCCCCCTTTTCCCATTTTTTAAAATAAAATAATGAAATAAAGAATAAAAATAATCATATGTGGTACCGCCGCGTGCGTAAATGTTCAAACTATTAAAATATTAGGTTAGCTAAACCACACAGTCGATGGCATACACATAAAAAAATACCAAAGTCCAAAATTGTGCATTTTTGGTCACTTCATATACCATAAAAATATTAATAAAAAGTGATCAAAAAGTCCCATCAAAACAAAAATGGTACCGTATATACTCGAGTCTAAGCCGACCCGAATATAAGCCGAGGCCCCTAATTTCACCCCAAAATCCCAGGAAAAGTTATTGACTCGAGTATAAGCCTAGGGTGGGAAATACATCATCCCCCCCCCTGTCATCATCCAGACCCCCGTCATTAACACCCTCATCATCATCACCCTGTCATCATCCCCCCTTCATCATCACCGCCTGTCATCATCCCCCTCTTCATCATCACCGCCTGTCATCATCCCCATGTCATCATCCCACACCCCTCCTTCATCATCCCCTTGTCATCATCCCACACACCCCCTTCATCATCCCCCTGTCATCATCCCACACCCCCCCTTCATTATCCTCTTGTCATCATCCCACACCCCTCCTTCATCATCCCCTTGTCATCATCCCACACACCCCCTTCATCATCCCCCTGTCATCATCCCACACCCCCCCTTCATCATCCCCTTGTCATCATCCCACACACCCCCTTCATCATCCCCTTGTCATCATCACCACATGTCATCAACCCACAACCCCCCTTCATCATCCCCTTGTCATCATCACCACATGTCATCATCCCACACCTCCCCTTCATCATCCCCTTGTCATCATCACCACATGTCATCAGCCCCCCCCCCCCTTCATCATCACCACTTGTCAATGTCTGATACAGTGGTCTTCAACCTGTGGACCTCCAGAGGTTTCAAAACTACAACTCCCAGCAAGCCCGGGCAGCCATCGGCTGTCCGGGCTTGCTGGGAGTTGTAGTTTTAAAACCTCTGGAGGTCCGCAGGTTGAAGACCACTGCGGCCTTTGACATCATCCAGACCCCCACCCCCCTTTAGTTTTGTACTCACCTCCGCTCGGCTGGACGTTAGGGTGCGCTGGTCCGGTGCTGAGGTCGTCCGGTGGGATAGTCGTTCCGGGCTGTCCATCTTCACCGGGGGACCTCTTCTCCGCGCTTCGGGCCCGGAATAGAGGCGTTGCCTTGACGACGATGCAGAGGGACGTTGCTAATGAACGTCCCTGTGCGTTGTCATCAAGGCAACGTGACTATTTCGGGGCCGGGCCCGAAGCGCGGAACAACTATCCCACCGGACGACCTCCCCACCGGAAATAAAACCTATATAAATTGGGTATCCTTGTAACCATATGGGCCTACAGAATAAAGATAAGGTGTCAAATTTACAAAATGGCGTTTTTTGTTTTTTATTTCATCCCACAAAAATGTTTTGGGGGTTTCGCCGCAGGTTATATTCTAAAATAAGTTATGTCACTGCAAAGTACAATTGGTGATGCAAAAAACAAGCCCTAATATGGGTCTGTAGGTGCAAAATTTAAAGCGTTATGATTTTTAGAAAGGAAGGAGGAAAAAGCTAAAATGCAAAAACGAAAGTCTGCTGAGTCCTTAAGGTGAAAATAGGCCCTAAGGGGTTAATCATAATGACTCACAAAATAAAGACAACATGTCATTCTTACCATAAAGTGTACAGCGTCAAAACAAAACCTTCCAAAGTTTGCAAAATTGCGGCTTTCTTTTGAATTTACCCACACAAATAATATTTTTTTGGTTTGCCATACATTTTATGGTAAAATGAGTGAAATCATTACAAAATAAAATTAGTCGCCCAAAAAACAAGCCCACATAAGGGTCTGTAGAAATAGAAAAGAGTTATGGCTCTTAGAAGGCGAGGAGGAAAAAAAAAGATATGCAAAAATAAAATAAAATAAAAATATGCAAAAATAAAATTTAATGACCCAGCCCCTTTTTACCTTAAAGGGGTACTCAGCCCCTAGACATCTTATCCCCTATCCAAAGGATAGGGGATAAGATGTCTGTTCAGGGGATCTCAGCTGCAGCACCCAACTGTCATCAGTCAAGGGGGCATGGCGGCCGTCACACCCCTCCCATAGACTTGTATTGAGGGGGCGGGCAGTGACATCTCGAGGGGCGGAGCTGTGATGTCATGATGCTCCGGCCCCTGTATTGCCCGTCATTATGCACAGAGCGAGTTTGCTCTGTGCAGAAATGACAGGTGGGTGCTGCAGCAGAGATCCCGGGGGTGCCCAGTGGCAGGACCCCTGTCATCAGACATCTTATCCCTTATCCCCTGTCTAACCACTGTCCCTTTAAGCATTAATAACTCTGGGATGCTTTTACTTTTCATTATGATTCCAAGAAGGTTTCTTTCGTGACATATTCTACTTTATGTCAGTGGTAAATTTTGTCAATACTTCCATCATTTCTTGGTGAAAAATGCCAAAATTTTATGGAAATTTTAACAATTTTGCATTTTTTTTTTACTTTGAAACTCTCTGCTTATAAGGAAAATAGACATAACAAAAATTATATATATTGATTCACATATACAATATGTCTACTTTATATTTTCATCATAAAACTGATGTGTTTTTACTTTTGAAAGACATCAGAGGGCTTCAAAGTTCAGAAGCAATTTTCCAATTTTTCAAAAAAAAAATGTAAATCTGAATTTTTTTGGGACCAATTCCGTTTTGAAGTGAATTTGAAGGGCCTTCATATTAGAAATACCCCATAAATTACCCCATTATAAAAACTGCACCCATCAAAGTATTCAAAATGTCATTCAGTAAGTGTGTTTACCCTTTAGGTGTTTCACAGGAATAGCAGCAAAGTGAAGGAGAAAATTAAAAATCTTCATTTTTTTACACTCACATGTTCTTGTAGATGCAGTTTTAGAAATTTTACAAGGGGTAAAAGGAGAAAAAGCCCCCCAAAATTTGTAACCCAATTTCTCTTGAGTAAGGAAATACCTCATATATGTATGTAAAGTGTTCGGTGGGCGCAGTAGAGGGCTTAGAAGGGAAGGAGCGACAATGGGATTTTGGAGAGTGAGTTTTTCTGAAATGGTTTTTGGGGGGCATGTCACATTTAGGAAGCCCCTATGGTGCAAGAACAGCAAAAAGAACAGCAAAAAAAAAAAAAAACACAGCACACTATCTTGGAAACGACACCCCTGAAGGAACTTAACAAGGGGTACAGTGAGCCTTAACACCACACATTGTGTTTGACGACTTTTCGTTAAATTCGGATATGTAAATGATTTTTTTTCACTAAAATGTTGGTTTTCCCCATTTGTAACCCCATCTCTTCTGAGTATGGAAATGCCCCATGTGTGAACGTCGAGTGCACTACGGGCGCACTACAAGGCTCAGAAGAGAAGGAGTCACATTTGGCTTTTGGAAAGCAAATTTAGCTGAAATAGTTTTTGGGGGGCATTTCGCATTTAGCAAGGGGTGCAGTGAGCATTTACACCTCACTGGCATTTGACAGATCTTTGGAACAGTGGGCTGTGCAAATGAAAAATGTCATTTTCAGGGACCACTGTTCCAAAAATCTGTCAGACACCTGTGGGGTGTAAATGCTCACTGCACCCCTTATTAAATTCTGTGAGGTGTGTAGTTTCCAAAATGGGGTCACATATGGGGGGGGTCCACTGTTCTTGCACTATGGGGGCTTTGTAAACACACATGGCCTTCAATTTTGGACACATTCTCTCTCCAAAAGCCCAATGGCGCTCCTTCTCTTCTGAGCATTGTAGCTCGCCCGCAGAGCACTTTACATCCACATATGGGGTATGCTCTTACTCAGTAGAAATGGGGCTACAAATCTTTTTTCCCATTCTCCCTTGTGAAAATGAAAAATGTAGGGTAACACCAGCATTTTAGTGAAAATAATTTTTTTTCTTCATTTTCACATCCAACTTTAACGAAAATTCGTAAAACACCTGTGTGGTGTTAAGGCTCTTGTTACATTCCGTGAGGGGTGTAGTTTCCAAAATGGGGTCACATGTGGGTATTTATTGTTTTGCGTTTATGTCAGAACCGCTGTAAAATCAGCCACCCCTGTGCAAATCACCAATTTAGACCTCAAATGTACATGGTGTGCTCTCACTTATTAGCCATGTTGTGCGCTCACAGATCAGTTTACACCCACATATGGGGTAGTTCCGTACTCAGGAGAAATTGCATTACAAATTTAGGGGGTCTTTTTTTCCTCTACCCTCTGAATATAACACTGCCATGACTGCACTCTCTGAATATAATGCTATCACACACTGTACCCTCTGAATATAATACTACCACACACTGTACCCTGTCTTGTGCCCTCCACATAATAATGCCCCCTGTCCTGTGCCCCCCAACCTAATAATGCCACCTGTCCTGTGCCCCTGACATAATAATAATGCCCCTTTCCTGTGCCCCCGACATAATAATTATGCCCTGTCCTTTCCCCACACATCATAATGCCTTGTAATGTACCTCCAAAATAATAATCATGCCCTCTGTCCTGTGCCCCCACATATAATAATGCCCCCGTCCATACATATCCCTGTGCCCCTCACATATGATGCCCGACATGTGCCACATATAATGCCCCCTGTCCTGTGCCCCTCACATTTAATGCCCCGTTCTGTGCCCCTAAAATATAAGCCCCCTGTAATGTGCCCCTCTCATATAATGCCCCCCTGTCCTGTGTCCCTCACATAAAATGCCCCCCCCTGTTCTGTGTCCCTTACATTAAATGCCCCCTGTCCTGTGCTCCTCATATATAATGCCCCCTGTCATGTGCCCTCCAAGTTTTAATAATGCCTCCAGTACCATAGCGCCCCAAACATAGTTAAAAAGCAACAATTATAATCATAAAATCCAAGTTTCCACGAGTAGGTCTTTCCCTTGCTTTTTGCTTGCAGCAAGTGAGCCGCGGGAACAGGATCTCCGGGCAGGCGCAATGACGTCACATCATCGCACTGGCCTGCCCGGAATTGTGTTCCTGCAGCTCACACCCTGCAAGCCAGAAGTGTCTGCCGCATTTAAGTGAGAGTGAATGGTGAAGCGTTCTCAGAGGCAGTATACTTGCTTGCGTTGCTGGGGTGACACCATCGCGGGATTACTTCCCGCTTGATGGTGTCACCCTGCTTGGGGTGGGATCCATACCCCCAAACCCCCATAGTAACACCACTGTAAACAGCCCTAGAATTTTTAGCATTTAAAATGTTTCCTCCTAATAGCCATAACTCTTTTATTTTTCCATCTAAAGACCCATCTGGGGGGACCAATGATATCCTTAAAGGGGTATTCCAGGAATGTTTTTTATTTCACTATGCTACAGGGGCTGTAAAGTTAGTGAAGTTCATAATATAGTGTCTTTACCTGTGTGTGATGGTTTTCTCACAATTCTTCTGTGATTTCCACATAAATATTTATTTTTACCAGCATACAAAATGACTGTTGTCTCAGATTTTTCCCTGGTTGCAATACGACCGAGACCTGACTAACTAGTCAGCTGATGACAGGGAGCCTGTCTGCTTCAATGGGAGGAGGGATTGCTTGGTGGGAGAGAGACCAATCTGTAACTAATGCAACAGCTGTAGGCCCCCTGATTGAAAACCGCAGGTCTTTTGAATGGATGCAGCTCATTTATGTTTCAATGGGTGGGGTGGCCTGATGTGTGGGAGGGAGGAAAATGGAATTATCGGTTTTGTAGGCAAAAAAAGAAAACTGAAACAGGAAATACCAGTTCACAAAAAGCTAGCCACAGTGTTATGGTAATCTCACAACATAGCCATTTAGCCCCAAGACAAGTGCAGATACTTCCTTAGCATGTCCATTACTGTCTGCCATGTACATACTAAAATCACCTTATGGTGGATAATCCCTTTCATGTTTTCATAAAATATGCTGCATAAATGAACAAAAAATTGTGAACTAAAAAAAAAAAAGACAAAAAAATTTATAAAAAATTCAGCAAATTTGGGTGAAGTTCCCCTTTAACCCCTTAAGGACAATGGACGTACTCTTACGCCCCCGTTTCCGAGTCCTTAAGGACCGAGGACGTAGGAGTACGTCCTGTCCATTCCTGGCCCCCCGCCGCTAGTCGGAGTGGAGCCGGTGCCCGATGCCTGCTGAAATCGTTCAGCAGGCATCGCGGCATATCGCGCAGGGGGGTCATTATGCCCCCCCATGTCGGCGATGGCCGCAGATCGCTGGACAATTCAGTCCAGCGATCTGCGGCGATTCCGGGTCAATCGGGTCTCCAGTGACCCGGTGACCCGGAATTACTGGCTGATCGGGGCCGTCAGAGACGGCCCCGAACAGCCATAGCCAGCAGGGGTGAGGTGGCACTGTTGCCACCTCACGATAGCCCTGATTCGTCGGCCGGATTCCCGGCCGACCAATCAGGGCGCCTGCTGCAGGTGTCACTCCCGCAACCCGCTCTGCCCCTCTTCCGGAGGACGTGAGCGGGTGCGGGACGTGCACCCCGGGTGCTGGGGACCCCGATCCCCGACGTTAATGTTGGGATGGGGGTCCCATGAGCGATGGCGGCGGCGGTGGGACTGACCTGCGCGGCGTGGATCAGCAGCAGGAGGTGAGTGACAGCCTCCTGCTGTTGCTTAGCAACAGCTCCCAGCATGCAAAAAGGGCATGCTGGGAGCTGTAGTTATGCAACAGGAGGAGGCAGGCCACCACAACTCCCAGCATTCCCTTATGGGCATGCTGGGACTTATGGTTTTGCAACAGCTGGAGGCACATTTTTTCTATGGAAAAGTGTACCTTCAGCTCCCAGCATGCCCGTTGGCTGTCGGTGACTGCTGAGAGTTGTAGTTTTGCAACAGCTGAAGGCACACTGAGTTAAGTAGCAAACCAGTGTGTCTCCAGCTGTTGCATAACTACAATCCCCTGCATCCCCAGCCAAAGTAGTATGCCTCCCACTGTTGCATAACTAAACACCCAGCATGCCCTTCCGCTGTCCGTACATGCTGGGGGTTGTAGCTTTTGCAACAGCTGAAGGCACACTGGTTGCAAAACACTGAGTTTGTTACCAAACTCGGTGTTTCACAACCAGTGTGCCTCCAGCTGTTGTAAAACTACAACTCCCAGCATGCACTGATAGACCGTACATGCTGGGAGTTGTAGTTTTGCAACAGCTGGATGTTTCTCCCCCCCCCCCCCCCCCCAATGTGAACGTACAGGGTACACTAACATGGGCGGAGGATTACAGTAAGTATCCGGCTGCAAGTTTGAGCTGCGGCAAATTTTCTGCCGCAGCTGAAACTGCCAGCGAGAAACTACTGTGAACCCCCCGCCCGTGCGACTGTACCCTAAAAACACTACACTACACTACCACAAAATAAAATAAAAAGTAAAAAACAGTACATATACACATACCCCTACACAGCCCCCCTCCCCCCAAAAAATGAAAAACGTCTGGTACGCCACTGTTTCCAAAACGGAGCCTCCAGCTGTTGCAAAACAACTACTCCCAGTATTGCCAGATAGCCGTTGACTGTCCAGGCATGCTGGGAGTTTTACAACAGCTGGAGGCACCCTGTTTGGGAATCACTGGCGTAAAATACCCCTATGTCCACCCCTATGCAAGTCCCTAATTTAGGCCTCAAATGCGCATGGCGCTCTCACTTTGGAGCCCTGTCGTATTTCAAGGCAACAGTTTAGGGTCACATATGGGGTATCGCCGTACTCGGGAGAAATTGTGTTACAAATTTTGGGGGGGTATTTTTTGCAATTACCCTTTTTAAAAATGTAAAATTTTTGGGACACCAAGCATTTTAGGTAAAAAAAAATATTTTTTTTACATATGCAAAAGTTGTGAATCACCTGTGGGGTATTAAGGTTCCCATTACCCCTTGTTACGTTCCCCGAGGGGTCTAGTTTCCAAAATGGTATGCCATGTGTTTTTTTTTTTTTTTGCTGTCCTGGCACCATAGGGGCTTCCTAAATGCGGCATGCCCCCAGAGCAAAATTTGCTTTCAAAAAGCCAAATGTGACTCCTCCTCTTCTGAGACCTGTAGTGCGCCAGCAGAGCACTTCTCACCCCCATATGGGGTGTTTTCTGAATCGGGAGAAATAGGGCTTCAAATTTTGGGGGGTATTTTCTGCTATTACCCTTTTAAAAAATGTAAAAATTTTGGGAAACCAAGCATTTTAGGTAAAAAAAAATTTTTATTTTACATATGCAAAAGTCGTGAAACACCTGTAGGGTATTAAGGTTCACTTTACCCCTTGTTACGTTCCCCGAGGGGTCTAGTTTCCAAAATGGTATGCCATGTGTTTTTTTTTGCTGTCCTGGCACCATAGGGGCTTCATAAAGGTGACATGCCCCCCAAAAACCATTTGTCGCTCCTTCCCTTCTGAGCCCTCTACTGCGCCCGCCGAACACTTTACATGGACATATGAGGTATGTGCTTACTCGAGAGAAATTGGGTTTCAAATACAAGTAAAAATGTTCTCCTTTCTACCAATTGCAAAAATTCAAAAATTGGGTCTGCAAGAACATGCGAGTGTAAAAAATGAAGATTGTGAATTTTCTCCTTCACTTTGCTGCTATTCCTGTGAAACACCTAAAGGGTTAATACACTTATTGAATGTCATTTTGAATACTTTGGGGGGTGTAGTTTTTATAATGGGGTCATTTATGGGGTATTTCTAATATGAAGACCCTTCAAATCCACTTCAAACCTGAACTGGTCCATGAAAAATAGCGAGTTTGAAAATTTTGTGAAAAATTTCAAAATTGCTGCTGAACTTTGAAGCCCTCTGGTGTCTTCCAAAAATAAAAACTCATAAATTTTATGATGCAAACATAAAGTAGACATATTGTATATGTGAACCCAAAAATGTTTTATTTGGAATATCCATTTTCCTTACAAGCAGAGAGCTTCAAAGTTAGAAAAATGCTAAATTTTCATTTTTTTCATAAAATTTGGGGATTTTTCACCAAGAAAAGATGCAAGTTACCATAAAATTTTACCACTAAGTTAAAGTAGAATATGTCAGAGTTAGTAATGTTTAAAGTGACAGTGGTCAGAATTGCAAAAAACGCTCTGGTCCTTAAGGTGTAAAATGGCCTGGTCCTTAAGGGATTAAGCTGTTCACTGTGCAGTCAAGTGCAATTAATTTTTTTAACCAAAAATTGTAAATTTAAAAAAAAAAATAGTACATTTTTGTACCGTGATCAGTACTAATTTGACATCGTTTAGACTTTTTGATCACCAATGTAACAAAAAAATAAACAAATTCCAGTTTTCTTTTTTTTTTTTTGTTCACACCATTCATTGTGTAGAATTTATAATGTTATATTCTATGGGAAGGGGGCGTGACGGTGGTCGCGCCCCCTTCCCATATACTTTCGTTGAGGGGGCGGGCGAGACGTCACGAGGGGGCGGGCGAGACGTCACGAGGGGCCGGGTATGATGTCACGCCCGGCGGCCACAAACACGGAAGCCCGCACACAGCGTTCTGAGTAATGAACTTCCGGACGCTGTGAGCGGAGCTCCGAAAGGCAGAGCAGCGCACAACCCCTTTAACTGCCCCATAATGTAAATAAACATCATGAATCATTAAAGGGTTAAAAGGGTATTACCATTTGAAGAAGTTATAACGGTATGAATGATTTCAACCAATGATCGGTAAAGACATATGAAAAAAACTTTTGGAGCGACTGCTGGTTCACTTTTCAGACAGATATAAATTAAGCACAAGGAAAAAACAGGTATTCACTTACACTTTGTGAGTGGTCTAAGGCAGACCACTCACAAACTATATAGGCGTTTTCACAATTATAATTTTCACAGGTTGCCGCTGCACTCTCTTCTGGTGGAAAGGCTTCTGTCCACCCGATTTAGAATAATGCTGGAAAAAAATGTAAAAAACGAGGAGCAGACACACCTATTCAAAACGATGGCTTTTCTAAATTATTCACTACTACTGTGCACTTACTTCACCGAGGGGAGCCAATTATCGCCCTGCTCCCCTCGTGCCGGTAAGCTTGGATCTCCTATTAGCGTTCCTCCGGTATCTTTACAGGTCTCGATCTCTATTGCTAAGGATCCACCTGGAGGTTCTGTTCCTTTTTTTACTGATCAGAGATGACTCAATGTATGACAAGTATGTGCATTTATTTGGAACATATAAAATACATCCGACGCTTTGCGGAGTTTCCTCCTTCCTCAGGGACTAATACATCACACGCTATCCACCTATTTCTATTCCTAAAAAAAAACTCCCCCGGATATGACATAGTCAATTCACAATCAACATAAAATACAAAAATAAATATTTATAAAACATCAATTTCATACTCTTTCTAACATTTCATTAAAACCTTTCGGTAGCAAAGTATCTAATTAAAAAAATATAATAACTCTCTCTCTTGCACAATGTGGAATACCTTCTTAAACTATCCTCAATTTGTTATATTGGGAAAACTGACAGGAGATTCGGGTCTGCATTATGGGCTACAGAAAAATGACTTGACACACTATGTATTGTATACCTGTGTCTAATGTTAAACCTGTGAGATGTTATTCTTCCTCTTAGGGATTGTGTAGTTCTCCCTACATATTGAATTCCACAAGGACATTCCAAAACATAAATAACTAAATTTGAACTACAATTTAAAGCTGTTTCTATAGCTATTTCTTCACCGGTGGATTTACTTTTAAACTCTTAAGGACGCACGCCGTGACCCCGTATCACACCGGGTCGGTCCTGGCTGCTATTCATAGCCGGGACCGATCGTTGTGCCGCGCGCTATTAACCTTTCAGACGCGGCGATCAAAGTAAAATCGCGATGTCCCGATCAGCTAGGACACGAGTGGAGGTCCCCTTTCCTTGCTCCGTCGCGTCCGATCGGGGTTTGATTACTCCAAGCCTGAGCTACAGGCTTGAGCAATCAACCCCCATTACGCTGATCCATGCAAAGCTATGGCTTTGCAGGAATCAGGGTAAAAGATCAGTGTGTGGTGCTGTGTTATAGCCGCCGATGGTAGTTCTAACACTGCAAAAAAAAATTGTGAAAAAAAAAGTGAATAAAAGTCATTTAACCTCTTCCCTAATAAAAGTTTGAATCACCCGCCTTTTCCCATAAAAAAAACTGTGTAAATAAAAATAAACATATGTGGTATTGCCGCGTGCGTAAATGTCTAAACTATGAAAATATATCATTAATTAAACCGCACGGTCAATGGCGTACGCGCAAAAAAATTCCAAAGTCCAAAACAGCGTATTTTTGGTCACTTTTTAGAAAATAAAAATATGAATAAAAAGCAATCAAAAAGTCGGATCAATGCAAAAAAGGTACCAATAAAAACTTCAGAACACGGCGCAAAAAATTGGCCCTCATACTGGCCCGTTTGCAGAAAAATAAAAAAGTTATAGGGATCAGAAGATGAAAATTTTAAACATATAAATTTTCCTGCATGTAGTTATGATTTTTTTCAGAAGTATGACAAAATCAAACCTATATAAGTAGGGTATCATTTTAACCGTATGGACCTACAGAATAAAGATATGGTGTCATTTTTACCAAAAAATGCACTGCGTAGAAACGGAAGTCCCCAAAAGTTGCAAAATGAAATTTTTTCTTCAATTCAGTTTTTTTTCGCACAATTATTTTTTTTTCTGTTTCGCCGTGGATTTTTGGGTAAAATGACTGATGTCACTGCAAAGTAGAATTGGTGGCGCAAAAAATAAGCCCTCATATGGAATTTTATGATTAAAAGCGTTATGATGAGGAAAAAATGCAAAAACAGAAAAACGCTGAGTCCTTAAGGGGTTAATTGACTTCACACCATGTTGGATAATATTGCACGTCCCATATTTTTTGTGTACACATTTAAAAATGCCTTTTTCAGAATATATACTATTTTTATTCTTAATTTTATCTATATTTTTCATTAAACAAGGATAAGATGGAGTAATTTTTTGGCCAATGGTTTTTGCTCTCCTATAAATAAATTTAGGTTTATTCCCGGCTTCTCCTAATGCTTCTATTAAAAACGGATCACACTCTATAATATTCCAATGTTTGGTTATCATTTTTTCTATTTGTTTTGCATTACTAGAATAGCGAGAAACAAAAGCTGTACCATAATTTTCTTTATTCTTTTTCTTATATTCTTCCTTTTTCTCAATTTTCTGATTTTTTATTTGCTCATTTTGGTCCATTTCATTCGCTTTTTTTTCTTGCTCCTTTTATAAACTGGTGCGCATTTCGCGCCCATCGCCGTACCGTTATGTTGTATAAAAAAAAAATCATCATTAAAAACTAAAAAAAAATTTGTAAGTATAAAATGTAAACTTTCAATTAAAAAAGCTTTTTGTGCATTAGACATTAAAAGATCCTCCTTTAAAAACTCAGCGACCACTTCTACTCCTTTTGAGGAATATTGGAGTATAAGGAAATTACATCCAGTGTCACCATCCACATATTTTTATATATAATAATAACCCAGCAACACCATATTTTTCCATATTTTTACATTTTCCCTCCAGGAAGACCGATTATAGCGGGAGTAAATTCCCTGACTAGTCATTTAGGGGAATATAAGGATCGGATCTTACAGCTATATGTGACTTCGCTGCCTTCATACCTCAGAGATTCTGGGCAATTATTATTTGAAATTGAAAATATAAAATGGAATAAAAATATGTGGTTGGGGACACTGGATGTAATTTCTTTATACTCCAATATTCCTCAACAAAAAGGAATGTATTTTATATGTTCCAAATAAATGCACATACTTGTCATACATTGAATCATCTCTGGTCCGTAAAAAAGGAACAGAACCTCCAGGTGGATCCTTAGCAATAGAGATCAAGACCTGTAAAGATACTGGAAGAACGCTAATAGGAGATCTAAGCTTACCGGTATGAGGGGAGCAGGACGATAATTGTCTCCAACCGGTGAGGTAAGTGCACAGTAGTAGTGAATAATTTAGAAAAGCCATCGTTTTGAATAGGTGTGTCCGCTCCTCGCTTTTTCCATTTTTTTCCAGCATTAACCAATGATTGGTGTGAGCCCAACCACTTGGATCCCCATATAGCCTTAGAACTGGGACAAAAGTGTCCCCTAGAAAGAGTGGTGCACATACATGGTTGTATTATCTTTACTTTGATACCAATTGCTGGATGCCCTCCATTTTCTGTAAAATTGTATGTACTTATTCTTATGACTGAACCAAATAAAGATTGTTCAGCAGTTCTATAAAGAATAAATGAAGCTACGTGCACCGTTCATTCCAGAGACAATTATGTCCCTGTTTTGGGATTGGTGGTGGTCCACACACACAGATTAGGTTGTTATCCCTTATTCTGAAGATAGGGGATAACTTCCTCATATACGAATACCTCTTCCAAGAAGCAGGTTCCTAAGGCAGCCCAAAGTAATGCCATTATCCTGTAGTGCAGAACCAGGCAATTTGTGAAAAAAAACTGTGCCTCTATAAAAGATAAATCCAGGTTTGTACGTCACCTTGTGTAAGCTTTGAAGTCAGGGTGCAAACACATCATCACATATTTCAGTTATATAGAGTATTTCTTTATTAATGATGTCAGAACCCAGTCTCCCCACCCCATACCAGCTGATTTTTGAACCGTTTCACGTAGTTCAGCTTTTCTTTTATGAATCAATCATCAGATTAGCGGGATATGCCAAGTACATAATATCTGTCTGCCAGCTCGACAATTTCTGAAAGCCTCATCACTGAGGAAATGAATGGAAAATGTCACATTGCTAGAAGTTAACTTTCTGCAGAGGCCTCTTCTGTTTCATCAGCAACAAAAACTGACAAGCTCTGAGTGCTTCCAATGCGGCAGCTCTGCGGTAAAGAGAGGTCTTATGCTGAGTCACTGGCATCTCCTTTCCTATGGGTAGACCCATCCCTTTCATCACTGTGTAACAAATTATACTGATTAGTTTCAGAACCCCCTTTAGCATTCAGTTCCCAAGCATTTTATCACAGCATAAAATCCACTAGGTAATAAAATCATTCTGCAGTAATATTGGCATATGTGGACAAGATTGCTCCTTGCAGTTCTTGTGTACATTAGATGGAGGTCCTGACATGCTCTGAACAGCCAATTCTCCCTAATTCCAGACATGTTTACAGGATTAAAGGGGTTATCCACCATACATACCTGGCAAACAGTAATGGACATGCCCAGGAAGGATCTGCGCTTGTCTTGGGGCTAAATGGCTATGTTGTGAGACTACCATAACACTGTGGTGTGTGTTTGTGAACTAGTATTTCCTGTTTGACTTTTCTTTTTTTGACTACAAATCCCACAATTCCATCTTACTCCCTCCCACACATCAGCCACCCCACCCATTTAAACATAAATGAGCTGCATCCATGCAAAGGACCTGTGGTTTTCAATCAGGGGGCCTACAGCTGTTGCAGATTGATCTCTCTCCCACAAAGCAATCGCTCCACCCATTGAAGCAGACAGGCTCTCTGTCATCAGCTGACTAGTGAGTCAGGTCTCGGCTGCATTGCAAGCTGGGAAAAATCTGAGACAAGTCAGTTTGTATGCTGGTAAAAATAAATATTGGGGTGAAAATCACAGAAGAATTGTGAGAACACAGTCACACACAGGTACAGATACTATATTATGAACTACACTAACTTTACAGCCCCTGTAGCATAGCCAAATAAAAAAAAATCCTGGAATACCACTTTAAGATCCAGGGATTGTGACAGTCAAGGAAGCAAATAAAACTTGCTTTTGTATTCCTGGAGTCAATCATGACTATACGACCCTTGTAGAAGATGCTGACGGTCTTCTACTGCCTTATGGGAAACATCTGCAATGAGAGAATAAAGCAGTCACTACATTGTTAGATAAGTCCTACAGTATCCACATGTATCCAGTATCCTACATGTAACCACAGGTATCAGAGGAGCCAGGGTAGAAAACATTTCCTGCACCATTATGCCCACTCCACCAACCTGAACTGTTCAGGAAAACTCCTCAATGTTATCAGTGAAATTGTAGTCTAGCCCAGATAGCCAGGCCAGTCAATGGACTTTCCAATGGATCCACAAAAAACTAATCGCTAGATTGTATGCTGAACTCCAGGGTCAAAGGTCTAATCTTGATATACAGGTGAAACTCGAAAACATTTGAATATTGTGCAAAAGTCCATTGTATTTCATTAACCTGTTGGGGACGGAGGACGTACCTATACGCCCTTCACCCATTCCCTTTTTATAACGCGGGGCCACACTGGGACCTGTGGCTAATAGAGTGCGGCACTGATCATGGTGCCGTGCGCTATTAACCCTTTAGACACGGTCTAAAGTCCAAAATAGCATATTTTTGGTCACTTTTTATATCATAAAATTTTTTATAAAAAGCGATTAAAAAGTCCGATCAATACAAAAATAGTACCGCTAAAAACTTCAGATCACGGCGCAAAAAAATTAGCCCTTTACTGCCCCGTACACGGAAAATAAAAAAGTTTTAGGGGTCAGAAGATGACAATTTTAAATGTATACATTTTCCTGCATGTAGCTATGATTTTTTCCAGAAGTACGACAAAATCAAACCTATATAAGTAGGGTATAATTTTAATTGCATGGCCCGACAGAATAAATAGGTGTTACAAAATTGCATTTTTTCTTCAATTTTGTCGCACAATGATTTTTTTTTTCCGTTTTGCCGTAGATTTTTTGGTAAAATTACTGATTTCATTACAAAGTAGAATTGGTGGCGCAAAAAATAAGCCATCATATGGATTTTTAGGTGCAAAATTGAAAGGGTTATGATTTTTAAAAGGTAAGAAGGAAAAAACTAAAGAGCAAAAACGTAAAAACCCTCCGTCCCCAAGGGGTTAAAGGGGTACTCCGGTGGAAACTTTTTTTTTTTTTTTAAATCAACTGGTGCCAGAAAGTTAAACAGATTTGTAAATTACTTCTATTAAAAAATCTTAATCCTTCCTGTACTTATTAGCTGCTGAATACTACAGAGGAAATTATTTTCTTTTTGGAACACAGAGCTCTCTGCTGAATCACGAACAGCATAAGTTTGCTATGGGGATTTTCTCCTACTCAGGACAGTTCTTAAAATATACAGAGATGTCAGCAGAGAGCACTGTGCTCGTGATGTCAGAGCTCTGTGTTCCAAAAAGAAAATAATTTCTTCTGTAGTATTCAGCAGCTAATAAGTACTGGAAGGATTAATATTTTTTTAAGTAATTTGCAAATCTGTTACACTTTCTGGCACCAGTTGATTAAAAAAAAAAAAAATTAATTCCACCAGAGTACCCCTTTAATGCAACTTAAAGGAAAGGAAGCATGAATTGCTCCAAAATTTGCTGGTAGATGGATGCGTTGACCCTGGACTTAATGAAGTATAGTTGACATGGCTCCCTAAATCATGGGCTTTGGAGTTTTCATGAGCTGTAAGCCATAATTCTCACAATTATGACAAATCACGGCTTGAATTATAAATATAAATGAACTTTGCACGATAGAGAAGATCCAGTCATGAGAGGGTGGTGAGCTCCAATATTGAGGAGGCAGGGGAGCAACTACCACACAGATTAAAGTAAGTGACAACACCCGAAATTAAAGCTCAAAATAACCGCCACTAGGGGTCACCTGTCTTTTAGCCAGACAGACTAGTCTAGATTTTGCAACATCCTGGATACCAGACGTAAAGCGTGCCGGTATCCAGTATAGGCAATCCCTGCAGTATCATGTAGAGTGTATGCGTGAGCACGCACTGCCTGTGAATAAGCACAGGGAGTGCGCACACACAGGCAATGCAGAAAACACTCACGGGCCATACTGGAGTATTTGTCTAACCCCCCCCCCCCCCCCTGCTGCCTCCGGGACATGCACCAAGGTTAGTTTCATAGTATTTCAGCCCCTGTAGAGCAGTGAACGAGGCCTTACCTTTCATGCTATTAGGCGAGGAGAAGTCTGCAGCCAAGCTCTGTGCTGTCTGTCCCTTGTGCTGCAGCAGCATGAAGCTCTGTACTAGAGGGTTGCATGCAGGGCCGGCCTTAGGGGTGTGCGAGCTGTGCAGCCACACAGGGCGCCATAGCAACAGGGGCGCCGGGCAGCCGACACAGCTCGCAGTGTAACATGCCTGCCGAAGATGGGGAGAAGCCATAGGCGTGTGAACGGGGTGTGCCGGGTGTGCCTGGGCACACCCTAATCAAGCCCGGGGGGATCTGCAGCCACCAGTAAGCAGCCCGCAGGGGCCCCCATCACATTCTGGACATCCCTGTGTCCCGAAAGATCTTTTCGGGACACAAGGATGTCTCGTTACCTCTCTGCGGCGGCCCCCCGCCTTAACTTTAAGAAATCAGGGCCACCGGGAGATAGGGCCAGCAGGGACGTCACTAACATCCCGTGCGTGCGCCCATAGCAACAGCAGAGCGGAGCTGAGAAGCAAGGAAGAGGACGCGCACGCGCATGGTAAGTTACCTGTATGTTGTATGTCATCTTCAGTGTTCTGACCACCACTCCTTCGGTCCCAGGACCTACTGCTATGGTCTATAGGCCATAGCAGTAGATCGTGACCCTGGAGCGGTGGTCGGAACACTGAAGTGGGGCAGTACACAGACATATAGCCTCCAGCCATAAACTGTATATGGCTGGAGGCTGTATGTCTGTGGGGGAACATACTGCACCTAATGTGGGGAACTATACTGCACCTAATGTGGGGAGCTATACTGCTCCTAATGTGGGGGAACATACTGCACCTAATGTGGGGGAACTGTACTGCCCCTAATGTGGGGGAACTGTACTGCCCCTAATGTGGGGGAACTGTACTGCACCTAATGTGGGGGAACTGTACTGCGTACCTAATGTGGGGGAACTGTACTGCACCTAATGTGGGGAGCTATACTGCACCTAATGTGGGAGCTATACTGCACCTAATGTGGGGGAACATACTGCACCTAATGTGGGGGAACTGTACTGCCCCTAATGTAGGGGAACTGTACTGCACCTAATTTGGGGAACTGTACTGTGTACCTAATGTAGGGGAACTGTACTGCACCTAATATGGGGAGCTATACTGCACCTAATGTGGAGAATTATACTGCACCTAATGTGGGGGAACTGTACTGCCCCTAATGTGGGGGAACTGTACTGCACCTAATTGGGGGGAACTGTACTGCATACCTAATGTGGGGGAACATTACTGCACCTAATGTGGGGAACTATACTGCCAACCTAATGTGGGGGAACTATACTGCACCTAATGTGGGGCAACTATACTGCACCTAATGTGGGGAACTATATGGCACCTAATGTGGAGGAACTATACTGCACCTAATGTGGGGAACTATACTGCACCTAATGTGGGGAACTATACTGCCAACCTAATGTGGGGGAACTATACTGCACCTAATGTGGGGGAACTATACTGCACCTAATGTGGGGGAACTATACTGCACCTAATGTGGGGGAACTATACTGCACCTAATGTGGGGGAACTATACTGCACCTAATGTGGGGAACTATACTGCATCTAATGTGGGGAACTATACTGCACCTAATGTGGGGAACTATACTGCACCTAATGTGGGGGAACTATACTACACCTTTGGATAGGGGATAAGATGTTTCCAGCGGAGTACCCCTTTAATGTTTCAGCCTGGATAGGTGTATGTTACCACTATACAAGCATCAATATACCCCCTCTCCACATACAGTGACAATATTGTGATTACAACACAGTTTTATCCATTGAGTCATAGGAGATATCTTCTCTGTTTGGAGTCATCCACTTTTCCTTTTTTTCACTATATGGACCAGATCGCCATGATGACTTATTCTGGGCACAACGTGTCTCTGCAGAATCTTGTGGACAAAAATATTAGGCTCCTTACATTTCCAGCAGCCTCCTCCCTTTTCCCCACTGGTGCCTAAAAATGTAATAATGCCCCACTTGGTTCCCTACACAGTAATAGTAAAAACAGTAATAGTGCCCACACGTTTATATGGTCTGCTTTTGTGCCTCCATAAAGTTGTAGACTTCTTTTTTGACCCCAAACAATAGTTAGATACCCACCCTATATAGTAAGGTAGACCTCCATTTAGTATATAAGTAGACACACCATAATAAATTAGTAGGCCCCCATTAGGCACTCTAGGTGAGTAGGCAAGTAAATAAACCACCCATTAGGTAAATAACTCTCCTTATTTGGTAGGATGGTACTTGCCTACCTATGTAGGTAGCCTCTCAATATTAATAAGCTAGGTAGGTAGCCCCCATTGTAGGTGTAGTTAATATGTAGCCCCCCATTATAGGTAGGTAGGAAGCCCACAATAATAGCTAGATAGGTAGCCCCCCATATTAGCTAAGTAGATTGGATGATCCCTCCTTTTAGTTAGGTAGGTAGAAAGTAAATGACTAGTTTGAAATAACTTAGTCCTACTTACCTTCATCCCATTTCCAAGTTGAGTAGCTCAGTCACGTTTGATGCAGGATGTGACACAGGCCTACAACCCACAGGTCCACTGTAAACCCAGGGAGAAGTCTGCCCAGTTGGGCAGAGGGTTAGTCTGGGCCTGCTTTTGACAGGTGTGGCTATGTTTTTGGAAGAAAGCAGCCCTGCTTTTCTAAACCAGTACAATCCTTTAAGAATCTCTCTGAGAATTCAGGTGGATAAAAACGGAAAAATGTAATAAGAAACTCAACACTTAAAACCATATTTCAGTGACATTACACATCAATATAAGATGTAAAAGTAATTCTGCTGTAAAATGAACAAAATATTCCACATTTTATAACTTTCCATGCTTGAGATATTGTTACTGTGTGAAATAAAATGATTCCAATGATTTTCCTGCGCTGTAATCACCATAAAACGCTCTCAGCTCCGTAATAATTATCATCTTTAATCCACTGAACACAAAGCAAGCAGAGTCATGTCTGAAGATAATAAGAGCCTAGTGTCTGCCACCTTCCCGGGTTCAGGCTGAATGTATTATCTTGGCAGGCAGGAATCCCATACAACAGGACCCTGTGGGGGACGGGATGGGGTTAATGAGTTGACCCCTGTTCCTTGCAAACAAGGAAAGTTGAGAGATTAAAAAATGCAACATCACTATAGTTATCATAATATTCATAGTTTTGGCACAAGATCATTCACATTGGAATATCATAACATTACTGACACCTCCATCAAGAACCACCTACAGAAAAGTACAGAGAAATTTGTTTCTGCAATTGATGACATTTCCCACAATGCTGCACTGTCCTGTATTCTCTTTAAAAGTGCCCAAGTACCCCTTGGCAGCCCATTTAAAAAAAATGATACCCCCCCCCCATATTAGTGACACGTTTGTAAATATAATAGTTATTTTAAATGTATATTATTCTTTACTCCATATCCTCCCCCCCAGGTCCCCTAATTTTATCACCACCTATGTACACAATTATTCCACCAGCAGAATAGTGAGTGCAGCTCTGGAGTATAATACAGGATGTGGGGTATAAGGGTACGTTCACACAGGTGTATTACCTGCATGTTTCCCACTGCGGGTTTGAGTGCCTTGGATGATCAGCAGCAGAATTTCCTCAGCAGATTACATTGGGTTCAATGGAGTCTGCTGCAGATTTTCCAAGTGGAAAACATAGAAATATAGCTGTGGCTCAAACCTGCATTGGGAAAACTTGTAGGTAATCCACCTGTGTTAACGTACCCTAAGGGCAGAGCTTTTTTTTTTTTTTTTTTATTCACAGCAAAAAAACTGTCAAAGCAAAGGTTCCTCTCTAACAAATCACAGCAGCTGAAAATAACCTTTTTATCCATCTTAGATACTAGGTGGGCATGAGATCGGTACGTACCGCAGTGAGGAACTATGTTATATCATGCTCCCCTGTTGATTGTGAAAACTGACGGATATGCACTGCTCTTTTATCCAGCATTTCTTCTATGGGGATGCAGTGAAGTAGACTGTCCATAGCTTACCGTTCATGACATGGGAGTGGTGTCAATCAAGTGATGGTATGTACCCCTCTTGGGGAGAGTTTGCATGTACTTTTTCATGCACTTGTTTTGCATTCTTTATGTTGTATTGAGAGAGATGCAAATAGTCTGTCTATATGTTTATCTATTCAGGCACCCGCTGCACCAGAGACTATTTAAAAGCACCAGAGACATTTTAAATTTCTATGACTGATGGTTGTATCCTATTAGTTCCTTGAGAAACTCCACAAGTTGGGGGGAAACGCGTCGGAATGGATACCAAACTATAATATTTTATCTTGTCACCTTTCTCACGTGGTGTGGGAATAAGTCCTAGATAAATATATGTGAATAGCACCATGGAGAAGATGTGAGAATGCCTTATGAGTGGAGAATAATTAATTGTGCCACCGATATAACCGCAGTGATTGATAATTGTGGCAAGAGGTACATTATCTCTCTCCTAGGGTGCCGTCTATTTAACTGTGGACCTACGTCTCGTTATCTGATATGATTTTTTTCACCTTTAGGTCACAAATTATAGTTTATTTTGCTTATTTAATACTTATTTTAAAGCATATCATTAAAGTATATATATTTTAGAAAAAGGTTATTTTCAGCTGCTGTGATTTGGCAGTGCTTTAAGTGGCCCAAAAGAGTTGGGAGGTACTCTATCATTATTATTATTATTTTTTATTTTTTTTGCTGACTCCCCTCCTCCCCTGAGGAAACAACAACTATATTGAAGGGGTTTTATATACAGCAGTCAACAGACGACCTTATAAAAAATAATAAATCCTTTTATTAGTTTGTGGATTTACTTGAGCTAGAAATAGCTACTGAACATAAATAAAATGTGCAAAAGGATTTAGAAAAAATAGTTTAGGGTTAAATGGCCATTAACAGACATTAGAAAATCCCATTATAGTCTATGGGATTTTTCTAATAGCCGTTTTAACCCGTTATCGCCCATTATTCATAACGGACGTTATTTTGTGACGGGTGATTGAACGGAAGAAATAGTGCATGCACTATTTCTCCCGTTACTATCTCCCGTCATAAAATAACGTCTGTTCTGAATAACGGGCGATAACGGGTTAAAACGGCTATTAGAAAAATCCCATAGACTATAATGGGATTTTCTAACGTCCGTTAATGGCCATTTAACCCTGCGATCGCCCTCGATTTTATAATGGGCGTGTGAAAGCAGCCTTAGAAAGAGCTACTGTAGAAAGAGCTACCTGCCTACTGGATTAACACCCCCCCCCCCCAGTAGGCAGGTAGTACCCCCAGATTAACCCCCCTCCCCTCCAGACCCAGTAGGCAGGTAGTTAGTAGTAGAGCTGGGCGGTATGACCAAAAATGTGTATCACACTCAGCTCTGCTACATACACATACTACATATGCACACTCACACACTTAGCTCTGCTATATACAAACACTAAGCACTGCTACATACACACATAACACACTCAACTCTGCTGCATACACACTCTCGGCTCTGCTACATATACTCACACACTCAACTCTGCTATATACACACAATCACATACTAAACTCTGCTGCATACACACACACACTCAGCTCTGCCACATACTCAGCTCTCCTACATACACACATTCACACTCTCAGCTCTGCTACATGCACACATTCACACACTCAGCACTACTACAAAAACACACTCAGCACTGCTACAAACACACACTCAGCTCTGCTACATACACACAATCACACACTCAACTCTGCTACATACACACAATCACACACTTTACTCTGCTGCATACATACACTCAGCTCTGCTACATACACACACTCAACTCTGCTACATATACACTCACACACTCAGCTCTGCTACATACACACACTCAGCCCTGCTACATACACACACTCAGCCCTGCTACATACACACATAACACACTCAACTCTGCTACATACACACACTCAACTCTGCTACATACACACACTAACACACTCAACTCTGCTACATACACACTAACACACTCAACTCTGCTACATACACACACACACTCCCACACTCAACTCTGCTACATACACACACACACGAACACACTCAACTCTGCTACATACACACTCACACACTCAACTCTGCTACATACACACACTAACACACTCAACTCTGCTACATACACACAATCACACATAAACATAGACCGAACAGCCATACGTCCTTCTCCCTCCCTGCACAGTGGTAAATTCTTAGCTGTACGGTCACCATGGTTATGCTACACAGGTGCAATCTCCTCCACTCATCAAGAACAGCAGGGGCAGCCAGCTTCTTACATGACAGTGCGCTCAACCCATCACCGGCCGAGGCGGAACATCGCTGTGGCAGGTGATAGGCTGAGGGCTCTCTGATGTTCCCGTCCCCAGGAAGCAGGTGAGGCCAGTACCGGACCAACGGGAGGTGAGTTAAAGTTTATTTTGTTTATCTTTTGCAGCCCGGGCATAGGAATACAGCGTACAGTACAGAGTTCCAGTGCCTGAACAAACAGAAGGACGAGGAGGGCAGCGCTTGTGGGTGACATGTGATTAGTTCCCCAATGGGGACAGTGCAGCGCTGGGCTGATAATTAATTGGGGGAAGAGAAGCAGAACAGTGCTCGCGGGTCACATATGATTAGTTCCCCGATGTGGGGACAGCGTAGCGTTGGGTTGATAATTCAGTCCCGAGGGGTAGGGGCCCAACCAGTATTGCGGTATGGAAAAAATTTAAATTGTGCAGGACAAAGATTTCGTATTCGGTATGAACCGATATACCGCCAAGCACTACGTTCCGGCACACTAAAAGCACGTTCTGGGCACACGGAGAGGTGGTGGTACGCTCAAGAGCTATTTTTGGAAGTGGCGGTACTGAGTACCGGCGCGTACCGGCCCACTTAAAGTACTGCCTAAGTGTACGTTCACAAGGGCGGATTACCTGCAGAATTTCCACAGCTGCTGCAGATTTTGCTACCATTGACTTCAATGGGTCAGCAGAAAATCCGCAGAAGAGGCATATCTGCTGATTTTCCTTCAGACCCATTGAAGTTAATGGTAGCAAAACCCACAGCAGATATTTTTAGCCTAAAGTCTATGTGCGTGTTATACACCGATACACCCCAAGGAAAGGCAGGGGGAGAGAGGCCATCGCTGCCGGCTTCTCTCCCCCTGCCTTTCCTGGGGTCTAGAGCCCTACTGCCGCCCCTTCTCTCGCCCTGGCTATCGGCGCCGCTGCCCGTTCTGTCCCCCTGACTATCGGTGCCGGCGCCCCATTGCCGGCGCCGATAGCCAGGGGGAGAGAAGCAGCGCCGACAGCCAGGGGGAGAGAAGGGGCAGCGGCACCCATTGCCGGCGCCGCTGCCCCGTTGCCTCCCCCCATCCCCGGTGGCATAATTACCTGTTGCCGGGGTCGGGACCGCGCTGCTTCAGGCCTCCGGCGTGCGTCCCCTGCGTCGTTGCTATGCGCTGCACGGCGTGGCGCATGACGCCGGGGCGCCGGCACCGATAGTCAGGGGGACAGAACGGGCAGCGGCGCCGATAGCCAGGGGGAGAGAAGGGGCGGCAGCAGGGCTCTAGACCCCAGGAAAGGCAGGGGGAGAGAAGCCGGCAGCGATGGCCTCTCTCCCCCTGCCTTTCTTGGGGGTGTATCGGGGTATACACGTGCACACACGCACCCTCATTTTACCATGGATATTTGGGTAAAAAACTTTTTTTTACCCAAATATCCTTGGTAAAATGAGGGTGCGTGTTATAGGCCGATGCGTGGTATACCCCGATAAATACGGTAGTTATTTTCTTGCGAATGGCGTCTGTATGATAATAATTATATTCATATACACATGGATAGTATTATAGCAGTTATATTGTTGTAGACTGGAGCAATTTTATAGTAGTTATATTCTTCTACATAGGCAGTATTATGGTGTTACATTGTTTTATTCCTGTACATATGGGGCAGTATTAAAGTAGTAAAGTAGTTTTATTTTTGTACAAAGGAGGTAGTTATAGTAGCTGCAACCTGTGCATTAATAAAACAAGATATTTCTATATGGCAGCTTTATTTAGATTTTTTGCAATGATACACTTTAAGAAATGAGTTTCCTAATTTAAGATTTCCCATCTTGAGCATATGTCAATCATTTTGAAGTGATGAACACCATACCTCTTCATTTAAATCCCATTATGCTAAATTAGCTTAAATACAGTAACATACTCCAGCAATAGAAAGATCAAATCAGAATGGAACATATGATATTCAAACATCCAAATATATATTACATTTCAGATTAGGGAAGCACATGAGGAATGCTTTGCTGGTTGGATTTTTATTATAAGCAATATAAAAAACATTACTTTTATTAACAAATAATTATGGCATTTTTTAGAGGGAAAGGAGACTATATATCACGGTTTGCAAGGACAGAGGTGCAGGTGGGGTAAATATCAGTTTCTATATACAGTACCATATTCTAAGCCATTTGGTAGTCCAGATAGATAAAAATTCTCTTTTAGGGTTATGGTTATGGGCTCTTGTGTCAGACTATATTAAAACACCAATGACAATGATCCTAACATCTGTAAGATGAGTCGGAGTAAATCATTTGCATAGTATTTAACCAATCATTACAAATAATGTCCCCCTCCTTCCCTCCTTTGCTTTAGACTTTTTAGACTTATTGAGATTTTATTAATTTAATTTATTATATAATAATATAATATTTATTATATAATAATTGTAGAAATCAGCTCTTTATATATGGTGGTTTTATTCACTGTACAATGTTTTATTATCTTAGATTTTGGATAGGAAATGGATTGTATGCATTGATACTAATACAGAGGTTATATAAAATTTTGTGGGTATTGAAATAATAATAAGTATGTTTGTAAAAAATTGGAATGCATCTATGTAGTTATATAGGACATGCACAGTTATGAGAATTTGATTTAGCCATTTAAAATTCAGCCACCCCTATGTGAACAATGTGACGGATCCTAGAGTCACCCTATCTACCTGGATGGACTTTAGGACATCACTATTTGTACCCCTCAGTTGATGTTGTCCAGTGACATAAAGTTCAGAGTTAAAATACTTTTATTTACTGTTTTCATACACTTTCTGCACACGGTCCACTTTCTGTGCACAATACACCTTTTTGCACATGGTCTACCTTTTGCACACTGCCCACCTCCTTTACACAATATACCTTTTGCACATGGTTCACATTTTGCACATGGTCCACTTTTGCACACGGTTCACCTTTTGTACAATACACTTATTCTACACATGCTTCTCCTTTTTGCACACAGTCCAACTTCTGCACACCTCCACCTTTTGCACTCAAGGCACTGTATAGGTAGAGCTAATCAACTTTATTGGATTATCTTCCAGACTGGCTGTCACCTGTATTGTCTTTACTGACCCTTCCCCCTGTAATGTCCTTCCTATAAAAGAAGACACTTGTTCCACAATAAAGAGTTCTGATTTTATACCTGAAGACTGGTGTTGCCTGGTTCTTTGGGTACAAGGATGCAATAATCTCTAGTTCTGCCTGGGGATATTGCCTGTGATCTGCTGGGGCTTGTCATCAGGAAGGAGAAGTCACTTTTGGCAGAGTCAGTCCGTCAAAAACAATATCACTAACTATTTGCCCACAATCATTAAAGTCTGTGGTGTGTCTTGGTGCGCAGGCACCGTGGTCCCTTCTGAACTGTCTCACCCGCTGTTGATGTGCATGATCCGAACTATAACAGGCGCATGCGCAGAGCGGTAGAGGTGACGGAAGTGGGGCAGTGAGCAGCGGTCGGGAGCACTGCGCCTGCGCTAACATAGGACACACCACGTGACACTCAGTATTTCCGGGATGCCGGATATATAAAGGTCAAAATAGCAATAGGAAGTAGACGGCGGCCCCTTGAAAAAGTGGGAAAACGAAACAGCGTTGGGGCGCAGAAATAAACACTAACATGGGTAAGCACATTCGCACTTTTTGATGTACCATTAGTATACCGGGCATGTTAAGGCGCAGTTTGCGCATCCAATATCCGGAGTCAGAGTGACCCACTGGGATGCATTCCAATTTAAGATACATCTTGTATCTGTGATATGTGGCTCTGACACTATGCTGCATATTTACGGCTGTGGCAGGTATCAGTGCACTATTATTATTAAAGTGCAATATCATATATTTATTCAATTACTATTATCTCTGTGGCAGTCCGGAGTTCATCCCTGTTTTCACACCTTGTCTTGTATGTTGAGTTAGTATATTATTTGTTTCAATAAAGATTGATTAATTTTTAACCAGTTGCTTGAATTAACTCTTTTTGTGGTTTTTGAGGTACATTAGCTTTAGACTTGCATTTTATCTGATGCACCCAGAAATTGCAGTTTTTGCATATTTTCCTCAACTCTCCCAAGGTTTAGGTAAATATACAACCCCGCTCTCCTTGTTCATATTAGGTGGGTCTTTCTGGCATGATGTCAGAGCTGTGCTGTATTCTCTGACCCAATTGAAAGTTATCAGTGTCAGTACTCAGAAACTCAGGAGGAGCCAATCATACCATTCGGTACTTTACGGACTGTTCCCTGGGGTCCATGGTGTTGAGGCAATCCAGGAGGCCTGACGCCTTATGAACTGTTTTAAAGATGCTATCTGGCTATCCAGGAATATTTTGAAGAGGGAGAACATGTCCATCCAGGACAGCTGCAGGCTGATTTACAGCCTGCTTAGTGACTGTTCCATCATGGACAGTCCGTACATTGACGAGGAAGAGGATTAATCCCCTCTCCTTCCCCGTTTTCCCCTTTTTGTGTCTTTGTCTTGCAATAAAGCTTTGGGCCTGTAATCTCCCCTCCCTATCCCCTGTTTTTCAACCCCCTCCTCCCCTATAACGGTCCCGTATGCCTTGTTGTTTGACATTTGTTGTTTTTTTTATAACGTTTTATGATGCATGCAGGAGTGCTAGTGTAGCATGTGGTACAATGTATAGAGTAGGGAACCTGTGCTGTATATTGTACTGTCGTGCTATGTATGGTGAATGTATTAATTATTGTATAAGTGATTGACGATTGATTGCTAATAAAGGTATTTTCAATAAAAATAAATAAATGTCTCAGCATGATGCTGCTGCTCCTCCTTTTTAGAATGCTGTCTTTCACTCAGGCTGAGGTAGAGATACTGCAGTTGCATGCCCCTTCTCTTCATTTGTTATCTACTGTTTGTGATGACTGATTCTGCCAGAACCCATAGGGTTAATGCTTTCTAGCCCTCTTGTTTATGTTGGTTGCTGGGACTACGTCTCTGTGCTCCTGGGTGTGGTTCAGCTTGCTGAGCCAACTAAAATCCTCCTGCTAGCAGCACAGGGATAGATAAAGAAGTCTTTCTCAGTCATGCCTTGCCTGTGAAAGTTCTTGTGACTGTAACTTATATTATCTTTGTACATTGTCTGGTTCTGTTACTTTTTGCCTTGGCTTTTGACTCCTCTTTGGCTCTCCTGCCTTCCCTCCTGGTTTTGACTTGGCTTGTTGACTTCGTATTGTGTGTTTTTAGGTTTATTTCTTTTAGTTTTGTGTGTTTCCAACTGTTTACCGACCTTTGCCAGTTTTTGTAGTTTATTGTTTTGATTTGAGATTGTCCTTCACTTATTTAGGAAGGGACATGCACAATGGTTGTGGACCTGCTGCCTAGGGTGGGTACGCAAGTAGGCAGGGACAGAGGGAGTGGGCAAGATCAGGGCTACACTTTATCTCTGCCTGACGTGACACTGTTTTACACTAGTTGAATTATAGATGGTAGTGAAGGTTTGTGAAGAATTAAATAAATCTTGCAAGCAGGAGAGAAAGTTGAAGGGTAGGAACTTTCCACTAGTAAGATATATTACAATTATATATTTATTACTATATTATGGTTTTATGTAGGTAAATAATAATATGTACAAGGAAACTATGAACAACTTAATGGACATCTTTATCAATCTGAGATCAAAACTGTCCTATTTTCCTATAGCAAACAATTAATGCATTGCATTTAAACAGAGCAATTTGAGAAATGAAAGCTGAGCTGTGAATGGTTGATATGGGCAAATAATTTTTTTTTGTCTTAAATTGATGAATCTGCCCAATATCTCCACAATGTTCTTCAGTCATGTAGATTTGAACCCATCTGGAACCAGCTCTCATAACATATTATAGAATTGTGATGTATTCAGTTGTATAATACTTTTCTGTGAGTTTTGACTAAACTTGAGCAAAACTACATTAACTTTTAGGCCCTGACAGATGCTTGGCCACTTGTGATCACAGTTTTTATAATAGATCAGAAGTAGAAACAAGATGAAAAATTAAGCGCAGACCAATTAGTCTTACAGTAATTGTGTAAACTACAAAGGCCTATAGGTCCATCACCTAAAAACATCTGACTAATGAGCTTAGTTGACAGGGCCACAGGTCATACTAATAGTGCATTAATCTCCGGGAGCAGCTTGTTGAACAATAATCAGCGCCACTGTCACCAGGGGCCATGCAGGCTCTGCCATCATTAGCACGCTCAGAGAGATTCCATGTAAACCCAGAGCACAAGTACTTTGTGGATAAGTGACACATAAGGTGTGAGGGTAATCTCCCAACATGGCGCAGGCTGTTTCACTGTCTGTTAATAATTCAACAAGAAATTCTCTAGTAGAATAACAAAGTGTGTGATGGATGGAAACACATTATCTTCACATAAAATCCAGAAATTTGGTTCTAAAAATCCTCTCTTTAATATGGATGTTTAGTCCCATAGCAGATCCACAAATAAGACCATGCAAGGCTGTGATGTAACATAACCACTTTCTTTACACAATCAAACACAACGATTACTAGATGAGTTGTTTTATCAGATATCCCCATATTCAATATAAATGGTCATATCATGCCATATTTTCCTGGAAGGGGGAGGGGTGTTTAAAAAACGTTTGACATATTACAGTGACATGTCAAAAGTTTTGATCAGGAGAACAAGCAAGAAGGCATGCACAGCAGCATGCTTTACTCCAGATTCACATCCATCTCTGTCCTGATTGGTGGGACTTCTGATTGGTGGGGTTTCAGTACTGAGACTCCGACCGATCAAAATTGATGACATGTCTCTGAGACATGTTAAACATTTTCTGAAATGAAAGAGACACATTTTTAACTGTAAAACAACAAATTTATCAATAAATGTGTGTGTTTTATCACTGTCACCCCGCGTTCTACTAGTGATGAGTGGCATATGCCATATTCAAATTTGCGATATTTCGCAAATATATGGACGAATATTCGTCCTATATTCGCAAAATTCATATATTCGATATATTAGCGGTTATTTTCGCATGCGGATAACTATCTATCTCCTAATATTCTTTAGTGACGATATTCGCGAATATGAGGATATTCGCATATTCTCATATTTGCGAAAATTTGCTCTCCAGTCTAATACAGTAAATAGTATAGAAGCCTTCTTTAGACCACAAGTTGGAAGCAGGGAGGGATGAGATCACTGTGATGTGTTCTGTGGGGAAAAAAATTATGAATATTCGTAATTGAGAATATATAGTGCTATATTCCCCATATTCACGAATATGCGAAATTCGCAATAAATATTCGAATTGCAAATATTTGCGCTCAACACTACGTTCTTCCACTGTCACATGACTGACAGCAGGAAAGCAGGGAGACAGGTAGAAGGCAAATAACTTTTATTTTTTTTTGTCTACAAAGCTATATAAAGTCTTATTTTTTTGCTAACTTAATTTTTTTTTTTTTACCAGCACTATTGTGTACTATGTAATTTATTGAGAATCTGAATCTCAAAAAAAATAAAATTGTGGAGTGGAATTGAAAAGAAATGTGATTCTGCCATTGTTGTTTTGGATTCATTTTCACAATTGCACTGTGTAGTGTAAGTGACATGTTAAACTGATTCTGCTGGTCTTTATAATTACGCCGAGACCAAACTGATATTAATAAATACCGTATTTATCGGCTTATAACACGCACTTTTTAGGCTACAATTTTTAGCCTAAAGTCTATCTGCGTGTTATACGCCGATAAGCCGCTGCAGTTCAATGATTTAAAGCGAGCGCTTTAAATCAATGAACTGCAGCGGCTTTGCAGGTGCAGAGACCTGCCGTCGCTGCCAGCTTCTCTGCCCCTGCCTGTCCTGGGGTCTAGAGCCCTGCTGCTGGCCCTTCTCTCCCCCTTGCTATTGGTGCTGCTGCCCGTTCACTCCCCCTGACTATCGGTGCCACTACCTGTTCTCTCCCCCTGGCTATCGGTGCCGCTGCCCCATTGCCGGCGCCGATAGCCAGGGGGAGAGAAGCGGCGCCGGCAATGGGTCAGCGTCGCCGACAGACAGGCGGAGAGAAGGGGCAGCGGCACCAATTGCCGGCGCCGCTGCCCTGTTGCCTCCCCCATCCCGGTTGTATAATTACCTGTTGCCGGGGTCGGGTCCGCGCTGCTTCAGGCCTCCGGTGTGCGTCCCCTAGCAACGACACAGGGGACGCACACCGGAGGCCTGAAGCAGCACGGACCCGACCCCGGCAACAGGTAATTATACAACCGGGGATGGGGGAGGCAAAGGGGCAGCGGTGCCGGCAATGGGTAGCCGGCACTGATAGTCAGGGGGAGAGAACGGGCAGCGGCGCAGATAGTCAGCGGGAGAGAAGCGGTGGCAGCAGGACTCTAGACCCCAGGAAAGGAGAGAAGCGGGAATCGACGGCCTCTCTCCCCCTGCCTTTCCTGGGGGCTTCTGCGGGGTCCGAAACAGTGTATCGGGGTATACGCATGCACACACACGCACCCTCATTTTACCAAGGATATTTGGGTAAAAAACTTTTTTCACCCAAATATCCTTGGTAAAATGAGGGTGCGTGTTATAGGCCGGTGCGTGGTATACCCCGATAAATACGGTAATATTAATAAAAAGGAAAAAAATCTTTGCATTTTCATATAACATTATACATTTCTAACCACTTAAAGGGGTACTCCGCCCCTAGCATCTTATCCCCTATTCAAAGGATAGGGGATAAGATGTCAGATCGTGGGGGTCCCGCCGCTGGGGACCCCCGGGATCTCTGCTGCAGCACCCAGCTATCATTACTGCACAGAGCAAACTCGCTCTGTGCGTAATGACCGGCGATACAGGGTCCGGAGCATCGTGACATCACGGCTCCACCCCTCATGACGTCACGGCCCGCCCCCCCCCCTCAGTACAAGTCTATGGGAGGGGGCGTGGCAACCGCCACTCCCCCTTCCATAGAACTGCATTAAGGGGCGGGCTGTTACATCACGAAGGGGCGGAGCTGTGACATCACGATGCTCCGGCACCTGTATAGCTGTTCATTACACACACCGTGATCTGACATCTTATCCCCTATCCTTTGGATAGGGGATAAGATGCTAGGGGCAGAGTACCCCTTTAAGGACACAGCCCATTTTGGCCTTAAAGGGGTACTCCACTGCCAAACATCTTATCCCCTATCCAAGGGAAAGGGGATAAGATGCCTGATCGCTGGGGTCCCTCTGATGCTAGACATCTTATCCCCTATCCTTTGGATAGGGGATAAGATGTCTAGCAGCAGAGTACCCCTTTAAGGACACAGACAATTTCATCTTTGCATTTTCATTTTTACCACCTCGTGTTCTAAGAGACATAACTTTTTCCATCTACAGTCCCATGTGAGGTCTTGTTTTTTGCATGACAAATTGTGCTTTGTAACAACACCTTTCATTTTACCATAAAATGTATGGCGCAACCGAAAAAAATATTATTTGTTTGGGGAAATCAAAAAGAAGACCTCAATTTTGCAACTTTTTGGGGGTTTCCTTTTTACACTGTACATTTTACTTTATTCTGTGGGTTTATAGACTTTTCTATTATTGTACTGCTTTTAAAAAACTGAAATTTTTTAAACAAAATAACTAGGTTTAGGATTGCCCTATTCTATCCCCTATAACTTACTCATTTTCCGTATATAGGGATGTATGAGGGCTAATTTTTGCCCAGTAATCTGTAGTTTTTATCGTTACCATTTTTGTTTTGATGGAACTCTTTGATCGCTTTTTATTTAATTTTTTTTCTGACTTGATGTGAGCAAAAGTGATCATCAATTCTGGAGTTTAGATTTTTCTTTTACATTTACACTCTTCACCGCGTAGAGTAATAAACATTATATTTTAATAGATCGGACATTTAAGCACGGGATAGTTGATGTCTGCCATTATAGGTGCGGCCCTGGCTGCTCCTGCACTCGGTACATAGTGAGTAAGCTCCATAAATGTACGGCGCGGTGCACAAAGTTACTCACTGAAACGCTGTACATTTACGGTGTGCGTCCTTAAGGAATTAAACATAAAAATTCTATTTACATGATCTTTTGCTTCCGCGTGTCCTCCTTAGTGCTGCTGTTTATTCTGTGGTGCTTGAAGAGCTGTAGTTAGGATCAGACTCCTTCCCCCTCTTCTAGCTGACAATATACAGGGTGTCCCTAAAGTTTGAACACATAGGAAATATCACTAACTATAAGCTGATTATTTTAATGTGGCTGAGTGGCGCCATGGTCACGTGCGCGCAACCCCTGCTTTCTGGCAGTCGGACTCAGCGGACAGAAAGAGAGGAAGATGAGCGGGAGCGCACGTTGCGGATGGCGAAGAGACAGAGTGTAAGCATTGAGAAGAAGTTAGAACCTGAAGAGCAAGACACAGCAAGAGCAGTAAGTAAAGTAAGGAGAACTGAGCAAGGAAAGGGGAGTAGAGTAGAGTGAGAAGAGCCAAGAGCAGTTAGGACAGTTAGGAGCAGTTAGGAAGAGCAAGTAAGGGGGTCTGGGGGTCTGAGCAAATAAGAAGGGGGTCTGACAAAATAGCTTAAGGGGGGGGCTGAACAAATAAGGTGGGAGGTTGAGCAAATAAGGGGGGGCAGAGCTAATAAGGGGGGCTGAGCAAGTATGGTAAGGGAAAGCTGAGCAAGTAAGGGGGGCTGAGCTAACAAGGGGGAATGAGCAAGTAAGTTAGGGAGGCTGAGCAAGTAACGGGAGATGAACAAATAAGGGAGGGAGGCTGAGCAAGTAAGGTACGGGGGAGCTGAGCAAGTAGGGGGGCTGAGCAAATAAGGGGGAAGCTGTAAGAGGGGGCTGAGCAAGTAAGGGGGCTGAGCTGATAAGAGGGGGCTGAGCAAATAAGGAGGATGAGCAAGTAAGGTAAGGGGAGCAGAACAAGTAAGGAGGGCTGAGCTAATAAGGGGGGACTGAGCAAAAAAGGGGGATGAGCTGTAAGAGGAGGCTTAGCTAATAGGGGACTGAGCAAAGCAAGGGGGCTGGGCAAGGAAGGGGGAGCAGAGAGCAGAGCAAGTAAGGAGGACCAGAGGATTGAGAAAATAAGGGGGGGTTGAGCAAACAGGGGAGACTGAGCAACTAGGGGGGCTGAGCTAATAGGGGGGCTGATCAAATAAGGGGGTGCTTAGCAAGTAAGGGGGGTTGAGCAAACAAGGGAGGCTTAGCAAGTAAGGAGCAGCAGGTGGCTGAGCAAGTAAGGCAGAGCAGAGCAAGTAAAGGGGAGCAGAGAGCAGAGCAAGTAAGGGGAACCTGAGCAAGAAAGGGGGAGCAGAGCAAGCGGATAGTGCGGCTACACCTTACCTACCTGAGATTGCAGTTTGCAGAGGGAGCCAGTGGAGCGGACAGTACGGCTACACCTCATCTACCTGATGAAGTGCGGCTACCTTACCTACCCGAGAGTGCAGTCTGCAGAGGGAGTCTGCAAAAACGTGAGTATTTTTTTATTTTTATTAAACATGTTCTGCACATTTTAAAATTGCCCCCCCCACACACACACTTTTGTCACTGGCCCCCCCATGTGCCCCCCCAAATATAAATGCTGTAGACGCCACTGGCACCACTCAATTTACAGAGGGAACGTACAAATTGCTTCAAAACTTAACATTTATTGCTTTAGCTTCATCATTTTTTTTAAATTCCCACTATACTAGGAATCCTGCTTTTGTTGTCGCCAAGTTCAGCCACGGATGTTTTATAGGCTTTAGTGTATATTCACATTATTACTCACCACTGAAGAATCCCCTGTACGTGGTGGAAACACATTAGTTATTTGGTAAGTCTATAGAGAATTCTATGGTGGAACCAAGGAGTAGAGCAGGGCAAGGGTCACCTTTTTTTTAAAAGTGAGTGTCTTGATGGTCCCTGATGAATCAGGGGTAGCCTCACAACATTTGACACGATAGGTAATACTTAGGCTTTACATGTGGTCCCCCAGTGTCTAAGAGACACTTCTTCCCCTTTTGGTCACTGCCTACTGCTTGTTGAGGTACAGTGGGGATCAAAAGTTTGGGCACCCCAGGTAAAAATTTGTATTAATGTGCATAAAGAAGCCAAGGAAATATGGAAAAATCTCCAAAAGCCATCAAATTACAGATTAGACAGTCTTATAATATGTCAACAAAAGTTAGATTTTATTTCCATCATTTACACTTTCAAAATAACAGAAAACAAAAAAATGTCGTCTGCAAAATTTTGGGCACCCTGCAGAATTAATATCTTGTACTTGTATCTTGTATGTTTTTTTTACTAACATTTAACCCCTTAAGGACCGGAGGTTTTTCCGTTTTTGCATTTTCGTTTTTTGCTCCTTGCCTTTAAAAAATCATAACTCTTTCAAATTTACACCTAAAAATCCATATGATGGCTTATTTTTTGCGCCACCAATTCTACTTTGTAATGACGTCAGTCATTTTGCCCAAAAATCTATGGTGAAGCGGGAAAAAAAATCATTGTGCGACAAAATTGAAAAAAAAACCGCTGTTTTGTAACTTTTGGGGGCTTCCGTTTCTACGTAGTACATTTTTCGGTAAAAATGACACCTGATATGTATTCTGTAGGTCCATACGATTAAAATGATACCCTACTTATATAGGTTTGATTTTGTCGGACTTCTGGAAAAAATCATAACTACATGCAGGAAAATTAATACGTTTAAAATTGTCATCTTCTGACCCCTATAACTTTTTTATTTTTCCGTGTATGGGGCGGTATGAGGGCTCATTTTTTGCGCCGTGATCTGAAGTTTTTAACGGTACCATTTTTGCATTGATAGGACTTATTGATCACTTTTTATTCATTTTTAAATGATATAAAAAGTGACCAAAAATGCACTATTTTGGACTTTGGAATTTTTTTGCGCGCACGCCATTGACCGAGCGGTTTAATTAATGATATATTTTTATAATTCGGACATTTCCGCACGCGGTGATACCACATATGTTTATTTTTATTTTTATTTACACTGTGTTTTTTTTTTATTGGAAAAGGGGGGTGATTCAAACTTTTAATAGGGGAGGAGTTAAATGATCTTTATTCACTTTTTTTTTTCACTTTTTTTTTGCAGTGTTATAGGTCCCATAGGGACCTATAACACTGCACACACTGATCTTCTATGTTGATCACTGGTTTCTCATAAGAAACCAGTGATCAACGATTCTGCCGGATGACTGCTCATGCCTGGATCTCAGGCACTGAGCAGTCATTCGGCGATCGGACAGCGAGGAGGCAGGAAGGGGCCCTCCCGCTGTCCTGTCAGCTGTTCGGGATGCCGCGATTTCACCGCGGCTATCCCGAACAGCCCACTGAGCTAGCCGGGATGCTTTCGGTTTCACTTTAGACGCGGCGTTCAACTTTGAACGCCGCGTCTAAAGGGTTAATAGCGCGCGGCACAGCGATCAATGCCGCGCGCTATTAGCCACGGGTCCCGGCCGTTGTTAGAGGCCGGGCCCGACCCGCTATGACGCGGGGCCACGCCGTGGCCCCGCGTTATAGATCGGGAGTGGACACATGACGTTCCAGTACGTCATGTGTCCTTAAGGGGTTAAACAACATAATATGTCACACAGCGCTATGGCTGCTTCCTCGGGCACGTTGCATTTTGTGAAAATAAACATCACTTCCCTTTTTACCTGTCCATTTCGTCTGCTCAGCGCCCTGGAATCCTGTCGCTTTGGTAGAAGTATAATTTCTTTGTCGTGTTGTCCAGGCAGGAAGGCTGCAGAGGGACCGAAATTTTACCGGTCACCTTATACCAGTGTTGTGTATGTTTTACACAACCTTTTGGGTTAAGCGTGACCATTACATTGGCGCCTGTTCCCACCTTTGAGTTACACTATGGAGCGTTTTTCTTCTCTTTTCTTTTAGTGTTCAGACACTATTATATGTTGACCCTGGTGTTGTGTTTAGTGTAGTGGAGATTTCAGATTTTTTTAAGTGAAATCAATAAATGCTCCTTCTGCACTTATTCACTGTCCTCTTTCTTTTACAAAGAACTCCTGAATGCACTGTGACAGCAGTGAGTGGCGTGCCGGGGTGCAATGTAGGGCAGATGTTGTAACCCTGGGGGCAGATGTTATTAACCCCTTCTTGTTGTGATCAGGGCGTGGTTTAGCCTTAACCACCCAAAGATAATACTGCTGGTCCGGCAGGGCCAGATTAAGGCTGCCTGGAAGACGGAGCACTTCGTTATGATGGTCTGCATGGTTTAAAATCACTTCAGTTCAGGTCACTCTTTCCAGCTGTTGCAAAGCTACAACCCCCATTATGTCTGGAGAGCTTCAGGCATTATAGGAGTTGTAGTTTTGTAACAGCTGGAGCCTCAAATTAGGGTACAGTGTCATCCATTATTACTGCAAAACTTAGAAGTGACAGATCTAATGGGACAGTCAGGAGAATACACAAACATAAAATGACTCACAGGAGATGTCTTCTCCGTTTTCTTTCCTTTTCTTCTTCATCTGGTCCAGACGCCATGTCTTCTTCCAGCTCCATCTTCCTCTGTAAATTTCGACGCCTGGACATCATTGGTTCCTCACTCTGCCAGCCGCTCCTCATCCTCTGTATAAAGACAACAATCATTATAACCCTTCAAGAGACTGTGCTTGCTAAATATAATACTGCCAAACCCTGTGTACCCTGTATATTATGCTGCCAAACCTTGTGTACTCTGTATATTATACTGCCAAACATCATGCCCGCGAAAAATAATACTACCACACACTGTGTCTTCCGTAGTGTGCACAGAGCAGCAGCATCCCATTGAAAACAAGCGAAATTCTGCTGGCGGAAGTTCGTAGTGTGGACGAGCCCTAAATCCCCCAGACCCATAAGTCCTCCTCCAGACTCCTGATCCCACAGACCCCTAAGGCTAGGTTTCCCCCCTTTATTTTTTACCTGCAAAAACACAGAAAAACTGCTACTGCTTTTTCCTTTGTTATGATAATTTTTGGGCATTTTTTTTTTTTTATTCTTGTGCTTCTGCCTTCTCCGGACACTTAGCCATAAGGACTAGGGGAGGACTAAGGCTAAGTTTCTGGAGAAGGCAAAAGCATAAGAACAAAAATGCCAAAAAATTCACATAACACAGGCTTCAACACTCCTGGTCCTTCTCCACTATTCCACTTTTCTGCAACCCCCCCCCCCCCCGCTCCCCCCTCAGTCCCTTCACTCTCCTCTGCCCCCTTTACCAAACCCCCACTTACCTTACCTCACCCCACCTCACCCCCCCCCCCCCCCAAACAACCTCACTTCAGCGAGCCCCCAACCTTCCAGCCCCCACCCCACAAACCTACACCTTACTTTGTAGAGAAGACACACAGTGGTGTCTCCAGCTTTTATATTTTGGGGGGGTACACTGGGTGCCACTGGGGGACAAAATTAAGGGGGAGGGGCAATTATAAAGCACTATATACTGTACATGCCACAAGGATATAATAGTGCAGGACACTGTTCCACCAGGATATAATAGTGCCGCACACTACACTGCCAGGATATCATGGTGCCATATGCTGTGCTGCCAGGATAAAGTAGTGCCACACACTGTGCTGCCGGGATATAATAGTGCCACACACTGTGCTGCCAAGATATAATAGTGCCACACACTGTGCTGTCAGGATATAATAGTGCCACACACTGTGCTGCCAGGATATAATAGTGCCACACACTGTGCTGCCGGGATATAATAGTTCCACACACTGTGCTGCCAGGATATAATAGTGCTATACACTGTGCTGCCAGGATATAATAGTGCCACACACTGTGCTGCCAGGATATAATAGTTCCACACACTGTGCTGTCAGGATATAATAAAGCCACACACTGTGCTGCCAGGATATAATAGTGCCACACACTGTGCTGCCAGGATATAATAGTTCCACACACTGTGCTGCCAGGATATATGTTACGCCGAGCGCTCCGGGTCCCCGCTCCTCCCCGGAGCGCTCGCTACACTCTCTCCGCTGCAGCGCTCCGGTCAGATCCACTGACCCGGGGCGCTGCGATTCTGCTTCCAGCCGGGATGCGATTCGCGATGCGGGTAGCGCCCGCTCGCGATGCGCACCCCGGCTCCCGTACCTGACTCACTCTCCCTCGGTCCTGTCCCGGCGCGCGCGGCCCCGCTCCCTAGGGCGCGCGCGCGCCGGGTCTTTGCGATTTAAAGGGCCACTGCGCCGCTGATTGGCGCAGTGATTCCAATTAGTGTCTTCACCTGTGCACTTCCCTATATCACCTCACTTCCCCTGCACTTCCCTGCCGGATCTTGTTGCCATTGTGCCAGTGAAAGCGTTCCTTGTATGTTCCTAGCCTGTGTTCCAGACCTCCTGCCGTTGCCCCTGACTACGATCCTTGCTGCCTGCCCCGACCTTCTGCTACGTCCGACCTTGCTTCTGTCTACTCCCTTGTACCGCGCCTATCTTCAGCAGCCAGAGAGGTTGAGCCGTTGCTAGTGGATACGACCTGGTCACTACCGCCGCAGCAAGACCATCCCGCTTTGCGGCGGGCTCTGGTGAAAACCAGTAGTGACTTAGAACCGATCCACTAGCACGGTCCACGCCAATCCCTCTCTGGCACAGAGGATCCACTACCCGCCAGACGGCATCGTGACAGTAGATCCGGCCATGGATCCCGCTGAAGTTCCTCTGCCAGTTGTCGCTGACCTCACCACGGTGGTCGCCCAGCAGTCACAACAGATAGCGCAACAAGGCCAACAGCTGTCTCAACTGACCGTTATGCTACAACAGTTACTACCACAGCTTCAGCAGTCATCTCCTCCGCCAGCTCCTGCACCTCCTCCGCAGCGAGTGGCCGCTCCTGGGCTACGCCTATCCTTGCCGGATAAATTTGATGGGGACTCTAAGTTTTGCCGTGGCTTTCTTTCCCAATGTTCCCTGCATCTGGAGATGATGTCGGACCTGTTTCCCACTGAAAGGTCTAAGGTGGCTTTCGTAGTCAGCCTTCTGTCCGGAAAAGCCCTGTCATGGGCCACACCGCTCTGGGACCGCAATGACCCCGTCACTGCCTCTGTACACTCCTTCTTCTCGGAAATCCGAAGTGTCTTTGAGGAACCTGCCCGAGCCTCTTCTGCTGAGACTGCCCTGTTGAACCTGGTCCAGGGTAATTCTTCCGTTGGCGAGTATGCCGTACAATTCCGTACTCTTGCTTCAGAATTGTCCTGGAATAATGAGGCCCTCTGCGCGACCTTTAAAAAAGGCCTATCCAGCAACATTAAAGATGTTCTGGCCGCACGAGAAATTCCTGCTAATCTACATGAACTTATTCGCCTAGCCACTCGCATTGACATGCGTTTTTCCGAAAGGCGTCAGGAGCTCCGCCAAGATATGGACTCTGTTCGCACGAGGCGTTTCTTCTCCTCGGCTCCTCTCTCCTCTGGTCCCCTGCAATCTGTTCCTGTGCCTCCCGCCGTGGAGGCTATGCAGGTCGACCGGTCTCGCCTGACACCTCAAGAGAGGACACGACGCCGCATGGAGAACCTCTGCCTGTACTGTGCTAGTACCGAACACTTCCTGAGGGATTGTCCTATCCGTCCTCCCCGCCTGGAAAGATGTACGCTGACTCCGCACAAAGGCGAGACAGTCCTTGATGTCTACTCTGCTTCTCCACGTCTTACTGTGCCTGTGCGGATGTCTTCCTCTGCCTTCTCCTTCTCTACCGTGGCCTTCTTGGACTCTGGATCTGCAGGAAATTTTATTTTGGCCTCTCTCGTCAACAGGTTCAACATTCCAGTGACCAGTCTCGCCAGACCCCTTTACATCAATTGTGTAAACAATGAAAGATTGGACTGTACCATACGCTTCCGCACGGAGCCCCTTCTAATGAACATCGGATCTCATCACGAGAGGATTGAACTTTTGGTCCTCCCCAATTGCACCTCGGAAATTCTCCTTGGACTTCCCTGGCTTCAACTTCATTCCCCAACCCTGGATTGGTCCACTGGGGAGATCAAGAGTTGGGGGCCCTCTTGTTCCAAGGACTGTCTAAGACCGGTTCCCAGTAACCCTTGCCGTGACTCTGTGGTTCCCTCAGTAACCGGTCTCCCTAAGGCCTATATGGACTTCGCGGATGTTTTCTGCAAAAAACAAGCTGAGACTCTACCTCCTCACAGGCCTTATGATTGCCCTATCGACCTCCTCCCGGGTACTACTCCACCCCGGGGCAGAATTTATCCTCTCTCTGCCCCAGAGACTCTTGCCATGTCTGAGTATGTCCAGGAAAATTTAAAAAAGGGCTTTATCCGTAAATCCTCCTCTCCTGCCGGAGCTGGATTTTTCTTTGTGTCCAAAAAAGATGGCTCCCTACGTCCTTGCATTGACTACCGCGGTCTTAATAAAATCACGGTTAAGAACCGCTACCCCCTACCCCTCATCTCTGAACTCTTTGATCGCCTCCAAGGTGCCCACATCTTTACTAAATTGGACTTAAGAGGCGCCTATAACCTCATCCGCATCAGAGAGGGGGATGAGTGGAAAACGGCGTTTAACACCAGAGATGGACACTTTGAGTATCTGGTCATGCCCTTTGGCCTGTGCAACGCCCCTGCTGTCTTCCAAGACTTTGTCAATGAAATTTTTCGTGATCTGCTATACTCCTGTGTTGTTGTATATCTGGACGATATCCTAATTTTTTCTGCCAATCTAGAAGAACACCGCCAGCATGTCCGTATGTGTCACGATGCCGGCTGGCAGGTAGTGGATCCTCTGTGCCAGAGAGGGATTGGCGTGGACCGTGCTAGTGGACCGGTTCTAAGCCACTACTGGTTTTCACCAGAGCCCGCCGCAAAGCGGGATGGTCTTGCTGCGGCGGTAGTGACCAGGTCGTATCCACTAGCAACGGCTCACCTCTCTGGCTGCTGAAGATAGGCGCGGTACAAGGGAGTAGGCAGAAGCAAGGTCGGACGTAGCAGAAGGTCGGGGCAGGCAGCAAGGATCGTAGTCAGGGGCAACGGCAGAAGGTCTGGAACACAGGCTAGGAACACACAAGGAACGCTTTCACTGGCACAATGGCAACAAGATCCGGCAAGGGAGTGCAGGGGAAGTGAGGTGATATAGGGAAGTGCACAGGTGAACACACTAATTGGAACCACTGCGCCAATCAGCGGCGCAGTGGCCCTTTAAATCGCAGAGACCCGGCGCGCGCGCGCCCTAGGGAGCGGGGCCGCGCGCGCCGGGACAGAACAGACGGAGAGCGAGTAAGGTACGGGAGCCGGGGTGCGCATCGCGAGCGGGCGCTACCCGCATCGCGAATCGCATCCCGGCTGGCAGCGGAATCGCAGCGCCCCGGGTCAGAGGATGTGACCGGAGCGCTGCAGCAGGGAGAGTGAAGCGAGCGCTCCGGGGAGGAGCGGGGACCCGGAGCGCTCGGCGTAACAGTACCCCCCCCCTTGGGTCTCCCCCTCTTCTTAGAGCCTGAGAACCTGAGGAGCAGACTTTTGTCTAGGATGTTGTCCTCAGGTTCCCAGGATCTCTCTTCAGGACCACAACCCTCCCAGTCCACTAAAAAAAAAGTTTTCCCTCTGACCTTTTTGGAAGCTAAGATCTCTTTGACAGAGAAGATGTCCGAGGAGCCGGAAACAGGAGTGGGAGGAACAGATTTGGGAGAAAAACGGTTGAGGATGAGTGGTTTGAGAAGAGAGACGTGAAAGGCATTAGGAATACGAAGAGAAGGAGGAAGAAGAAGTTTGTAAGAGACAAGATTAATTTGGCACAAGACTTTGAAAGGACCAAGATAGCGTGGTCCCAGTTTGTAACTGGGGACACGAAAGCGGACATATTTAGCGGAGAGCCATACCTTGTCTCCGGGAGCAAAAATGGGGGGAGCTCTTCTTTTTTTATCGGCAAACTTTTTCATGCGAGATGAAGCCTGTAAAAGAGAATTTTGGGTCTCTTTCCATATGGTGGAAAGATCACGAGTCACTTCATCTACAGCGGGCAAACCAGAGGGCAAGGGAGTAGGGAGGGGGGGAAGAGGGTGACGGCCGTACACCACGAAAAATGGGGATTTGGAGGAAGATTCAGAGACTCTGAAGTTATACGAAAATTCGGCCCATGGTAGAAGATCTGCCCAGTCATCCTGGCGGGAGGAAACAAAATGGCGTAAATAATCACCCAGGACCTGGTTAATTCTTTCCACTTGCCCATTGGATTGAGGGTGATATGCAGAGGAAAAGTTTAATTTAATCTTGAGTTGTTTACAGAGAGCCCTCCAGAATTTAGACACGAATTGGACACCTCTATCCGAGACAATCTGCGTAGGCAACCCGTGAAGACGAAAAATGTGTACAAAAAATTGTTTAGCCAACTGAGGCGCAGAAGGAAGACCAGGAAGAGGGATGAAATGTGCCATTTTGGAGAATCGATCAACGACCACCCAAATAACAGTGTTGCCACGGGAAGGGGGTAAATCAGTAATAAAATCCATACCAATCAGAGACCAAGGCTGTTCGGGGACAGGCAGAGGATGAAGAAAACCAGCGGGCTTCTGGCGAGGAGTCTTATCCCGGGCACAGATAGTGCAGGCTCGCACAAAGTCCACAACATCCGTCTCCAGAGTCGGCCACCAATAGAAGCGGGAGATGAGTTGCACAGATTTCTTGATGCCCGCATGACCTGCGAGATGGGAGGAGTGACCCCATTTGAGGATTCCGAGGCGTTGGCGTGGAGAAACAAAGGTCTTTCCTGGAGGAGTCTGCCTGATGGAGGCAGGAGAAGTGGAGATCAGGCAGTCAGGTGGAATGATGTGTTGCGGAGAGAGTTCAACTTCTGAGGCATCCGAGGAACGAGAGAGAGCATCGGCCCTAATGTTCTTATCGGCAGGACGAAAGTGAATCTCAAAATTAAATCGGGCAAAGAACAGAGACCACCGGGCCTGGCGAGGATTCAGCCGTTGGGCAGACTGGAGGTAGGAGAGGTTCTTGTGGTCGGTGTAGATAATAACAGGAAAACTTGATCCCTCCAGCAGATGCCTCCATTCCTCAAGTGCTAATTTAATGGCTAGAAGCTCTCGATCCCCGATGGAGTAGTTCCTCTCCGCTGGAGAGAAGGTCCTAGAGAAAAAACCACAAGTGACAGCATGCCCGGAAGAATTTTTTTGTAGAAGAACAGCTCCAGCTCCCACTGAGGAGGCATCAACCTCCAATAGGAAGGGTTTGGAAGGGTCAGGTCTGGAGAGGACGGGAGCCGAAGAAAAGGCAGACTTGAGTTGTTTAAAGGCGTCTTCTGCTTGAGGAGGCCAGGACTTGGGATCAGCATTTTTTTTGGTTAAAGCCACGATAGGAGCCACAATGGTAGAAAAATGTGGAATAAATTGCCTGTAATAATTGGCGAACCCCAAAAAGCGTTGGATAGCACGGAGTCCGGAGGGGCGTGGCCAATCTAAGACGGCAGAGAGTTTGTCTGGATCCATCTGTAGTCCCTGGCCAGAGACCAAATATCCTAGAAAAGGAAGAGATTGGCATTCAAACAGACATTTCTCAATCTTGGCATAGAGTTGATTGTCACGAAGTCTCTGAAGAACCATACGGACATGCTGGCGGTGTTCTTCTAGATTGGCAGAAAAAATTAGGATATCGTCCAGATATACAACAACACAGGAGTATAACAGATCACGAAAAATTTCATTGACAAAGTCTTGGAAGACGGCAGGGGCGTTGCACAGGCCAAAGGGCATGACCAGATACTCAAAGTGTCCATCTCTGGTGTTAAATGCCGTTTTCCACTCATCCCCCTCTCTGATGCGGATGAGGTTATAGGCGCCTCTTAAGTCCAATTTAGTAAAGATGTGGGCACCTTGGAGGCGATCAAAGAGTTCAGAGATGAGGGGTAAGGGGTAGCGGTTCTTAACCGTGATTTTATTAAGACCGCGGTAGTCAATGCAAGGACGTAGGGAGCCATCTTTTTTGGACACAAAGAAAAATCCGGCTCCGGCAGGAGAGGAGGATTTACGGATAAAGCCCTTTTTTAGATTCTCCTGGACGTATTCAGACATGGCAAGAGTCTCTGGGGCAGAGAGAGGATAAATGTTACGCCTAGCGCTCCGGGTCCCCGCTCCTCCCCGGAGCGCTCACGGCGCCTTTCTCCCTGCAGCTCCCCGGTCAGCGCTGACCGGGAGCGCTGCCCTGTCATGGCCGTTGGGGATGCGATTCGCACAGCGGGACGCGCCCGCTCGCGAATCGCATCCCAGGTCACTTACCCGTTCCCGTCTCCTGCGGTCATGTGCTGGCGCGCGCGGCTCCGCTCTCTAGGGCGCGCGCGCGCCAGCTCCCTGAGACTTAAAGGGCCAGTGCACCAATGATTGGTGCCTGGCCCAATTAGCTTAATTGGTTCCCATCTGTTTCCTGGCTATATCTAGTCTCCTCCCTTGCACTTCCTTGCCGGATCTTGTTGCCCTAGAGCCTAGTGAAAGCGTTTTTGTGTGTTTATACCCTGTGTACCAGAACTTTGCTATCTCCCCTGACTACGAACCTTGCCGCCTGCCCCCGACCTTCTGCTACGTCCGACTTTGCTTCTGCCTACTCCCTTGTACCTCGCCTATCTTCAGCAGCCAGAGAGGTGAGCCGTTGCTAGTGGATACGACCTGGTCACTACCGCCGCAGCAAGACCATCCCGCTTTGCGGCGGGCTCTGGTGAAAACCTGTAGTGTCTTAGAACCGGTCCACTAGCACGGTCCTCGCTATCCCTCTCTGGCACAGAGGATCCACCTCCTGCCAGCCGGCATCGTGACAGTAGATCCGGCCATGGATCCCGCTGAAGTTCCTCTGCCTGTTGTCGCCGACCTCCCCACACTGGTCGCCCAGCAAGCCCGACAGATTGCCCAACAAGATCACCAGCTGTCGTACTTGACCACCATGACTCAGCAACTCCAGTCGCAGCTACAGCAGATTCAGTCTCAGCTACAGCAGCAGCAACCATCTCCTCCGCCAGCTCCTGCACCTCTTCCGCAGCGAGTGGCCACTCCTAGCCTCCGCCTGTCTTTGCCGGACAAATTTAATGGGGACTCTAAGTTTTGCCGTGGCTTTCTTTCCCAATGTTCCCTGCATCTGGAGATGATGTCGGATCAGTTTCCTACTGAAAGGTCTAAGGTGGCTTTCGTAGTCAGCCTTCTGTCTGGAAAAGCCCTGTCATGGGCCACACCGCTCTGGGACCGTGATGACCCCGTCACTGCCTCTGTACACTCCTTCTTCTCGGAAATTCGAAGTGTCTTTGAGGAACCTGCCCGAGCCTCTTCTGCTGAGACTGCCCTGCTGAACCTGGTCCAGGGTAATTCCTCCGTTGGCGAGTACGCCATACAATTCCGTACTCTTGCTTCTGAACTTTCCTGGAATAATGAGGCTCTCTGCGCGACCTTTAAAAAAGGCCTATCCAGCAACATTAAAGATGTTCTGGCCGCACGAGAGACTCCTGCTAGCCTGCATGAACTCATTCATCTAGCCACTCGCATTGACATGCGTTTTTCTGAGAGGCATCAAGAGCTCCGCCAGGAAAAAGACTTAGATCTCTGGCCACCTCTCCCACAGTCTCCACTGCAATCTGCGCCTAGGCCTCCCGCCGAGGAGGCCATGCAAGTGGATCGGTCTCGCCTGACCCTGGAAGAGAGGAATCGCCGTAAGGAAGAGAATCTTTGTTTGTACTGTGCCAGTACTGAACATTTTCTGGTGGATTGCCCAATCCGTCCTCCACGTCTGGGAAACGCACGCTCACACTCAGCTCTCGTGGGTGTGGCGTCTCTTGATGCCAAGTCGGCTTCTCCACGTCTCACGGTACCTGTTCGGATTTCCACTTCAGCCAGCTCTCCCCTCTCAGCCGTGGCCTGTCTGGACTCTGGAGCTTCTGGGAATTTTATTCGGGAGTCCTTTGTGAATAAATTCCATATTCCGGTGACCCGTCTTGTCAAGCCACTCCGCATCTCCGCGGTCAACGGAGCCAGGTTGGACTGTACCATACGTTTCCGCACGGAGCCCCTTCTTATGAGCATCGGATCTCATCACGAGAGGATTGAACTTTTGGTCCTCCCCAATTGCACCTCGGAAATTCTCCTTGGACTTCCCTGGCTTCAACTTCATTCCCCAACCCTGGATTGGTCCACTGGGGAGATCAAGAGTTGGGGGTCCTCTTGTGCCAAGAACTGTCTAAAACCGGTTCCCAGTAACCCTTGCCGTAACTCTGTGGTTCCTCCTGTATCCGGTCCCCCTAAGGTCATTAAGGACTCTGCCTGCCACAGGAAATGCCCCTCCCCCCCTCCCAGGCAAGCTTCTGTGTCCCCTCATGGCCCTCGTCCTGGTGTCACACTGCCCCGTGCCAGGTCTCGCCCTCTGCCCTCTCTCCCCATTCCTACTCCTGCGGTTCTGCCTGCCGTTGAGGAATCCCTCCTTCCTTTCCCGGTGTCCTCATCCCAGGGGAGGCAGTTACCCGATAAAGAGAAGGGGAGACCTAAGGGGGGGGGTACTGTTACGCCTAGCGCTCCGGGTCCCCGCTCCTCCCCGGAGCGCTCACGGCGCCTTTCTCCCTGCAGCTCCCCGGTCAGCGCTGACCGGGAGCGCTGCCCTGTCATGGCCGTTGGGGATGCGATTCGCACAGCGGGACGCGCCCGCTCGCGAATCGCATCCCAGGTCACTTACCCGTTCCCGTCTCCTGCGGTCATGTGCTGGCGCGCGCGGCTCCGCTCTCTAGGGCGCGCGCGCGCCAGCTCCCTGAGACTTAAAGGGCCAGTGCACCAATGATTGGTGCCTGGCCCAATTAGCTTAATTGGTTCCCATCTGTTTCCTGGCTATATCTAGTCTCCTCCCTTGCACTTCCTTGCCGGATCTTGTTGCCCTAGAGCCTAGTGAAAGCGTTTTTGTGTGTTTATACCCTGTGTACCAGAACTTTGCTATCTCCCCTGACTACGAACCTTGCCGCCTGCCCCCGACCTTCTGCTACGTCCGACTTTGCTTCTGCCTACTCCCTTGTACCTCGCCTATCTTCAGCAGCCAGAGAGGTGAGCCGTTGCTAGTGGATACGACCTGGTCACTACCGCCGCAGCAAGACCATCCCGCTTTGCGGCGGGCTCTGGTGAAAACCTGTAGTGTCTTAGAACCGGTCCACTAGCACGGTCCTCGCTATCCCTCTCTGGCACAGAGGATCCACCTCCTGCCAGCCGGCATCGTGACAATAAATTCTGCCCCGGGGTGGAGTAGTGCCCGGGAGGAGGTCGATAGGACAATCATAAGGCCTGTGAGGAGGTAGAGTCTCAGCTTGTTTTTTGCAGAAAACATCCGCGAAGTCCATATAGGCCTTAGGGAGACCGGTTACTGGAGGAACCACAGAGTTACGGCAAGGGTTACTGGGAACCGGTTTTAGACAGTTCTTGGAACAAGAGGACCCCCAACTCTTGATCTCCCCAGTGGACCAATCCAAGGTTGGGGAATGAAGTTGAAGCCAGGGAAGTCCAAGGAGAATTTCCGAGGTGCAATTTGGGAGGACCAAAAGTTCAATCCTCTCGTGATGAGATCCGATGCTCATAAGAAGGGGCTCCGTGCGGAAACGTATGGTACAGTCCAATCTTTCATTATTTACACAATTGATGTAGAGGGGTCTGGTGAGACTGGTCACCGGGATATTGAACCTGTTGACGAGAGAGGCCAAAATAAAATTTCCTGCAGATCCAGAGTCCAAGAAGGCCACAGTAGAGAAGGAGAAGGCAGAGGCAGACATCCGCACAGGCACAGTAAGACGTGGAGAAGCAGAGTAGACATCAAGGACTGTCTCACCTTTGTGCGGAGTCAGCGTACGTTTTTCCAGGCGGGGAGGACGGATAGGACAATCCCTCAGGAAGTGTTCGGTACTAGCACAGTACAGGCAGAGGTTCTCCATACGGCGTCGTGTCCTCTCTTGAGGTGTCAGACGAGACCGGTCGACCTGCATAGCCTCCACGGCGGGAGGCACAGGAACAGATTGCAGGGGACCAGAGGAGAGAGGAGCCGAGGAGAAGAAACGCCTCGTGCGAACAGAGTCCATATCTTGGCGGAGTTCCTGACGCCTTTCGGAAAAACGCATGTCAATGCGAGTGGCTAGGTGAATAAGTTCATGTAGATTAGCAGGAATTTCTCGTGCGGCCAGAACATCTTTAATGTTGCTGGATAGGCCTTTTTTGAAGGTCGCGCAGAGGGCCTCATTATTCCAGGACAATTCTGAAGCAAGAGTACGGAATTGTACGGCATACTCGCCAACGGAAGAATTACCCTGGACCAGGTTCAACAGGGCAGTCTCAGCAGAAGAGGCTCGGGCAGGTTCCTCAAAGACACTTCGGATTTCCGAGAAGAAGGAGTGTACAGAGGCAGTGACGGGGTCATTGCGGTCCCAGAGCGGTGTGGCCCATGACAGGGCTTTTCCGGACAGAAGGCTGACTACGAAAGCCACCTTAGACCTTTCAGTGGGAAACAGGTCCGACATCATCTCCAGATGCAGGGAACATTGGGAAAGAAAGCCACGGCAAAACTTAGAGTCCCCATCAAATTTATCCGGCAAGGATAGGCGTAGCCCAGGAGCGGGCACTCGCTGCGGAGGAGGTGCAGGAGCTGGCGGAGGAGATGACTGCTGAAGCTGTGGTAGTAACTGTTGTAGCATAACGGTCAGTTGAGACAGCTGTTGGCCTTGTTGCGCTATCTGTTGTGACTGCTGGGCGACCACCGTGGTGAGGTCAGCGACAACTGGCAGAGGAACTTCAGCGGGATCCATGGCCGGATCTACTGTCACGATGCCGGCTGGCAGGTAGTGGATCCTCTGTGCCAGAGAGGGATTGGCGTGGACCGTGCTAGTGGACCGGTTCTAAGCCACTACTGGTTTTCACCAGAGCCCGCCGCAAAGCGGGATGGTCTTGCTGCGGCGGTAGTGACCAGGTCGTATCCACTAGCAACGGCTCACCTCTCTGGCTGCTGAAGATAGGCGCGGTACAAGGGAGTAGGCAGAAGCAAGGTCGGACGTAGCAGAAGGTCGGGGCAGGCAGCAAGGATCGTAGTCAGGGGCAACGGCAGAAGGTCTGGAACACAGGCTAGGAACACACAAGGAACGCTTTCACTGGCACAATGGCAACAAGATCCGGCAAGGGAGTGCAGGGGAAGTGAGGTGATATAGGGAAGTGCACAGGTGAACACACTAATTGGAACCACTGCGCCAATCAGCGGCGCAGTGGCCCTTTAAATCGCAGAGACCCGGCGCGCGCGCGCCCTAGGGAGCGGGGCCGCGCGCGCCGGGACAGAACAGACGGAGAGCGAGTAAGGTACGGGAGCCGGGGTGCGCATCGCGAGCGGGCGCTACCCGCATCGCGAATCGCATCCCGGCTGGCAGCGGAATCGCAGCGCCCCGGGTCAGAGGATGTGACCGGAGCGCTGCAGCAGGGAGAGTGAAGCGAGCGCTCCGGGGAGGAGCGGGGACCCGGAGCGCTCGGCGTAACAGTATGGTTCTTCAGAGACTTCGTGACAATCAACTCTATGCCAAAATTGAGAAATGTCTGTTTGAATGCCAATCTCTTCCTTTTCTAGGATATTTGGTCTCTGGCCAGGGACTACAAATGGATCCAGACAAACTCTCTGCCGTCTTAGATTGGCCACGCCCCTCCGGACTCCGTGCTATCCAACGCTTTTTGGGGTTCGCCAATTATTACAGGCAATTTATTCCACATTTTTCTACCGTTGTGGCTCCTATCGTGGCTTTAACCAAAAAAAATGCCGATCCCAAGTCGTGGCCTCCTCAAGCGGAAGACGCCTTTAAACGACTCAAGTCTGCCTTTTCTTCGGCTCCCGTGCTCTCCAGACCTGACCCTTCCAAACCCTTCCTATTGGAGGTTGATGCCTCCTCAGTGGGAGCTGGAGCTGTTCTTTTACAAAAAAATTCTTCCGGGCATGCTGTCACTTGTGGTTTTTTTTCTAGGACCTTCTCTCCGGCGGAGAGGAACTACTCCATCGGGGATCGAGAGCTTCTAGCCATTAAATTAGCACTTGAGGAATGGAGGCATCTGCTGGAGGGATCAAGATTTCCAGTTATTATTTACACCGACCACAAGAACCTCTCCTACCTCCAGTCTGCCCAACGGCTGAATCCTCGCCAGGCCCGGTGGTCTCTGTTCTTTGCCCGATTTAATTTTGAGATTCACTTTCGTCCTGCCGATAAGAACATTAGGGCCGATGCTCTCTCTCGTTCCTCGGATGCCTCAGAAGTTGAACTCTCTCCGCAACACATCATTCCACCTGACTGCCTGATCTCCACTTCTCCAGCCTCCATCAGGCAAACTCCTCCAGGAAAGACCTTTGTTTCTCCACGCCAACGCCTCGGAATCCTCAAATGGGGTCACTCCTCCCATCTCGCTGGTCATGTGGGCATCAAGAAATCTGTGCAACTCATCTCCCGCTTCTATTGGTGGCCGACTCTGGAGACGGATGTTGTGGACTTTGTGCGAGCCTGCACTATCTGTGCCCGGGATAAGACTCCTCGCCAGAAGCCCGCTGGTTTTCTTCATCCCCTGCCTGTCCCCGAACAGCCTTGGTCTCTGATTGGTATGGATTTTATTACTGATTTACCCCCTTCCCGTGGCAACACTGTTATTTGGGTGGTCGTTGATCGATTCTCCAAAATGGCACATTTCATCCCTCTTCCTGGTCTTCCTTCAGCGCCTCAGTTGGCTAAACAATTTTTTGTACACATTTTTCGTCTTCACGGATTGCCTACGCAGATCGTCTCGGATAGAGGCGTCCAATTCGTGTCTAAATTCTGGAGGGCTCTCTGTAAACAACTCAAGATTAAATTAAATTTTTCTTCTGCATATCATCCCCAGTCCAATGGACAAGTAGAAAGAATTAACCAAGTCTTGGGTGATTATTTGCGACATTTTGTTTCCTCCCGCCAGGATGACTGGGCAGATCTCCTTCCATGGGCCGAATTCTCGTATAACTTCAGAGTCTCTGAATCTTCCTCCAAATCCCCATTTTTCGTGGTGTACGGCCGTCACCCTCTTCCCCCCCTCCCTACCCCCTTGCCCTCTGGTCTGCCCGCTGTGGATGAAATTTCTCGTGACCTTTCCATTATATGGAGAGAGACCCAAAATTCTCTCCTACAGGCTTCATCACGCATGAAGAGGTTCGCGGATAAGAAAAGAAGAGCTCCTCCCGTTTTTTCCCCTGGAGACAAGGTATGGCTCTCCGCTAAATATGTCCGCTTCCGTGTCCCTAGCTACAAGTTGGGACCACGCTATCTTGGTCCTTTCAAAATTTTGTGTCAAATTAATCCTGTCTCTTACAAACTTCTTCTTCCTCCTTCTCTTCGTATCCCTAATGCCTTTCACGTCTCTCTTCTTAAACCACTCATCCTCAACCGTTTTTCTCCCAAATCTGTTCCTCCCACTCCTGTTTCCGGCTCCTCGGACATCTTCTCTGTCAAAGAGATCTTAGCCTCTAAAAAGGTCAGAGGGAAAACTTTTTTTCTAGTGGACTGGGAGGGTTGTGGTCCTGAAGAGAGATCCTGGGAACCTGAGGACAACATCCTAGATAAAAGTCTGCTCCTCAGGTTCTCAGGCCCTAAAAAGAGGGGGAGACCCAAGGGGGGGGGTACTGTTACGCCGAGCGCTCCGGGTCCCCGCTCCTCCCCGGAGCGCTCGCTACACTCTCTCCGCTGCAGCGCTCCGGTCAGATCCACTGACCCGGGGCGCTGCGATTCTGCTTCCAGCCGGGATGCGATTCGCGATGCGGGTAGCGCCCGCTCGCGATGCGCACCCCGGCTCCCGTACCTGACTCACTCTCCCTCGGTCCTGTCCCGGCGCGCGCGGCCCCGCTCCCTAGGGCGCGCGCGCGCCGGGTCTTTGCGATTTAAAGGGCCACTGCGCCGCTGATTGGCGCAGTGATTCCAATTAGTGTCTTCACCTGTGCACTTCCCTATATCACCTCACTTCCCCTGCACTTCCCTGCCGGATCTTGTTGCCATTGTGCCAGTGAAAGCGTTCCTTGTATGTTCCTAGCCTGTGTTCCAGACCTCCTGCCGTTGCCCCTGACTACGATCCTTGCTGCCTGCCCCGACCTTCTGCTACGTCCGACCTTGCTTCTGTCTACTCCCTTGTACCGCGCCTATCTTCAGCAGCCAGAGAGGTTGAGCCGTTGCTAGTGGATACGACCTGGTCACTACCGCCGCAGCAAGACCATCCCGCTTTGCGGCGGGCTCTGGTGAAAACCAGTAGTGACTTAGAACCGATCCACTAGCACGGTCCACGCCAATCCCTCTCTGGCACAGAGGATCCACTACCCGCCAGCCGGCATCGTGACAATATAATAGTTCCACACACTGTGCTGCCAGGATATAATAGTGCTATACACTGTGCTGCCAGGATATAATAGTGCCACACACTGTGCTGCCAGGATATAATAGTTCCACACACTGTGCTGTCAGGATATAATAAAGCCACACACTGTGCTGCCAGGATATAATAGTGCCACACACTGTGCTGCCAGGATATAATAGTTCCACACACTGTGCTGCCAGGATATAATAGTGCTACACACTGTGCTGCCAGGATATAATAGTGCCACACACGGTGCTGCCAGGATATAATAGTGCCACACACTACACTGTGCTGCCAAGATATGAGTGCCACACAATGTACCCCAGGAAATAATAGTGCTACACAATATACTCTAGGACTTAATAGTGCCACACACTTTGCTGCCAGGATGTATAAGTACCACACATAGTGCTGTTAGGATATCATAGTGTCACACACTGTGCTGCCAGAATATAATAGTGCCCCACACTGTGTCGCTAGGATATAATAGTGCCTAACACTACACTGCCAGGATATTATGGTGCCATATGCTGTGCTACCAGGACATAATAGTGCCATATGCTGTGCTTTCAGGACATAATGGTGCTACACACTGTGTTGCTAGGACATAACGCCACACAATGCACCCAGGACTTAAGGGAAACTGACAGACTGTTCACCTGCACTAAGCCCAATACACTGGGTCATAGTGCAGGTGAACTGGAGTAGAAAAGGGTATAACATAAATTTGTGAAGTAGTTTAGAAGATATTGTCCCCTGTAGATTAAATGCAGAGCAGCTTTGCTGCGCAATGGAGCCTGCTCCTGCTTCCCAGCCTCCTCCTGTATGAAGCACTAGGCCTGCCCATTATTTGTATATTTATTACTATTCACTCTCACGTCATAGTGACTCGTGTGAATAGTGAAATGTAATAAATATACACTCACTATATACATGTCATCAGACATTATATATCCATGTACACATCACACATTATATATACACTCACTATATACATGTACTCATCAGACATTATATATCCATGTACACATCACACATTATATATACACTCACTATATACATGTACTCATCACACATTATGTATCCATGTACACATCTCACATTATATATACACTCACTATCTCCATGTACTCATCAGACATTATATATACACGACTATATCCATGTACTCATCAGACATTATATATACACTCACTATATCCATGTACACATCACACATTATATATACACTCACTATATACATGTACTCATCACACATTATATATACACGACTATATCCATGTACTCATCAGACATTATATATACACTCACTATATCCATGTACACATCACACATTATATATACACTCACTATATACATGTACTCATCAGACATTATATATACACTCACTATATCCATGTACTCATCACACATTATATATACACTCACTATTTATATGTACTCATCAGACATTATATATACACTCACTATATCCATGTACACATCATATATACACTCACTATATCCATGTACTCATCACACATTATATATACACTCACTATATCCATGTACTCATCACACATTATATATACACTCACTATATACATGTACTCATCACACATTATATATACACTCACTATATCCATGTACTCATCACACATTATATATACACTCACTATATCCATGTACTCATCACACATTATATATACACTCACTATTTATATGTACTCATCACACATTATATATACACTCACTATTTATATGTACTCATCACACATTATATATACACTCACTATATCCATGTACACATCATATATACACTCACTATATCCATGTACTCATCACACATTATATATACACTCACTATATCCATGTACTCATCACACATTATATATACACTCACTATTTATATGTACTCATCACACATTATATATACACTCACTATATCCATGTACACATCATATATACACTCACTATATCCATGTACTCATCACACATTATATATACACTCACTATATCCATGTACTCATCACACATTATATATACACTCACTATATCCATGTACTCATCACACATTATATATACACTCACTATATCCATGTACTCATCACACATTATATATACACTCACTATTTATATGTACTCATCACACATTATATATACACTCACTATATCCATGTACACATCATATATACACTCACTATACCCATGTACTCATCACACATTATATATACACTCACTATATCCATGTACTCATCACACATTATATATACACTCACTATATCCATGTACTCATCACACATTATATATACACTCACTATATACATGTACTCATCACACATTATATATACACTCACTATTTATATGTACTCATCACACATTATATATACACTCACTATATCCATGTACACATCATATATACACTCACTATATCCATGTACTCATCACACATTATATATACACTCACTATATCCATGTACTCATCACACATTATATATACACTCACTATATCCATGTACTCATCACACATTATATATACACTCACTATATCCATGTACTCATCACACATTATATATACACTCACTATATCCATGTACACATCATATATACACTCACTATACCCATGTACTCATCACACATTATATATACACTCACTATATCCATGTACTCATCACACATTATATATACACTCACTATATCCATGTACTCATCACACATTATATATACACTCACTATATACATGTACACATCAGACATTATATATACACTCACTATAGACATGTACTCATCAGACATTATATATACACTCACTATATACATGTACACATCACACTATATCCATGTACTCATCAGACATTATATATACACTCACTATAGACATGTACTCATCAGACATTATATATACACTCACTATATCCATTTACTCATCACACATTATATCCATGTACACATCACACATTATATATACACTCACTATATCCATGTACACATCAGACATTATATATACTCTCACTATATACATGTACACATCACACATTATATATACACTCACTATATCCATGTACTCATCACACATTATATATACACTCACTATAGACATGTACTCATCACACATTATATATACACTCACTATATCCATGTACTCATCACACATTATATATACACTCACTATATACATGTACTCATCACACATTATATATACACTCACTATATACATGTACTCATCACACATTATATATACACTCACTATATCCATATACTCATCAGACATTATATATAAACTCACTATATACATGTACACATCAGACATTATATATACACTTACTATATCCATGTACTCATCAGACATTATATATACTCACTATATCCATGTACTCATCACACATTATATATACACTCACTATATACATGTACTCATCAGACATTATATATACACTCACTATATCCATGTACACATCATATACACACTCACTATATCCATGTACAGTACTCATCACACATTATATATACACTCACTATATCCATGTACTCATCACACATTATATATACACTCACTATATCCATGTACTCATCACACATTATATATACACTCACTATATCCATGTACTCATCACACATTATATATACACTCACTATATCCATGTACTCATCACACATTATATATACACTCACTATATCCATGTATTCATCAGACATTATATATACACTCACTATATACATGTACACATCAGACATAGTTACATAGTTAGTATGGTCGAAAAAAGACATATGTCCATCAAGTTCAACCAGGGAATTAAGGGGTAGGGGTGTGGCGCGATATTGGGGAAGGGATGGGATTTTATATTTCTTCATAAGCATTAATGTTATTTTGTTCCATAAATGTATCTAATCCTGTTTTAAAGCTGTTAATTGTTTCTACTGTGACCAGTTCCTGAGGTAGACCGTTCCATAAATTCACAGTCCTCACGGTAAAGAAGGCGTGTCGCCCCTTGAGACTAAACTTTTTCTTCTCCAGACGGAGGGAGTGTCCCCTCGTCCTTTGGGGGGGTTTAACCTGGAACAGTTTTTCTCCATATTTTTTGTATGGGCCATTTATATACTTATATACGTTTATCATATCCCCCCTTAAACGTCTCTTCTCAAGACTAAACAATTGTAACTCCTTTAATCGCTCCTCATAGCTAAGATGTTCCATGCCCCATATTAGTTTAGTCGCGCGTCTCTGCACCCTTTCCAACTCCGCAGTGTCCCTTTTATGGACAGGTGCCCAAAACTGAACAGCATATTCCAGGTGAGGCCGTACCAATGATTTATAAAGGGGGAGTATTATGTCCCTGTCCCTTGAGTCCATGCCTCTTTTGATACATGACAATATCCTGCCGGCTTTGGAAGCAGCAGCCTGACATTGCATGCTATTCTGTAGTCTGTGATCTACAAGTACACCCAGATCCTTCTCTACCAGTGACTCTGCCAGTTTAATCCCCCCTAAGACATACGATGCATGCAGGTTATTAGTACCCAGATGCACAACTTTACATTTATCCACATTGAACCTCATTTGCCAAGTGGATGCCCAGACACTTAGTCTATCCAAGTCATCCTGTAACTTATGCACATCCTCTATAGACTGTACCGTGCTACAAAGCTTGGTGTCATCTGCAAAGATAGAAACAGAGATGTTAATACCATCCTCTATATCATTGATAAATAAATTAAACAACAGCGGGCCCAGTACTGAACCTTGGGGTACACCACCAGACATTATATATACACTCACTATAGACATGTACTCATCAGACATTATATATACACTCACTATATACATAGTGGGGGCAGTGGCGGATCCAGGGGGGGGGGGCAACGGGGCAATTGCCCCCTCCGCCCCCCCCCCCCCCCCCGAGATTGCCGCACGCAGCACCCGCCTCACCACCTTGCATGGTGGAGCCGAATCTGTGAGCTCCAGCTCCACCATTCACTGAACTTTCACACGCTGTGATTACACAGTGTGTGAGCTGCGGGGACGCGATCCACTAGAGGCCGGCGCGATGACGTCACATCATCTCGCTGGCGCGCGGAGATCCTGTCCCCGCAGCCCGCATACTGTAAGTAGTGAAGAGTATGCACAGGGGCCAGGGGATTTGGGGAAACTATATACAGGAGGAGGGGGAGGGGGATTAAAAAACTTGGAAAAAGGGAATATTTAATGTGAGGGGCTACAGGGCAAACCACAGGGGGCATTATATGGGAAGAGCACATGGCAGGTGGCCCCCCTGTGCTGTGCCCCTCACATATAATGCCCCCTGTGCTGTGTCCCACACATATAATTTATATGTTTGGGGCACAGCACAGGTGGCATTATATGTGAGGGGCATAGCACAGGGGGCATTATATGTGAGGGGCACAGCACAGGGGGCATTATATGAAATAATGCCTCCTGTGCTGTGCCCCTCACATATAATGCCCCCTGTGCGGTGCCCCTCACATATAATGCCCCCTGTCCTGTGCCCCTCACATATAATGCCCCCTGTGCTGTGTCCCACACATATAAATTATATGTGTGGGGCACAGGGGACATTATATGTGAGGGGCACAGCACAGGAGGCATTATTTCATATAATGCCCCCTGTGCTGTGCTCCACACATATAATGCCCCCTGTGCTGTGCCCCTCGCATATAATGCCCCCTGTGCTGTGCCCCACACATATAAATTATATGTGTGGGGCACAGCACAGGGGGCATTATATGTGAGGGGCACAGCACAGGGGCCATTATATGTGAGGGGCACAGCACAGGAGGCATTATTTCATATAATGCCCCCTGTGCTGTGCTCCACACATATAATGCCACCTGTGCTGTGCCCATCACATATAATGCCCCATAATGCACCCCTCACATATAATGCCCCCATCATGCACCCCTCACATATAATGCCCCCATCATGCACCCCTCATATATAATGCCCCCATCATGCGCCCTTCACATATAATGCCCCCGTCATGCGCCCCTCACATATAATGCCCCCTGTGCTGTGCCCCTCACAAATAATGCTCCTTTCATGTGCCCCAAACATAAAATGCCCCCTGTGCTGTCCCCCTCACATATAATGCCCCCTGAGGGGACAGGATGGGGGCATTATTTGTGAGGGGCACAGCACAGGGGGCATTATATGTGAAGGGCACAGCACGGGGCATTATATGTGAGGGGCACATGATGGGGGCATTATATATGAGGGGCAAAGAACAGGGGCATTAAATGTGAAGGGCACAGCACGGGGCATTATATGTGAGGGGCGCATGATGGGGGCATTATATGTGAGGGGCAAAGAACGGGGGCATTATATGTGAAGGGCACAGCACAGGGGGCAATATATGTTAGGGGCACAGGACAGAGGGCATTATTATGTGGGGGGGAACAGGACGGGTCATAATTATTATATGTAGGGGCACAAGATGGGGCATTATTACTATATGTGAAGGCACAGAGTGTTCTGCCTTTCAGAAGTATAGTGTATATGATGAGGAATTTCTGGGGTGGTATGTTTTTTATGGGCCACAAAACATTTGGGTATTTTATTCAGAAGGTGTAATGCACAGCAAGTTATATTCAGAGAGTGCAGTGTTTGGTAGCATTAAATTTAGAGAACACAGTGTGTGGTAGTATTATATTCAGAGGGTACGGTGTGTGGCGGTATTATATTCAGAGGGTACAGTGTGTTGTATATTCAGGAGGTACAGTGTGTCAGAATTATATTCAGAGGGTGTGTGGCGGTACTGTATTAGAAGAATACAGTGTTTGGCAGTATTATAATAATTATTGCTTTCATATAGAGGATCAGAATCCGCTGACATAGAAACCATCTGGGCGTCAAGTTCTGCTGAGAGAAAATATAGCTGGAACAATTCCTGGCGGTATGTACATCTGAATTAGATAAGGAAAGACTATAGAGAAGACGTCACCTGTAGTCACTGATATCATTGTGTATTCTCCTCACTATAGAGAAGAAGTCACCTGTAGTCACTGATATCATTCTGTATCCTCCTGTGTGTGTCCCATCAGAGCTGTAGTCACTTGTAAGTTCTGCAGTAATGATGGGTGAAACAACAACTCCCAGCATCCCCTCACCACTACTTAGGTCATACTGGGAGCTGTAGTTTTAAATGCTAAAAACCTCTTTAGCACTTTCCCATTCTGCGGCAATTGGTATATTTGATAATTATTCTGACAAGTGAACATGGCCTAAGAGTCTTAAACAAGGTTAGGACTGTATGATACATTTAATAATATTGTAAGTTCCGTGAGCAACATCTTGTTTTCTGTCTGCCAACACAAAATACTCTAATAGTGCCCCTCCCGAGACTCCACTCTGGATCCGCCCCTGAGTGGGGGGGGGGGCACAGCATGATGTAGGGGGGGGGGGGCTTGGCCCCCTCTGGCCCCTCCTTAGTGATGCCACTGAACAGCTGTAGTGAGACTCCGGGGGCAGTGGTGAGGATCCCCCTCCTGAAGGGAGCACAGCTGGGGCAGTGTCCCTGCCCTGGCTTACTGTGCATGAGGCCGCGGTGAGTGCTGCACACACAGTATACATCCACACACACAATTATAATACCCCCGTCATCCTCCTTACCTGCGGCCGCCATGAAGGTAGATCACCGAGGCCTGTTGCTGATCAGGTCCCGGGTCCCAGCAGCGTCAGAGGCACAGACTTTCTTGCTCCCCTTCCTGGCTCCCGGGGCCTGCTGACAGTAGCGGGAGGGGCCCCCCTTGTTTCACTGGGCACATGGGGCCCAGAGCAGGAGCTCCATAAGCTCCAATGATAATCCGGCTCTGTGGTCCGGGACAAGGCACGGGGGCAATGAAGACACCTACGCCAAGTTATGGACAAACGGTAGCTTTACTCAGGGTAGACAGATGACACAGTCAATGCAGTACATCCAATATCCCAAGGAGGTGACCAGTGAAACAGGGGGACCTCGCAGGCTTGCTGCGACTTGCAGTATGTAGAGACACTTTAGTGCAGGCCACTGTGACTATATAAAAGACTTGACTTGACTAACTTGACAATTGACATGAAGATGACTTTGAGCTTACTTGAGCTGACTTGTGGCTGCAGACTTTAGGCTTGAGGCCTCCAATGCTCTGAACACACACACTGAGATGACTGCACTAGACCTCAGCAGGAGCAAGAATGCTGGAAGAGAGAAATTGTAGCTCCACCCCTGGTTTTTATAGGGGTGTCTAGCAAAGAGCCCATAGGTCACTTGAGGGGTCACAAGCACACGGTCACAGTAATCAAAGAAACATTATACTTTAAACATATAACATATGTACATAGGGGATTACACTGCAGGGGGCCCTGGAGACATAAAGGGACTCTGTCTGACAGGGCAGGAGAAGGGTACGGGGAAACACCATCCCGTACTGGGCCACCACAAGTGCATTCCCCAGTCTGCTCCACTCTGTAGCTTCAGAGAAGGGGGGGTTAAACTGGAAGAGTCACTGGAAGAGAAGGATCTGGGTGTACTTGTAGATCATAGACTACAGAATAGGATGCCATGTCAGGCAGCTGCTTCTAAGGCCAGCAGGACATTGTCATGTATCAAAAGAAAACATAATACTACCCCTTTATAAAGCATTGGTACGGCCTCACCTTGAATATGCTGTTCAGTTTTGGGCACCAGTACATAAGGAGGACGTTGAGAAGCTGGAAAGGGTGCAGAGAAACTAAACTAAAAAGGGGCATGGAACATCTTAACTATGAGAAAAGATAAGAAGAATTAACCTCTTAAGGACCCAGGACGTATGGGTACGTCCTGGGTCCCGGTCCTGCGATATAACGCGGGGTCACACGGTGACCCCGCATCGTATCGCGGCGGGCCCGGCGTCATAGTGAAGCCGGGACCCGTCTCTAATAGCGCGCGGCACTGATCGCTGTGCCGCGCGCTATTAACCCTTTAAAACGAAAACGAAAGTGAAAGTTGCCGGTTAGCTCAGGGAGCTGTTCTGGATCGCCGCGGTATAATCGCGGCATCCCGAACAGCTTTAGCACAGGAGAAGGTCTTCTTACCTTCTCCTGTGCAGTCCGATCGCCGAATTAATGCTTCAAGCCTGAGATCCAGGCTTGAGCATTCAATCGCCGAAAACACTGATTGATCCATTCCTATGGAGATGGATCAATCAGTGTAAAAGATCAGTTAATGCAATGTTATAGCCCCCTATAGCAGCTATAATACTATAATACTGCATAAGAAAAGCTATAATACTGCATAAGAAAAGTGTAAAAAAAAATATTAACCCTTTCAATTATCCCTTCCCCTAATAAAAGTTTGAATCACCCGGCATTTCCAAGAATAAAAAAAAACACAGTGTAAATAATAATAAAAATAAACATATGTGGTATCACCGCGTGCGGAAATGTCCGAATTATAAAAATTTACTGCTTTTCAAACCACTCGTTCAATGGCATACGGGCAAAGAAATTCCAAAGTCAAAAATAGCGCATTTTTGATCACTTTTTATATGACAAAAAAGTGAATAAAAAGTGATCAAAAAGTCTGATCAGAACAAATATGGTACCGCTAAAAACTTCAGATGACAGCGCAAAATATGAGCCCTCATAGTGCCCTGAACACAGAAAAATAAAAAAAGTTATAGGGGTCAGAAGATGACCATTTTAAACGTATACATTTTCCTGCATGTATTCATGATTTTTTTCTGAAGTGATACAAAATCAAACCTATATAAGTAGGGTATCATTTTAACCATAGGGACCTACAGAATAAAGATAAGGTATCATTTTTGCCAAAAAATGTACTGCGTAAAAACGGAAGCCCCCAAAGCTTACAAAATAGTGTTTTTTCATCAATTTTGTCGCACATTGATTTTTTTCCCGTTTCACCGTAGATTTTTGGGTAAAATGACTAATGTCATTACAAAGTAGAATTAGTGACGCAAAAAATCAGCCATCATATAGAATTTTAGGTGAAAATTTTTAAGAGTTATGATTTTTTAAAGTTAAGGAGGAAAAATTGAAAATGAAAAAACGGAAAAAGCCCGGGTCCTTAAGGAGTTAAATTTGGTTAGTCTTGAGAAGAGACGTTTAACCCCTTAAGGACTCAGACCATTTTGGCCTTAAGGACAAATAAAATTTTAACATTTTTATTTTTTTCTCCTCGCTTTCTAAAAATCAAACTCTTTTATATTTTCATCCACAGACGAGAATGAAGGCTTGATTTTTGCGCAACCAGTTTTCCTTTGTAATGCATCACTCATTTTACCATATAATGTATGGCACAACAAAAAAAAATTCTATTTGTGTGGGGAAATTTAAAAGAGAACCGCAATTTTGCTAATTTTGGAAGGTTTCATTTTCACGCTGTACAATTTATGGTAAAAATGACATGTTTTCTTTATTCTGTGGGTCAATATAATTAAAATTATACCCATGATTACATACTTTTCTATTATTGTACCGCTTTAAAAAAATCACAATTTTTTTTACCAAATTACTACGTTTAAAATCCCTCTATTTTGCTGACCTCCATTCACCATATACAGGATCATTAACATTATATTTTAATAGTTCGGATATTTATGCACGCGGTGATACCAAATATGTTTATAATTTTTTTTATACACTTTTTTGGTGGGTCCGATGCTCGCGGTCATGTACAGGGACATAAATGTATGTCCTGGTGCGTTAAGTACCATCACACCAGGACGTACCTTTATGTCCTGCGTCATTAAGGGGTTAATGAGGGATATGATCAACATATATAAGTATATGAATGGCCCATACAAAAAATATGGGGAAAAACTGTTCCAGGTTAAATACCCTCAAAGGACAAGGTAGGGTTCAGTCTCAAGGGACGACAAGCCTTCTTTAATATAAGAACTGTGAATTTATCGAACAGTCTACCTCAGGAACTGGTCACAGCAGAAACAGTTGAAAGCTTCAAATCAGGGTTAGATACATTCCTAGAACAATATAACATTAACCTCTTCAGGACACCGGGCGTATGCATACGCCCTGCATCCCGAGTCCTTAAGGACGTGGGGCGTATGCATACACCCGTGGGAATTCCGGTCCCCGCCGCTAGCCGGTTGGGGACCGGACCGGGATGCCTGCTGAAATCATTCAGCAGGCATCCCGGCACATCGCCGAGGGGGGGTCCTGAAACCCCCCCCCCATGTCGGCGATCGCAGAAAATCGCATGTCAATTCAGACATGCGATTTTCTGCTATTCCGGGCTGATCGGGTCTCTGGTGACCTGATCACCTGGAAAATAGGGATGATTGGAGCTGTCAGTGACAGCCCCGATCATCCTGAGGGATAGGAGCGAGGTTGCAGTGCTGCGATCTCCTCCTATCCCCTGCTATTGGTCATAACTGATTCTGACCAATGGCAGCGCAGGACAGTGGGTGGGCAGAACGGGGGGTGAAGATGGAGACCAGTACCTTACCTGAAGATGGCGTGGGGACCGAAGATCATTGCTGGAGACTGGAGAGATCCCGTCTCAGGTAGGGAAACGACGGTGGGGGGGGATGAAAGTGAAAGTAAAACGATCTTTACTGTGGCAACCACTAGGAAGGCAGAACTGCAACTCCCAGCATGCCCAGACAGCCAAAGGCTGTCTGGGCATGCTGAGAGTTGTAGTTTTGCAACATCTGTTACAGTGGTGCCCAGACAGTAGCCCTCCAGATGTTGCCAAACTACAACTCTCAGCATGCCTAGACTGCCCAGGCATGCTTGGAGTTGTAGTTCTGTAACATCTGTCCATTCAGATTTAGCAATTTTCATGAAATTTTTGAAAATTGCTCCTCTACTTTGAAGCCCTCTAATTTTTTCAAAAAGTAAAAATATGTCCATTTTATGATGGCAACATAAAGTGGACATATTGGCCCTCATTTACTTAGAAAATCGGGTTGTAAGTCTATGTTGCTTTCTTGCCCGATTGCTTTTTCCCCCTGGTATTTATCATTATGTCGCATCCTGTTTGTCGCATGTGAGTCTTTTTGGCTTGGTTTCCAACTCCTCTGAGCTGTCGGGAAAAAATCCACAACAATTGAACAAATTCGGGTTGGAAAGCTTTATAAATACGTGGTAAAGCTCAGAAATGTCGGGTTTGGGAGAATCCACATCGGGTCCGTCAGGAAAAAATGTTGCATCGTGTCGCAGACTGTCGCAGACAAATATGCGACAAAAAAACCCGACAAAACAAGTCGGGTTTAGAATAGTAAATGAGGGCCATTGTATTTGTGAATAAAAATAACATTTATTTGGAATATCCATTTTCTAACTTTAAAGCAGAGAGCTTTAAAGTTAGAAAAATGCTAAATTTTCAAAAATTTTATGAAATTTTGGGATTTTTCACCAAATAAGGATGCAAGTAACAACGAAAATTTACCACCAAAATAAAGTAGAATATGTCACGAAAAAACTATCTCAGAATTAGAATATTCGGTAAAAGCGTTTTAGAGTTATTAATGCATAAAGCGACGGTGGTCAGAATTGCGAAAAAGGGCTCAGTCCTTAAGGTGAAAAAGGGCTGCATCCTTAAGGGGTTAAACAAAAGCATTGAGACCATGCCTCTGCAAGAGCGTAGCGCTTGCTGTCAGTGACAGGCTCTCCAGAGAGAAGTCAGGGATGGTTTGTAAACTACCTTCCTTGTCATTGTATTGACAGAGTTCAATGAGTACTATGTATACAACTAAGCAGGCGTGATATGGATTCTTGCTTCCTGCCCTAGTGATCATGTGATCACTAGGCATATCCAGTGAAATGCTAGGTCTCAGCAGACCCAGATCATCTCAGTAGTGAATGTTAGGAAGCTGCATTACTCTGAAAAAGGAGGAAATAATAGATCTTTGAGGGCATTTTAAAGGGAACCTGTCATCAGATTTTACCATATATAATGCATGGTAGCACTTTTTATGAGTTTATATATACCTAAGACATTTCCGTATGTGACTGATCCACACCTAGCAATATTAGAAACCAAGAAACAAACGGCGTTTGAAGAATCAATACTACTTTATTAGTTTTGCCATAATAAAAAGAACATAGTAAAAAACTAAAAAATGCACCACATGAAAAAAAAATGTTGTTACCAAGTGGAACAGGTACAGATGGCGTGCTCCCACCACTCAACGTTTCGCTCAGGGCTTCTTCCAGGGTGTGCAGAAGAACCCCTGAGCGAAACATGGTGGTGTTGTGAGAGCACACCATCTGTACCTGTTCCACTTGGTAACAACATTTTTTTTCATGTGGTGCACTTTATTTTATTGTAATGTGTTGTTGCATGCTTAGACGTAAAGGGCACACTTTTTTGTCTTTCCTTTAAAAATTTTCTTGGGCACTATTTTGCCTTTATTTAGTACTCACACTTACTTTTCAGCATGCAACTCATCCTCTGTATATGGTACTTGGATTTATTGTATTACAGTTAAACAATACTGTGGTCACATTTTTTTACCTATGCTCCCAATTTCTGTTCGGATCTCCACCAGTTCCATTCTCCCCACATATGCATCTTATTGCATTTTTTAGTCTTTTAATTATGGCAAAACTAATAAAGTATTATTGATTCTTCAAACGCCATTTCTTTCTTGGTTTCTGAGTTTATATATAGTAAAATCTTCTTCCTCACCATGCCCAGAAAACCTTTCCGGCAGCAGCGATGGTGAGAATATGCAGTTGGAAAGGTCTCCACTGCCAGCCCTTAGGTGATCCCCTGGGCGGGGAGCCATCCTCTGCTAGTGTTGTCTGCTTGGGCTATAACCACGCCCCCTCAGCGTGATTGACAGTTCCAGGCACGGCCATCACACAGTCATCACTCTGCTCTATCTGTTTAGGGAGCAGAACGGTGACAAAAACCGTAAATCACGCTGAGTAAATCATTACTGAATGGTTTTAGAGAGAGACATCGGTCCTGCAAAAAACAAAACTAATGTAAACACTTTTACCACTTATTGGTGATACCATATAAAACAAATCTGGGAAATGGAATCTAACTGCGAAAGCCACAAAGTAGGAACCAAAATATCAGAAGGCAAAACTGTTATGTCAAGCCCTGCTGAGCAAAGCAAAGATTGCAAGACTGACTGTCCTGAAGTAAACTACGCGAGACAGAGAAAACTGCACACAAAAAGCGAATCTGTATTCCCAAGTATAGAGGAGCTTTATCCAACATTACAATGAAAAATCCTGGCATCTTATTGCTGTTCAGAACATACATATGTTTCTTCACATATACAAAGAGGCACTAGCAAAAGAACAACGTGAATTTGTGTTTTAAATAGGGTGTTCGTTTTAATTTTCTTCAGGTAAGTGAGACCAAGTAAAAAAAAAATATACTCTGCCTTTACATATATAGTAACATAGCAAAATAGTTTGTAAAGACAAAAAAAGACAAGAGTCCATCGAGTTCAACCGAAAACCCTACTGAGTTGATCCAGAGGAAGGCAAAAAAAACATTAGGCTGATGCCAATTGCCCCATGAAAGAGGAAAAATTCCTTCCCGACCCTAATATGGCGATCAGAATAAATCCCTGGATCAACGTTCTATCTCCATAAATCTACTATCCATAACCTGTAATATTATTACTCTCTAGAAAAACATCCAGGCCGGTTGAACTTTATTGAGTGAGACATCACAACATCATGTGGCAGAGAGTTCCATAGTCTCACTGCTCTTACAGTAAAGAATTCCTGCCTGTGATGATAGTAAAACCTTCTTTCCTCTAGATGTAGAGGATGCCCCCTCATGGTTACCGGCTTAGGTATAAAAAGATCACTAGAAAGATCTTTATACTGTCCATTCATATATTTGAACATTGGAATCAGATCGCCCCTAAGATGTATTTTATCTAAACTAAGTAACCCCAAGATTGATAACCTGTCTTGGTACTGTAATCCTCCCATGCCATTAATTATCCTTGTTTCCCTCCTCTGCACCCTCTCCAGTTCAGCCATGTCCTTCTCATATACAGGTGCCCAGAATTGGATATAATACTCCATATGTGGTCTGACTATTGATTTATAAAACTATGTCCTTGTCACGTGCCTCTATGCCTCTCTTGATACATGCCATGACTTTGTTAGCCTTGGCAGCCGCTGCCTGGCAATGATTTCTAAAGTCAAATTTATTGTCCAGCAGTACCCTTAAGTCTTTTTTGGTAGAAGTTTGACCTAATGTCTTATTATTTAGCACATAATTGTACATTTTGTTTTTATGGCCCATAACCTTACATTTATCCACAATAATCACCCTACCCAGTTTAGTGTCATCTGCAAATATAGAAATTCTACTTTGTAATCCATCTACAAGGTCATTAATAAACATATTGAAAAGAAGTGGACCCAGTTCTGGCCCCTTTGGTACCCCACTTGTAACTGTCACCCAACTAGATTACGTTCCATTGATACTTACCCTCTGCTTCCTGTCACTGAGCCAGTTGCTAAACCATTTACATATGTCCTCCCCCAGTCCCAGCATCATCATTGTATGTACTAACACCTGTATATAGAAAAGTCCAGATATATAACATTCGCAGCTTCACCCCAGTCCAATCTATACCTGACAACTGACCTCTTCGTAGAAGCTGATCAGATTAGTCTGACAGGAATGATCCCACATAAACCCATATTGGTGCTCTGTTAGAAGGTTATTTTCATTAAGATATTCCAGAATAACATCTCTCAGAAAACCCTCAAACATCTTACCCACTACAGATGTTAAACTTACAGGCCTATAGTTCCCAGGATCCATTTTTAACCCCTTTTTGAATATTGGTACCACATTTGTTAAGCGCCAGTCCTGTGGAACAATCCCTGTCATTATAGAATCTTTAAATATAAGTCTGTCAAATATAAGTGGGTCTGTCAAGCATAGTATTTAATTCTTGCAAAACCCTGGGATGGATGCCTGGGAGGGATGGGATGGATCTGGGCCGGTGATTTGTGCATATTTATGTTACTAAGGTGGCACCTTACCTTTTCTTGGTTTAAACAGGTGAGATTTGACGGAGAATTTACTTTCTTCCTTCCCCTGTTATCAGACATTGGATTTTCCTCTGTAAATACAGTAGAGAAGAAGTCATTTAATAGATTGGCTTCATCCTCCTCCACCATTAGCCTCATATTATTTCTTAAGGGGCCAACATTTTCAGCTTTAAATGTCTTATTATTTATGTAGGTAAAGAATATTTTGGGGTTCTTTTACTTTCTATGGCAATTCTTCTCTCTGCATTACCTTTATCTAGATTTTACTTCTCTCCTAATAATTCTTTAATGTTTCCCTGTTAACTTCTTGTTTTAGAAGTCTAAACATTTTCCTCTTATCGTTTATCGCTTCCTTAACTGTTTTGGATAGCCAAATAGTTTTTCTCCTAGCAACGGACTACAAGGGCAGGATCTGCTCCCCCAGTATATATGCACAACTGCATTTGGGGTTGAGCACCTCCAGCCATTTGAGACCACGTTTTTTGTTGTTGTTTGTAAATTTATACGTGGAGGTGTGTAAACTCCATATGTTAATGCACCTTGAACATTTTCCAGGCAGCATTAGGGTTGCACCTGTGAGGCCATGCACCTATATCAGCCAACTTGGGTGGGGCTTGTAGCCTCTCTCCCCCCTTCCATTGTATGTGTGGTCAGTCACGCTGGAGGGAACTGGGAGTAGGCTGCATGTCGACCTAGTGCTGCTGTAATTGCCCACTGGCCCCTGGTTTTTGCTTTATACGCACAGGTAGGTTAGCATTAGGTCCCGTGCCATCTGAGAAACCTTGGCGTTGGTGTGCGGGCTCTGGTGTGTCCTTTATATAAGGATACACTGGCGAATGTCTCAATTTTAACATCAGTGTTGAGGGATTAGCCAATGTCATTGTATACATCTACCACAGAAGTGCACCTAAATTTCTGTATTGTAGTATTCTAATTGTTACACATCCACACCGTTTATCTGGTGTAGGATTCTATTGTGGCACTTGTAGTCCGCTGCAGGCATCCTCCATTGTATGCATTTTTATGCTGGGGATCGCCCCTAGCAACGGACTACAAGGGCAGGATCTGGTCCCCCAGTATATATGCACAACTGCATTTGGGGTTGAGCACCTCCAGCCATTTGAGACCACATTTTTTGTTGTTGTTTCTCCTATAACTGGCCCTTTTATTCCCATAGGGTATATGTCGTTCACAATATCTATTTAGGATGTTCTTAAAAGAGTCCCATTTAGCTTTCTTGCTTGCAGGGTCAACACATGGATTCACCCTTTGAGCCAACCAGTGGAGGAAAAAGCTTTGGTCACTAATTGGCTGAGTAGGCAACTCTATGTGATGTCTCCAACCCATAAGTGCTGTGCATTCGCTCCATAAGTGGGTAGGTGGTCAGGTTGGGAGCAAAGAAGTTAAGTATTTTTTTTTTTAATAGATTTATAGATTCTTCACCCATGTTTGTGTGAGGTGGGTCGGCATATGGGAGCTTAGAGGATACATGATTTGAATCTGGTTCACCCACATTATAGCCCCGTGTATTGGGTTTAGTGCGGCTGAACCAGCTGTCAGTTTCCTTTTGAGATCAACCCCTTGAAGCATTGTACCCATTATGCTACCATCTACTTTTTGCTTTTGATCACTAGATGTTGATTCCACATATAAACTCTTGCCTAATCACCCAGTCATATCCAGAGATGTATGCAGTAGGGACAGTGAGATTTTCTAACATACAGTGTTTTACATTAGCATTCATACCCTTGGACTTTTACACATTTTGTCATGGTATCACCACAAATTCTAATTTATTTAATTGCATTTTTATGAAATGGACCAACTCAAAATAGTTCATAATTTGAAAATGGATGGATGTCAATATTATTTACAATTAAAAATTAAAAAATTAAAAATTTAGAACATGTTCAGTGCATATGTATTTACCCCCTTTACTGTGAAACCCCTAACAAAGATTTGGTGCAACCACTTGCCTTCACAAGTCAAATTAACAAGCCACATAATTAGTAAATAAGGTCCACCTGTCTGCAATTTAATCTCAGTACAAATATACATGTTCTTTGAGTTTGTTACAGAGCATTACTGAACAAACAGCAGTATGAACACCATGGAGCTCCACAAACAGGTCAGGGATAAAGTTGTGGAGAAGTAAAAACCAGGGTAAGGGTATGAATATAAATAACCCAAGCTTTGACCATCTTTCAGAGCCCCATTAATTCCATAATCAGAAAGAGGAAAGAATATGGCATAACTGCAAACCTCCAAGACAGGGCCGTCCACCCAAACTGACAAGCCAGACAAGGAGAAACTAATCAGAGAAGCAACCAAGATGTCCATGGTAACTATGGTGGAGCTGCAAAGATCATTAGCTGTCCATAGGACAACTGTTTGTTATGTACTCCAAAAGTCTGGCCTTTATAAAAGGGTGGCAAGCAGAAAGCCATTGGTAAAAGTAAGCCACAAGAAATCCTGTTTGGAGTTTGCCACAAGCCATGTGGGAGACACAGCAAATGTGGAAGAAGTTGCTGTGGTTGGATGAGACCAAAATTGCACTTCTTGGCTTCAATATAAAATGCTATGTGTAGAAGAAACCCAACACTATTCATCACTCGGAGCACACCAAAATTCTATGTGTGGAAGAAACCCAATACTACCCATCACCCTCAGCACACTATGTTTTTCTTCTGCAGGTAGAGCAAACTGGTCAGAATTGAAAATAGATGGAGCGAAAACCTATGCAGAGAAAAAGTGAAGCAGTTGCCCATAACATCCAAGCAGATTGCTGTTTTTTGTTTTTTCAGAGGTTAAAAGTTAAAGAAGCAATTTGATTGGTTGCTATGGACACTTGTTCCCCCTTAACTCTGCACAGGTTTTGATAAATTTGATATATTTTTGCAGCTAAGGACTTTGATACTCAATGAAGTCAATGGGTAGCAAAATCAGCGTACTTTGCTACCTGTTGGCTTCAATGGGTAGGAAAACACGTAGCATCAAAATACAGCCGTCTTCACACCCTCACTTACCCTAAATGTTCAAATCAGGTAGAGACTAAAAGAACTTGCATATGTCATTGCAGTGAAGGGCAGTTATACCAAGTATTGACTAGTGGGGGGGGGGGTGAATACTTATATATACAGTAGGTGATAACATTTGTGTTCTCATTATTGCTTGTGTACCTAATAGAACATATGTTGCACTTTGAAAATAGTATGCATCTTGTGCTGATCAAATGGTAAAAGTCTATTCATGTCTATTTGAATTTCAGCTTATAATCAAAATGGCCAGGAAAGGGTTAATAATTATGGAAGGCCCTGTATTTGTGAGGTGCCCTAGGGCATTTTCCCCTACCACTTCCATATAAATCAGCCCTGATGGTAGGCATGGCGAGTTATATCTTTGCAAAGATATTTTGTACAGGTAAGTAACATCACCAAGATACCCTAGAGCTATGCCGAACCTCGTAAGACAGGTGTAATCTTGTAAAGTGCAGGTCTTATAATGATTCTGTGATATGACCTCTACTCTCTACACATCCTTCATACAAGATGACTGGAATATTGATGACAAATTGCACAGGTTTTTTTCTTACAAGGAGTATGAATGAGCAGGTTTCCTTGACAGATTCGCCCCCAAGCATCTTATCTCCCATTCAAATAGCAGAATACATAGAAGGAAGGATTCTCAGGAGGACAAGAAAATAAAGATGGGATTAAACTGCCTCTTCCAGGCGAGCAAATCCCCAGGAAAAAAATCAATACTGGCAATTGCCATAATTTCCACTCATTAAAAGAGCAGCCTCTTTATCTAAAATACTGACCTATAGGCAGGATTAGTACATTTAAAGCCAGAGAAAGGTTTTGTTTGCAGATCGATAACAATTCCACGTATTCAAGGTGACTGGAGAATGTGCTAAAGTTCAGACATAGGTTGGATCTTCCTGGATGGAATATGTTATTACAAGGCACCGACTGAAGTGTTATGTAGATCCCTGCTCTAAATGGAGGTGGTTCTCAAGCAGTAGATCCTTCCCCCTACTATTCTAATTTCCTAACTATCAACACAGGGTGTCCATTTGGCAAACTACAAATTGTCACTATGCAGCCACAGTCATAGGGGCACATGTATCAGCTGACAGGTCTGACTGCATTATAGGTTTGTTGTGTATCGGTAATAATACAATCTCTTTTATTCTATTCTGAACACTAGACACCTTTTAGTACTTTTAGAGTATGGCTGTAGGAAACCACAGCACTGCAATCCGAGGTCGTGGACCAATCACAGTACAATCACATCATGTAACTGGTGCACGAGGAACAAATGTTTTCCCTGCTTGAGCCACATTCTCATAGAAGTGAATGGTAAAAGTTGTGCAGCAGATCCGTGACTGCTATAGTCCCCACTGACTGATATTGCAGCATGACCCATGAATATTGCAGATTGCTCCAAACATTTAATATGAAGAATACATGAGTCTCTGTTGGAGAATGTGAGGCACATTGTAAAGTTCGATAGCTGTCAGCCAACCACTACCTTGCCCTTTTGCCCCAAACATATGAATGCTTGGCCATGCCAAGAATGCATGTGTCTTTAAAACGGGTACTCTGGTAGAAAACTTTTTTTTTTTAAATCAACTGGTGCCAGAAAGTTAAACAGATTTGTACATTACTTCTATTTAGAAATCTAAATTCTTCCAGTACTTATTAGCTGCTGTTTACTATAGAGGAAGTTGAGTTGTTCTTTTCAGTCTGACCACAGTGCTCTCTGCTGCCACCTCTGTCCATGTCAGGAACTGTCCAGAGCAAGATAGGTTTGTTATGTGGATTTGCTCCTGCTCTGGGCAGGCTGTCTGGGCATGCTGGGAGTTGTAGTTTTGCAACAATTGGAGGCTCTCTTTTTGGGAACACATTGCACTATGGGCACTCTTCCCAACGAAGAGCGCCAAAAATGTCCAAGCCCATTGTTTATGTTTCTTTTTTGTTCTCCTTTCAGATACATGTATGCAGAGGATTACATCGGATTCTATTTTAATAAAATGGTTAACGAGGGCTGTGGAGGAGTGTTTTTTAAATAAAATAATTTTTCCAATGTGTTCTGTTTTTTATAAAATTTTATTTTCAGGCTTAGTAGTGGAAGCCGTCTTATTGATGGAATCCATTACTAAGCTGGGAATTAGCATTAGCCCCAAAAACAGCTAGCGCTAACCCCCAAATATTACCCCGGTACCCACCACCACAGGGGTATTGGGAAGAGCTGGAACCAACAAGCCCGAAGCATCAAAAATGGTGCTCCTGGGCCTAAGCGGTAACAGGCTGATATTATTTAGGCTTGGGAGGGCCAGTAACATTGGTCATGACCCACCCTGGCTGTTGCTGCTTGGTTGCGGTGGGCACTGGGGTAATATTTGTGTTACGCCAAGCGCTCCGGGTCCCATTCCTCCTCCGGAGCGCTCGCGGCATCTTCTGCCCTGCAGCGCTCCGGTCAGCGGCATCACCTGTCCCGTTCCCCGGCTGTCACGTCCCGGCGCGCGCGGCCCCGCTCTCTAGGGTGCGCGTGCCGGCTCTCTGAAATTTAAAGGGCCAGTGCACCATTAATTGGTGCCTGGCCCAATCACTTGTTATCACTCCCATTCTATATAAACCCACTTCCCCTTCCTGTCCTCGCCGGATCTTGTTGCCCTAGTGCCCTGAGAAAGCGTTTTGTGTATCCCAAGCCTGTGTATCCAGATCCTTGCCGTTGCCCCTGACTACGACCCATTGCTGCCTGCCCTGACCTTCTGCTACGTCCGACCTTGCTCTTGCCTTGTCCCTGTGTACCGCGCCTGTCTCAGCTGTCAGTGGGGTTGAGTCGCTATCGGGTGGAACGACCTGGGGGTTACCTGCCGCTGCAAGTCCATCCCGCTTTGCGACGGGCTCTGGTGAAAACCAGTAACCCCTTAGATTCCATTCCCCTGGTACGGCCCACGCCATCACCTCACTGACACAGAGGATCCACCACCAGTGTCCTCTCCGCATACCAGTCCGGATCCTGACAATTTGGGGGTAGCGCTAGCTGTTTTTGGGGCAAATGCTAAGCCCCAGCTTAGTAATGGATTCAGTCAATAAGAAGGCTTCCACTACTAAGCCTGAAAATTCAATAAAAATAAAAAAAACATGACACATTGGAAAAGTTATTTTATTTTAACCCCCTTCCCGACCCATGACATACATGTACATCATAGGTCGGGAGGGCGGACATGACGGGGGCCCATGGGTTGGGTACGCGTCATGACCGGGAGATGTCCGCTGCTATCCGCAGCTGACATCTGCCAGTAATGACGGACTTCGGCAATCGCGTCGAGGTATGTCATTTAACTGGTCAAATACCATGATATATACAGATCATAGCATTTAAACACTCAATGTCACTATTCCCTGGTGTCTAGTGGTCCCATAGCCTATGGGTTGCTAGGGAAGCCCGAGGTCTTACCTGCTCCTTGGCATCTTCCCTTCCTCTGAGATTGCTTAGGGCTCAGATGATCTGATCAAAAAGCCAGAACTACACAAATGTGGTACCGTTAAAAACTACAGCTCATGGCGCAAAAAGCAAACCCTAAAACAGCTCTGTAGGTGAAAAATAAAAAGTTATAAGGGTGAAAATATGGTAGTGAACAAAGTTTTTTTTTTATATTTCAAGGTTTACATTTTTTTTTAACAATAAAACAAAACAACAATTATTCAAGTTTAGTATCATTGGAATCGTACTGAGCCATAGAATAAATATCGATTGTCAGATTTACCAAATTTTGAACTCAGAAAAATTATTATCCTACAAAATTGTGCAATTCCATATTTTTTTTTAATTATGCCCTGCATATAATTTTTTTCTGTCGTTGTAATACATTGTATGATAAAAAAAAAAGTGAATTAATGGAAAGTCCAACTCGTCACACAGAAAATAAGCCCTAATGCAAATTTGTCAGTCAAAAACAAAAAAGTTATGGATCTTAGAATGAAAGGAGGAAAAAAACATGAGCCAGAAATAAAAATTTGCTGGGTAATGAAGGGGTTAAAAAAAACACTCCCCCACAGCCCTTGTTAACCATTTTATTAAAAGGAAAAAAATACAGTTCATTCACATTTTTTAACAATAAAACAAAACAACAATTATTCAAGTTTGGTATCATTGGCTTTGGCTGTCTGGGCATGCTGGGAGTTGTAGTTTACCAACAGCTGGAGTCTCCCTGTCTGGGAAGAAACTGGCAGAAGGGTCTGTTCACATTATACAAAATGTACAATGTGAACTGAGCCTAACACCCTTACCAGCCTGGCCCGGTCTGTAGCTCCGTCCCCTAATGACGTCATCACTAGGGGCGGAGCTACACAGACCCGGCGGTGACAGGAGCGAGGGAGGTAAGTGGACCTTGTGTTCTGTATACACTATATACAGCTATCTATAGATAGCTGTATATAGTGTATACCGCCCAAAGGGGCTATAGGAGCAGGGAGTCCTGTCAGTCTGGTGACAGGATTCCCGGCTCCTGTATACAGGGGTACACTATGCATCCCTGTATACTATACAGCAGGGGGAGGTGAGTAGTGATGCTGTACATTGTACATCACTCCTCATCTCCTTACACTCTGTGGACCGGGCGCTCAGCATCCGACCCACAGAGTGGTACCCTGAAGGCAGTGAAAAAACTGCCACAGGGTACGAACTGCCTGTTTCCAAACACCAAAAAAACATGCCAGAAAAAATGCCAAAAAAACTGCCAAAACGCAGGAAAAAGCTGTGGCAGTTTTTCTGGCATTTATGCTAGCGTTTTTTTTAGGTGTAAAAAAAACAGCCTCAGTGGTAAGAACTTGGACATGCTGTTACTTAGCGACACGATTCTGAGATAACTTTTTTTTTTTTTTTTTAGTTTTACCACTTTATATTAGTGGTAAATCTTTGTTGGTTCATGACGCATTTTTTTGTGAAAACCCCCAAAATATTGTGGAAAAATGTGAACATTTCTGGCGTTTTTTTTATTCTTTTTTTTTTTTTTTTTTATAGAATTCACTGTATAGTAAAAATGATGTAATTCTTATTCTGTGGGTCAGTACAATTATGGCAATATCCAATTTATATGGCTTTTTTATGTTATTTTCCTTTTCTCAACAAAATCCTTTTTTCCCCTTTTTGTGTTGTCAGGACAGCCATAACTTTTTTATTTTTCTTCCAACTACTTTGTGTGAGGGCTTATTTTTTTACTGGTACCATTTTTGTGATTCATGCTACCTTTTGATCTTTTTTATTTCACGTTTTGGACCAAACTCTGCATTTTTGGATTTTTGTTATGCTGTTCACTGTGCGGGATAAATACAATTATCGTTTTATTGTACAAGTCAATATGGACGTGCCAATAAAATGTATAGGTTTTGGCATTTGATTTTGTTTTTTTTTGGGGGGGGGGGGGGTGATAATATAGGGTTTTATTGCAAAAATGGCATTTATTTAGATTTTTTTTTTACACTTCAATCATTAAAAACCTTTTATTTTTTTCCTTTTTGACTTTTTATAGGTTATACTATGCTGCAGTACATCTGTGTTGCAAAACAGAATAAGGCTGGGTCCACACTACGTTTTGTCCCATACGGGAGCGCATACGGCAGGGGGGAGCTAAAAGCTCGCGCTCCCGTATGTTACCGTATGCGCTCCCGTATGTCATTCATTTCAATGAGCCGACCGGAGTGAAACGTTCGGTCCGGTCGGCTCATTTTTGCGCCGTGGTTGACCACAGTTTTAGGTCCGGTTGTAAAAGCGCATACGGCGCAAAAATGAGCCGACCGAACGTTTCACTCCGGTCGGCTCACTGAAATGAATGACATACGGGAGCACATACGGTAACATACGGGAGCGCGAGCTTTTAGCTCCCCCCTGCCGTATGCGCTCCCGTATGGGACAAAACGTAGTGTGGACCCAGCCTTAGGCTAGGTTTCCACTTGGTTTTTTATTGTACACCTAAAAAACACCAGCAAAAACGCCAGAAAAACTGCCACTGGTTTTGACAGTTTTTCTGGTGTTTTCCCTGGTGTGTGGAAACAGCGAAATTTGTACCCTGTTGCTGTTTTTTCACTGCCTCCAGGTTACCACTCTGTGGGTCAGATGCTGAGCGCCCGGTCCACAGAGTGTATAGAGGTGAGGAGTGATATATAGCATCACTACTCACCTCCCCCGGCCGTATAGTATACAGGGGGGCATTGTGTACCCGTGTATACTATACAGGAGCCGGGAATCCTGACACCAGACTGACAGGACTCCCTGCTCCTGTAGCCCTTTGTGCGGTATACAGAATATACAGCTATCTATAGATAGCTGTATATAGTGTATACGGAACCGGAGGTCCGCTTACCTTCCTCGTTTCTGTCACCGCCGGGTACGTGTAGCTCCACCCCCTAGTGATGACGTCATTAGGGGCAGAGCTACAGACTAGATCCAGGCTAGTAAGTCTGAAGCTCTGTTCACATTGTCCGTTCTGGATAATGTGAACAGACCCTTCTGCCAGTGTCTACCCAGACAGGGAGACTCCAGCTGTTGCTAAACTATTACTCCCAGAATGCCCAGACAGCCAAAAGCTGTCTGGGCATGCTGAGAGTTGTAGTTTTGCACCAATTGGAGGCTCCCTGTTTAGGTAGACATTGCATTTTGGGCGCTCTCCCCTGCAGAGAGCGCAAAAAATGTCCTAATGTCCCATTTTTTTGTGTTTTTTTTTCTTCTCGTTTCAGATCCGTGTATAAGGCTGGCGTTATTTAGGCTGGGGAGGGCCAGTAACAATGGTCCTCGCCCACCCTGGTAACGTCAGGCTGTTGCTGCTTGGTTGGTATCTGGCTGATACTGAAAATAGGGGGAACCTTCGTAATCCATCGAATCTGCCGTAATCCTCTGCATACACGGATCTGAAACGAGAAGAAAAAAAAACACAAAAAAATGGGTTGGGACATTTTTTGCGCTCTCCGCAACGGAGAGCGCCCATAATGCAATTTCTTCCCAAACAGGGAGCCTCCAATTGGTGCAAAACTACAACTCACAGCATGCCCAGACAGCCTTTGGCAACAGCTGGAGTCTCCCTGTCTGGGTAGACACTGCCAGAAGGGTCTGTTCACATTATCCAAAACGGACAATATTAACAGAGCCTAATACCCTTACCAGCCTGGATCCTGTCTGTAGCTCCGCCCCTCTGTAGCCTTGAAAACCGCTGATCCCGACATTCACTTCAGGAGGATCACAACGGGTGTCAGGAAGAGTGACATCCACTGTGATCTGTCCCTTACTGCAGGTACTACTGCTCCCAACATGGAGCACACTCTGCTTCATGCTGGGAGCTGTAGGATCTGCATTAATAGACAGATCGCAGCGAGTATAACTCCTGACACCCACTGTCATCCTCCTGTATAATGTATAGATATGGGCAGCCGCTCTTCTATGGTCTCCTGCACTGAAGTATATATACACATATTCATATTTGCCACAGAATTGTGATTAGCTGGAACCATCTGGCCAATCACAGCTATCTGAGGGAAATATGAATATGTGAATATATACGGCAGTGCAGGGGACCATAGAAGAGCGGCCGCATCTATACATTATACAGGAGGATCGCAAGGGACCCCGGCAATCTTTCAATTAGTACAGGTAACTACTACTCCCATCATTGAACAGTACTACCTAAAAATGTAAAAAAAATAAAAAAAAGTAAAAAAACACACACACTACATTTTTAGTGCCCTACCCGCCCACATAAATTGATCCCTGTTTAAAAATGTATTAAAATGTTATTATAAAAAAACATACATTTCGTTGAATACAATTTTTTCCATTACTACTGTATCTTTTTATTATCATTTTTTAATGGCACCCTACGAAATTTTAATAAAAAAGGTATTTCCATCACTTTTTTGTGTCCAAAAGAGAATAAAAACCGCCTGAAAAAGCGCCTGAAAAAAGTTAAAACCCACATGGGGTTTTTCTTGGCGTTTTTTTCACTCTATGGGAGGATATCGCCAAGATTTTCCCTATTGACTTGCAACTAACATCTGGCCGCAGCGTTTTTTCCCAAAAAAACGCCATGCGGCAGAATGGGCGTTTTATTGGCGTTTCTGTAAAAAAAAAAAAAAAAAACAAGTGGAAACCTAGCCTTACTGTCAGTATACACTGACAGGCAGTCTGTGCTGTCCAGCCTATATAATACATATATTACCACTTCTAGACTGTGAGGCCATGTTCACATAGCAGAAAATGTGCGTAATGTTTGCCCGGAAAACAAGGGTGGACATTCTGTACATTTTAATATTCTGGTGGCACAAGGACCGCTCGGAAATGCACTGTCTCATAGACCGCAAAGCATTTCCAAATGGAATTCGCAGAAAGAATAGACATGACTATTCTTTCTGCGGATGCTGGAATTGGAAATTTTGCTGTGTGCACAGTGAAGCAGAATCCTATTTGCAGCAGAATTTCCAAGTGGAATACTCCCATGGAATTCCGCCACAAAATCAGGATCAGCTATTTCCCCTGCATTAAACCCGATATACTGGGTTATAGTGTGGTTAAATAGCTTTATAAAAGAGGGATTAAGTAGTATTTCCTGACTTTTTACCCATTTCCAAATCTGCTGGCATTTTGCAGCTCTTCACAATGGAAGCGGAGAGCCAGCTCGCCCAGCTCCCCTGTCTTATCAATAAGACAGTATCGATAAGACAGTATTGAATAACCAGCCGCCCAAGGGGGGGATGAGCGGAAGTCAGGTGTAGGGAGGAGCAGAGTACTCATTCATTGGCTCTCATGTCACGGAAGGGGGCAGCCAGGGTAGTGAATATTGAAAAAATAGGACTGTAACATCAGCACTCCGGCCAGACACGCTGGCCATGAGCGCTCCCCTGTTACTCACCTCCCTGGTCTTTCATGTTCTCAGTCTCGGCGCGCACGCCCCCGCCTCCTAGGGCACGCGCTTGCTGGAGCTCTTGCATTTAAAGGGCCAGTATGGCCTTAATTAGTGAATTCACCTGCACCTTCTCTTATAAGTATCAGTTCCTCCCATGACTCCCTGTTCTTTGTTGCCCTAGTGCCTGAGAGAAAGCTTCTGTGTTCCATTGTTCCTTTTATCTGTGTACCTGACCCTTGTTCCATGTCCTGACCCTGATGCTGTGCCACGCTTCATCCCAGCAACCTGTGTGGACGGGTCGCGCCAGGGGTAGCAACCTGGGTGCCGCCTGCTTCAGCAAGACCATTCCGCTTTGCGGCGGCCTCTGGTAAAAATCAGCGGCACCTTTGACTCTGCTCCCTGGCATGGCTCACGTCATCTTCTACACAGGCCCAGGGGATCCACCACTTGCCATGACCCTCACAGTAAGATCCGGCCATGGATCCACTGGGGTGCCTCTGCCAGATGTTTCGGGTCTTTCTACCGTCGTGGCTCAACAGTCACAGCAGTTAGCTTGTCAAGTGCAACAACTGAATCAACTTTCTGCTATGGTGCAACAATTTCTTGCCGCTCAGCAGCAACAACAGCAGCAACCTGTGCCTGAGTCTCCTCCTGTGTCAGCTATTTCTTCCAGGTCCAAGCTTCGCTTATCCCTGCCTTCAAAGTTTGATGGAGATCCTAAGTTGTATAGACGCTTTGTGACTCAGTGTTCCATGCATCTGGAGCTCATGGCAGATCAGTTCCTGACAGAATGAGCTAAGGTGGCGTTTGTGGTCAGTCTTTTGTCTGGAAAAGCCCTGGCCTGGGCTACACCTCTCTGGGATCATAATGATCCGGTCTCCTCGAACCTGCTGGCCTTCCTTGTAGAATTCCGCAATGTATTTGAAGCACGCACGTGAGCCTCCACTGCCGAGACGACTCTTCTGACTCTTTGTCAAGGTAATTCCTCCGTGGGCGACTACGCTGTTCCATTCCGCACACTAGCTTCTGAACTGGCTTGGAATGACGAAGCCTTGTGTGCCACCTTTAAAAATGGACTCTCCAGTAAAATCAAGGATGCTCTCGCTGCATGAGATCCTCCGACTAACCTGAGTGAACTTATCCATTTAGCCACTCGTATTGATGAGACGCAGGAAGAACTTCATGTGGGAAGAGAACCTGCCCGAACACGGCAATTACCCCGACTGGCCCCTGTGTTCCAACCTCCACCTCTTCCATCTTCTTTGCCTCCTGCCGAAGAGGCTATGCAGGTGGATTGCTTTTGCCTAATGCATCAGGAAAGATCCCATTGACACATTGAGAATTTGTGCCTATATTGTGTCAGTCCGAAGCACTTTCTCAAAGACTGTTCTAAATGTCCTCCGCATCCGGGAGAATGCTTGCATCTTGGACAGGTAAGAGTGGCTTCCCTAGAAGTGAATATTACCTCTCCTCTTTGACCATCCCAGTACAGGTCTTTTCTCCTGCCAAGATGTCTCTCAACGCTTCTGTATTTTTGGACTCTGGTTCCGCTGGCGACTTCATTGGTGCCTCCCTGGTTCAGAAACTTCGCCTTCCAGTGACTTGTCTTGCCAAGCCCTTATACATTTCCTCTGTTAATGGACAAAATCTGAACTGTAAGGTGCTATACCGCACTTAACCTCTCATCCTGCAAGAAGGAGATTTGCATAAAGAAAAAATTTAGTTCTATGTGCTGCTGACAAGCTGATTAAAATTCTGACTGCCAATCAATATATCTTAATACTTATATATTTATATGCCATTTCTAATGCTGAAAAAAGATATTTGTTTCCTACTCTATATATCCAGCTTGCTATTTGCTTGCAACTAAGATGAAAACCTTGGAATGACGCCAGGAGGCCCAAGATGAGACGTCAGAAGACAAAACATTTGAAGAAGATACAGATTGCATAGAAGGGCAAAGATCTGGGTTTTCAGTTTCAGAGCGAAATAGCCGCATAAGTGAACTTTGGCCAGAAAAGAAATAAATGCTTCACCCCTTAAGGACTGAGCCCTTTTTCACCTTAAGGACTCGGCCATTTTTTGCAATTCTGACCACTGTCACTTTAAACATTAATAACTCTTGAATGCTTTTAGTTATCATTCTGATTCCGAGACTGTTTTTTCGTGACATATTCTACTTTAACATAGTGGTAAAATTTTGTGGTAACTTGCATCCTTTCTTGGTGAAAAATCCCAAAATTTGATGAAAAATTTGAAAATTTTGCATTTTTCTAACTTTGAAGCTCTCTGCTTGTAAGGAAAATGGATATTCTAAATAATTTTTTTTATTCACATTTCCAATATGTGTAATTTATGTTTGCATCATAAAATTGACATGTTTTTACTTTTGGAAGACACCAGAGGGCTTCAAAGTTCAGCAGGAATTTTTCACAAAATTTTGAAACTCGCTTTTTTCAGGGACCAGTTCAGGTTTGAAGTGGATTTGAAGGGTCTTCATATTAGAAATACCCCACAAATTACCCCCATTATAAAAACTGCACCCTCAAAGTATTCAAAATGACATTCAGTCAGCGTTTTAACCCTTTAGGTGTTTCACAGGAATAGCAGTAAAGTGAAGGAGAAAATTCACAATCTTCATTTTTTACACTCGCATGTTCTTGTAGACCCAATTTTAGAATTTTTGCAAGGGGTAAAAAGGAGAAAATTTTTACTTGTATTTGAAACCCAATTTTTCTCGAGTAAGCACATACGTCATATGTCTATCTTAATTGTTCGGCGGGCGCAGTGGAGGGCTCAGAAGGGAAGGAGCGACAAATGGTTTTTGGGGGGCATGTCACCTTTAGGAAGCCCCTATGGTGCCAGAACAGCAAAAAAATAACACATGGCATACCATTTTGGAAACTAGACCCCTCAGGAAAAATAACAAGGGGTAAAGTGAACCTTAATAACCCACAGGTGATTCACGACTTTTGCTTATGTAAAAAAAAATTTTTCCTAAAATGCTTGGTTTCCCAAAAGTTTTACATTTAAAAAAAAAGTAATAGCAGAAAATACCCCCCAAAATTTGAAGCCCAATTTCTCCCGATTCAGAAAACACCCCATATGGGGGTGAAAAGTGCTCTGCTGGTGCACTACAGATCTCAGAAGAGAAGGAGTCACATTTGGCTTTTTGAAAGCAAATTTTGCTCTGGGGGCATGCCGCATTTAGAAAGCCCCTATGGTGCCAGAACAGCAAAAAAAAAACACATGGCATACTATTTTGGAAACTAGACCCCTCGGGGAATGTAACAAGGGGTTAAGTGAACCTAAATACCCCACAGGTGTTTCACGATTTTTGCATATGTAAAAAAAAAAAAAAATGCTTCTTTTCCCAAAAAATTTTAATTTAAAAAAAGGGTAAAAGCAGAAAATACCCCCAAAAATTTGTAACACAATTTCTCCCGAGTACGGCGATACCCCATATGTGACCCTAAACTGTTGCCTTGAAATACAACAGGGCTCCAAAGTGAGAGCGCCATGCGCATTTGAGGCTTAAATTAGGGATTGCAGAGGGGTGGACATAGGGGTATTCTACGCCAGTGATTCCCAAACAGGGGGCCTCCAGCTGTTGTATAACTCCCAGCATGCCTGGACAGTCAGTGGCTGTCTGGTAATACTGGGAGTAGTTATTTTGCAACAGCTGGAGGCTCCGTTTTGGAAACTGTGGCGTACCAGACGTTTTTCATTTTTATTGGGGAGGGGAGGGGGGCTGTGTAGGGGCATGTGTATATGTAGTGTTTTTTACTTTTTATTTTATTGTGTGTTAGTGTAGTGTAGTGTTTTTAGGGTACAGTCGCACAGGCAGGGGGTTCAGAGTAGTTTCTCGCTAGCAGTTTGAGCTGCGGCAGAAAATTTGCCGCAGCTCAAACTTGCAGCCAGATACCTACTGTAAACCTTGGCCCATGTGATTGTACCCTGTACATTCACATTTGGGGGAGAAACATCAAGCTGTTGCAAAACTACAACTCCCAGCATGTATGGTCTATCAGTGCATGCTGGAAGTTGTAGTTTTGCAACAGCTGGATGCACACTGGTTGTGAAACACCGAGTTTGGTAACAAACTCAGTGTTTTGCAACCAGTGTGCCTTCAGCTGTTGCAAAAGCTACAACCCCCAGCATGTACAGACAGCGGAAGGGCATGCTGGGTCTTGTAGTTATGCAACAGCTGGAGGCATACTAATTTGGCTGGGGATGCTGGGGATTGTAGTTATGCAACAGCTGGAGACACACTGGTTTGCTACTTGTTTAACAACCAGTGTGCCTTCAGCTGTTGCAAAACTACAACTCTCAGCAGTCACCGACAGCTAACGGGCATGCTGGGAGTTGTAGTTATGCAACCAGCAGATGTACCACTACAACTCCCAGCATGCACTTTAGCTGATTGTGCAAGCTGGGAGTTGTAGTTATACAACAGCTGAAGGTACATTTTTCCATAGAAAAAATGTGCCTCCAGCTGTTGCAAAACTATAAGTCCCAGCATGCCCATAAGGGAATGCTGGGAGTTGTGGTGGTCTGCCTCCTGCTGTTGCATAACTACAGCTCCCAGCATGCCCTTTTTGCATGCTGGGAGCTGTTGCTAAGCAACAGCAGGAGGCTGTCACTCACTTCCTGCTGCTGCTCCGGGCACAGGTCAGTCCCGCCGCCGTCGCTTCTGGGGCCCCGATCCCAACATTGACCCGCTCACGTGCTCCGGAAGAGGGGCGGAGCGGGTTGCGGGAGTGACACCCGCAGCAGGTGCCCTGATTGGTCGGCTGGTAAACCGGCCGACGAATCCGGGCGATCGTGAGGTGGCACCAGTGCCACCTCACCCCTACTGGCTATGGCTGTAATTCCGGGTCACTGGAGACCCGATTGACCCGGAATCTGCCGCAGATCGCTGGACTGAATTGTCCAGCGATCTGCGGCCATCGCCGACATGGGGGGTCATCATGACCCCCCTGGGCGATATGCCGCGATGCCTGCTGAACGATTTCAGCAGGCATCGGGCACCGGCTCCCCTCCGGCTAGCGGCGGGGGGCCGGGATTTGACAGGACGTACTCAAACGTCCTGAGCCCTTAAGGACTCGGAAAAGGGGCCGTTTAAGTATGTCCTGCATCCTTAAGGGGTTAAATATGCTAATATATACTGAGACAAAGCTCAACTAACCAATCAAAATGTAACATGATCATTTTGACGTAATAACTAACCTCCCTTTTTTTGTCAAATGTGAAAACAATGCATTTCCATGTAATAAACAGAACTCCTTGGGGCAGCTCCTCAGCTAGTATGCTGAGAAGGAGATATTATACCAAAATTCTGTCTGGTGTGTATTCCTTGTGCCGGCACTCAGCGGTATACAGCAGCAGTCACTCACATTTTAAGGCCTGATCCGCACCCATCTTTGACACTGCCACATGGTACTTCGGAGCTTCTTCTTGGTCTTCCTTGGCTTCAACGTCATTCTCCTCAACTAGACTGGAATTCTGGTGAAATCCCATGCTGGTGACAGTTTAGGCAAAATCATTGTCTTGTGCCGATCCAGTCTAAAACTCTTTCTTCACCTCCTCCTAGGCCTGCTAACAAAAACTTCCGAGCTGACGCTTTTTCCAGGTCCTCTGATGTTACAGGTTTGAATTCCATGCCAAGGCATAATATTTTTCCAGAGCGATTGTTTCCTGTAGCTCCTGTCTATCTTCAACAAATTTCACCTGGAAAATCTTTTGTGGCTGCTAAACTGAGACGTAAAGTCTTGAATTGGGGACATTCTTCTTTGTTGCCTTTCACCCTGGTAAACGGAAGATTTTTCAACTTATATCCCGGCATTACTGGTGGCTGCACCTTGAACGCAATGTCACAGATTTTGTTAGTTCTTGCATCACCTGTGCTCGTGACAAAACTCTTCTACAGAAACCTGTGGGCTTCTTACAGTCTTTGCCCACTCCAGAAACCCTTTGGTCTCATAGTGCTAAGAACTTTATTACCAATCTGCCACCCTCCTATTCTCTGAAACCTTCTAAATTCCAAGAAGAGGGGGAGACCAAAGGGTACTGTAACGTCAGTGCTCCGGCCAGACATGCTGGCAGCGAGCGCTCCCCTGTCTTGTCCTTGCTGCTGGCTGTGCTGGGATTTGCATCACGGGATGCGCCCGCATACGAGTTCCAGCCCGTCACTCATCTCCCTGGTCTTCCGTGTTCTTAGTCCCAGCTCGTGTGCCCCCGCCTCCTAGCTCTAACATTTAAATGGTCAGTATGCCCTTAATTAGTGAATTCACCTGCACCTTCTCTTATAAGTATCAGTTCCTCCCATGACTCCCTGCCGGATCTTTGTTGCCCTAGTGCCTTAGAGAAAGCTTCTGTGTCCATTGTTCCTGTTATCCGTGTACATGACCCTTGTTCTGTGTCCTGACCCTGCTTCTGTGCTATGCTTCATCCCAGCAACCTGTGTGGACGGGTCGTGCCAGGGGTAGCGACCTGGGTGCCACCTGCCGCAGCAAGACTATCCTGCTTTGCGGGGGGCTCTGGTGAAATCCAGCGGCACCTTAGACTCCACTCCCTGGCACGGCTCACGTCATCTTGTGACCCTCAAAACGACATCTTTATATGTAGGTAACCCCTCTTTTTACAGCTATTCACAATAATGCACTATAACCCAGTGTTACGGTTTGCGCTCCGGCCGAACGTGCTGACCATGAGCGCATTGCTCTGCTCTCTCCTCCAGCCAGCGGGGCTGGGATTCGCATTGCGGGACACGCCCACATGCGAATCCCAGCCCATCACTCACCTCGGTCCTCTGCTGTCTCCTCCCCTGCCTCTCAGCCATGGCACGCGTGTCCCCGTCTCCCTGGGCGTATGCGCGTGCCGGAGCTTTAAGATTTAAAGGGACAGAATGCCCATAAATAAGTCTAAGACCTGTGCCTCACCTATAAATTCCTGCACCTCCCACATATTCCTGACGGATCTTTGTTGCCTTGTGACATTGAGAAAGCGTTACTGAATCTTGCCTTGCCGTGTTTCTAACCCATTGTTCTGTGACCTGACCTTGCTCCTGTACTGCCGGCCTACTGACCTCCTGCTACGTTCCTGACTATGCAGCTGTGCTGCTGGCCCTGACCTTCTGCTATACTGACTAAGAGTTGCTGTATCCCTCCTGTGCCTCAAATCTCCTCAGCCACCTGTGTGGTCGAGTCGTGCCAGGGGAAGAACCTGGGTGCCGCCTGCCACAGCAAGACCATCCCACTTTGCGGCGGGCTCTGGTGAAAACGAGCAGCACCTGAGACTCCGCTCCCTGGTATGGCCCGCGTCATCTGCCACACAGGTCCAGCGCATCCACTACCTCCAGTGTTCCTGTCTTCTAACTGTGTTACACCCAGTATATTGTCAGCTTCTCTTTAATAATATGCAATGATAAGAAATTAAACACAAAATATTTAAAACATCTCGATTTAGTATTAAGTTTGAGTGCTACATTTACACACCTTTGCATGCTATCATTGAGGTAACTTGGTTGTCTAAGGAATGTTCTGCCACACTGAATGCGCTTGAGCATGCAAATCCCTATTGTCATGTTTGTCTTGGTCTGTGTTCACACACAGCTATTGGATTTGCTTGTGTGTGAACAGTCTTATGTTCCCCAGTTAGGGAATAGTTAATGCCTTTGGCTTTCTGTCCAATAGCTCTTAGGGTGTGTCTACATAAGGTGAGCTCAGCCCAGCTTCTGGTCTGGTGATACATTTGACATTTTAACTTCCTGAGATCCTGACATGCTGCTATGGAGCTCTTGGTGGTGAAACACTTTTTATTTGAACTTTTTATCTACTATCTCTGTCTTAGCATGCACCTTGTATGTTCTGGTTTTAGCCATGGTAATGTGGCATGCTCTTAGTAGATTTTAAGCTGTGTTTGTTTAGTCGGTTTTAGGATTTGTATATCCTTTCTGTTTTGTATCTGTTTACACTGTGTGTTTTCTTGTATGTGTTTTCTGTGTTATCGCTCCATGGGGACATTCCTGTGTCTACTGGATGCTCTGATCTAGATATCCCTATTACCTATCCACGGGGACTCCTTGTCTACTGGAGGTTTTCTGAGGGATTGTGATTATTCCTGTTGTGTTCAGTGTGAACAGTGTTCTACAATTATATTCTGTTGTATCCGATTTTCGGAGTTGTAACTAGGTATCCCTGTTACCTAACCATGGGAATCCTTGTCTACTGGAGGTTTTCTGAGGGATTGCGATTATTCCTGTCATGTTCAGTGTGAACAGTGTGCTATAATTATATTCTGTTGTATCTGATTTTCTGAGTTGTAACTAGGTATCCCTTTTACCTATCCATATCCTATCCGTATCTACTGGAAGTTTTCTGAGGGATTGCGATTCCTGTCTTGTGAACAGTGTTCTATAATTATATTCTGTTGAATCAATTTTTCTGAGCTGAAACTAGGCATCCCTGTTACCTATCCATTGGGGACTCCTTGTCTACTGGAGGTTTTCTGAGGGATTGCGAATATTCCTGTTTGTTCCTGGAGTCTGTTTAAACTCATTCGTTTTTCTGTCTGGTGTTTTGAACTCTATTTGTTTATTAGTTCTTTATTCAGATCTTTGGAGTTTTTGTACATGCACTGATCTTAGAGTACGTGATCACTTAGCTAGTGTTTTCCTCTGTACTTTACTATAGGTTTATAGTGTCCTCTGAACTTAATCTGTTATAGAGTTCTATGTTCCTGTTATGTTTCTGGTTTGTGACCGACTGATTATTAGTATGTGTTTTTAGGCCCCTGCACTTTAGCTCAGGGAGGGACTGGCGCCCAGCTGTCAATCCACCGTTTAGGGTGGATGGGCAAGTAGGCAGGGAGAGCGGTTTTAGGGTCAGTTTAGGGCTCACTCTCCCTGTCCCCCTGGTCAGTCCCTGACACATATTACTCCCTTTCTGTAATGCTAACATAATGCTACACTAAATTTATTATTAATGTATTGTAATACTTCTATTTCTCCATATCTTAAACTATTCCATTCTTTAGCATATTCCGTGTCATTACAATAAGAACTTGATCTGAACTCAGTTGCTGCTGTTTACTCATGCTGCCGATGCCCCGAGGATAGAAAAAATCCTTATTGCCTTAAAGCAGAATTTAAATCAATCTGTTTTTTAACAAACCAGCACTTTGGAGAACATAAAGAGCTCAGAACGTCCATAATGTAGATGTCTGATTATTGCTAGATGAAACTCGCTCATTTTTTTTTTTTATCAAATAGATGAATAAAAAAAAAAAAAGCAACAACAGAGCTTTGGCAGCTTTCCAAGAATGCAGTTCATTGGCTTGTATAGACATCCAATGTCCCATTAAACCGCAGCAACAGATATAAAATTGCCATGCAGCATAATAAGCGAATGTCTCGCCATCCTCCTCCTCATACATATTACATGATTAGACGGTTAGGGACGTATTTACACTGCATGTATCTATGACAATGGCTTTTATAAACTTACCTTTTTGTATAAATATACTTTATATTCCTATAAAATGTAAGTGTAAAAATATAAATATACTACGACCCCTCTGGTCTTAAAAACACTTGATACAGATGTAAAAATGGTGCATCCTGGAACAGGAGTATCTTAAGTATAGTGCATCACTAAAGAAGAGCATGTAGTGGGTTATGGTGCAGTTTGAATAATACAGTGATGCCAGCTTATGTGATACTTAAAGGGGTACTCCACTGCTAGACATGTTATCCCCATGTTATCCCCTATCCTATCCCCAGTGGCCGGACCCCTGCGATCTTTTCCCCTGCACCCCAGTCATCCGGTGAACGGAGCAAACTCCGCTCCGTGCCGGAATACTGGTGAACACAGCTGCCAAGCCCTCTCCATTCATGTCTATGGGAGGAGGCGTGATGGCTGTGTACTAGCCATCACACCCCCATCGACAGACATGAATGGAGCAGTCGTGGCATCACGATCACGGAAGCCTCAGGCCTCTGTGACTGTAACGCAGCAGCGCGAGCTCATAAATCGCGGGGGGTCCCTGTAGCAGACCCACAGGGATAAAACATGTTATCCCTTATCCTTTAGATAGGGCATAACATATCTAGCGGAGGAGTACCCCTTTTCTTCCCTAAATTGTGTCATGGCTGTTGTACATAATTGCTGCACATCTATAATAAACATGATGCAAATAGCTCTCTTAGCTACGTGGATGAAGTGACCTAGCCTGGAGACCAATGGGCCCTAGATTAGGGTCATAGATGGGGCTCCTGTTCTGCTTATGCCCAATTATTAGAAGACTTCCCTTTTCCTCCTCCTTTTTATCCTCTTAAGGGTATGTTCAAACAGGCAGATCTTTTGCGAGATTCTCTGCGTGTTTTAGCTGTGACGAGTTTTCCGTGTCAGATTTTAAGCAGCAGAATTTCCGCTGCAGAAAATCCACATCAGATTCCATTGAAGTCAACGTAATCTTCTGCAGAAATACGCAGCATATTCTACTATAAGAAAACACATAGGGCTTCCCAGCAGCAGCCCTGTGTGTGCAGTGAGGTTTGGAGGCGAGGCCTGTGTGCCTGGTCATAGGAGAATACACAGCATATTTCCCACCGCGCAGCAGATTTTGTGCAGCATGAAATATGCTGCATATGCGCATTGTGTGACCCTACCCTTAAAGGGGTACTCCGGTGCTTAGACATCTTATCCCCTATCCAAAGGATAGGGGATAAGATGCCTGATCGCGGGAGTCCCGCTGCTGGGGACCCCCGGGATCTTGCACGTGGAACCCCGTTTGTAATCAGTTCCCAGAGCGTGTTCGCTCCAGGTCTAATTACCGGCGACCACACGGCCGGCGGCGTGTGACGTCACGCCTCCGCCCGTGTGACGTTAGGCTCCGTCCCTCAATGCAAGCCTACGGGAAGAGGCGTGACAGCTATCAAAAGTGCAAGATCCCGGGGGTCCCCAGCGGCAGGACTCCCGCGATCAGGCAGGACTCCCGCGATTATCCTTTGGATAAGGGATAAGATGTCTAAGCACCGAAGTACCCCTTTAAGGGGTATTTCCACAGTTAATGTTATCACCTATCCATAACATAGGTGATCGGTGGGGTCGGAACATTGGCACCCCCATTGATCACCAAAAGAGAGGAGAAATGACAGCATGGGCAGCCAGCATTTTACTCATTAAAGGGGTACTCCACCCCTAGACATCTTATCCCCTATTCCTGCCTCTGTGGACCCGGTGATAGCGAGGTGCTACATGAAAGATTGCAGGGACCCTGCAATCAGGCATCTGAGGGCCGGAGTACCCCTTGTGTACCCCAGTGGACAGGTCCTCTTTAAAGCTTATTTCTTCTTTAAAAATCTGAATAATTTATAAAATACCAATGCTCTTCCAGTGGTAAAATATAAAATAATATATATGCTTGATCTCTTTCAAGATGTGTAAGTGTATGTTCATATCATATTCTTAGGATATGTTCTGCCTATTTTCCTATGTTTTGCCACAGTTTTGACTGCAGTGAGGATAATCTACATACACACTTCCCAAATTTACCTTAAAAACATCAGGGAAAACCTACCCAAAGCTTAGAGATAATCAGCTAGACTAAATTCACTTGTAGTAAACCTTAAAGGGGTTATCCACCATAAGGTGGTTTTAGTACGTACCTGCCAGATAGTAATGGACATGCTTAGGAAGTATCTGCGCTTGCCTTGGGCCTAAATGGCTAAATTGTGAGATTACCATAACACTCTGGCTAGCTTTTTGTGAACTGGTATTTCCTGTTTGTTTTCTTTTTTGCCTACAAATCCCATAATTCCATTTTCCTCCCTCCCACACATCAGCCACCCTACTCAATGAAACATAAATGAGCTGCATTCATTCAAATGACCTGTTGTTTTCAATCAGGGAGCCTACAGATGTTGCATTAGTTGCAGATTGATCCCTCCACCCATTGAAGCAGACAGGTTCCTTGTCATCACCTGACTAGTGAGGTCAGGTCTCGGCCTGGGAAAAATCTGAGACAACAGTAATTTTGTATGCTGTTAAAAATAAATATTGGGGTGAAAATCACATAAGAATTGTGAGAAAACACAGATACAGACCTTATATTATGAACTACACTAACTTTACAGCCCCTGTAGCACAGTCAAACAAAAAAAAATCCTGAAATACCCCTTTTAACTGTGAAAATTCAATACCGGATTTCAGTCTCTAGATGTGAGTAAGAATTCTGACTGACCGAAAACTCACTGAAATTCAGGAGGAATCCCAAAGGAAGTTGTAGAACATTTTATTATGCAGCAGGTTTCCTGAGAATGTGAAAAACCTTGGAAAATCTATTCTAATAGATCTAATTACATGTATGTTATTATTTAGACATGCAGGTGCAGGGTATTTATAGTGCACACTTCCCCTTTAAGAGGGTAGATGATTAGCAAGCCCTAAGCTTACTTTAATTACCCTCCTATAAGTAACTCAGCTGCATATAAGTTAATGCACAAATAATGGCTCCATCTTCATAAACACCAGATACGTCATTCACATTAACATGTGCCCTAAGTTACTAAGCAACTGGTGACTTTCACTAAGATGATCATGTTATTTCATGGGAATTAATTTCGCCACCATGGAACAAATCCTGTCACCTTCCTGGAGCTTCTATCTGTGAGATCTATTCCTGCTGCGCTCCTCCAGAACGTGCACTGATCAGTGTTTCAGGGCAGAGTGCAATGTTATTGATCACTGTAGACTCTGAAATGGAAGTGAGGAGCGGGATTCGGGAGCATTTACATGATCAATTTCTAACAAAGAAAGAGCTGCCGTTATGGTGATCATGACGAATGCAAAGAGCAACGCAATGGAAAATTAGAGAAGACTGAGGGCAGCTATGTTTAACAGCCTGTAGCCTATACTAAACTGCAGGTAGAGGCATCAGATTTCTTGTCTGGCCATCAGTGTTGTCTGGAGGGCTCATTCAGTACCCCACGGATCACAAAGCGGGAAAACAACAGAGGCTTAGATTTTCTAAAACCACTTTTCAGACAACCCAACAACGCACCTTTTCCAGCAAGCCCCAACCTTTCTGTTAAACCAGGTTCCCAGGTCTAGCGGAACACAAAACCACACATAATACATGTGACATAAGGCAGGTTCATAAATTGTTTGGCATAAACTGTGTCAGCAGAGACGTAACTTATAGCTTCTGGGCCCCGATGCAAAATCTTCAACAGGGCCCCATGTGGCAATCGAAATACTGGTCTCTTATGAAGCAGATGTACTTTGGAGCCCTGTTAGGCGGTGCAATTGCTACCTCTGCACCCCCTATAGTTATGCCCCTGTGTGTCAGGAATCTTAAACCTTAGCAACAGTAAATCTGGTCCACTGTGTGAGCCCTTAAGGCTATGTTCACACAGGAGACTGTCCCCATGGAAACTCTCTGTGCGGACATTCCCCCCACAGCGGAGCGCCGGCATGTTCTGCGTCTCATAAACAGCAAAGCATTTCCGTGCGGATTTCACAGAAAGTATAGACATGTCGATTCTTTCTAAAGACACCGGAATTTGAATTTCTGCACCAGAAACATGTGGCACGGAAATTCTTATGTGTAAACAGTGCAGCGATGTGATATCAATGAGACTCGGCTGCTATGGAATCTCCGTGCAGAATTCTAACGCAGAATTACACATGGAAATTCCATTATGCAGACATACCATTAAGGGGTTATCCAGGATTAGAAAAACAAAGCAGATTTTTTTTCAAACAGCACAACACCTGTGCTCAGGTTGTGAGTAGTATTGGAGATCAGTCTTGGGAAGAAATTACCTGTTTTTTTATTCCTGGGTAACCCCCTTTAAAGGGGTACTCCGGTGGAAAACTTCTTTTTTTTTAAATCAACTGGTGCCAGAAAGTTAAACAGATTTGCATATTACTTCTATTAAAAAATTTTAATCCTTCCAGGACTTATTAGCTGCTGATTACTACAGAATAAATTATTTTCTTTTTGGAACACAGAGCTCTCTGCTGAATGACGAACACAGTGCTCTCTAATGACATCTCTGTCCATTTTAAGAACTGTCCAGAGTAGGTGAAAATTCCCATAGTAAACATATGCTGCTCTAGACAGTTTCTAAAATAGACAGAGATGTCAGCAGAGAGCACTGTGCTTGTGATGTCAGCAGAGAGCTCTGTGTTCCAAAAAGAAAATAATTTCTTCTGTATTATTCAGCAGCTAATAAGTCCTGGAAGGATTAAACATTTTTAATAGAAGTAATTTACAAATCTGTTTAACTTTCTGGCACCAGTTGATTTAAAAAAAAAGTTTTCCACCAGAGTACCCCTTTAAAGCTAAGTTCACACTGCTTTATTTTCCTTTCAGGCATTTCTGTGGCAGAAATCCAAAGCTAACATTGAATTGCTGCCACTTTTATCACCATTGTGGGCTGTGTATTTCACTGCTGTTGTGGATGCAAATTAGAGCCATGCAATTAAACTAATCTATGTCCAGACTTTCCAAGAACATTTTGCACAGAAAATTTGCACATAGTTGATGTATCAATGTGGACTGTAATGTGTATTTTTACAATAAATAACTGGATGTATATTACACATGTTTTCTGTGCATAATTTAGTATGCTATATATAGCATACGTGCCAAAAAAAAAACACAGATTTCTGCAGCATATTTACACTCTTGACCATGTATTCGTCCAGTTTTGGAGGCAGATTAGCCTCACTGGATTTCAGTTTTTCACACAGAATAAGTAATATGTCACCTATTCTCATGTGTTTAAAATCTACACCGCAAAAAAATATTTGCTGCAGGTTACTCTGTGAATACAAGCTGAAATGCTCTCCAAAATAGGCTGCGTAAACTCAGCATTATGCTTTACTTTACCTTGTTGTGAGTGAAATGTAAACCACTTAACCCCTTAAGGACCCAGCCAATTTTCACTGTAGGACTGGGCCATTTTTTGAACATCTGATCACTTTCACTTTAAGCATTAATAACTGGGGTATGCTTTTACCTTTCATTCTGACTCCGAGATTGTTTTTTCGTGACATATTCTACTTTATGTTAGTGGTAAAATTTTGTCGATACTTGCATCGTTTCTTGGTGAAAAATTCCAAAATTTTATGAAAAAATTGAAAATTTTGAAGCTCTCTGCTTATAAGGAAAATGAATATTCCAAATAAATTATATATTCATTCACATATCCAACATGTCTACTTTATGATTGCATCATAAAATTGACATGTTTTTACTTTTGGAAGACATCAGAGGGCTTCAAAGTTCAGAAGCAATTTTCCAATTTTTCACAAAATTTTCAAAATCGAAATTTTTCAGGGACCAGTTCTGTTTTGAAGTGGATTTGAAGGGCCTTTATATTAGAAATGCCCCACAAATAACTCCATTATAAAAACTGCACCCCTCAAAGTATCCAAAATGACATTCAAAAGGTTTGTTAACCCTTTAGGTGTTTCACAGGAATAACAGCAAATTGAAGGAGAAAATTCAAAATCTTCATTTTTTACACTCGCATGTTCTTGTAGACCCATTTTTTTTAATTTTTACAAGGGGTAAAAGGAGAGATATCTTCCTAAAATGTGTAACCCAATTTTTCTTGAGTAAGGAAATACCTCATATGTGTATGTCAAGTGTTCGGTGGGTGCACTAGAGGGCTCAGAAGGGAAGGAGCGACAGAGGGATTTTTGAGAGTGGGTTTTTCTGAAATGGTTTTTGGGGGCATGTTGCATTTAGGAAGCCCCTATGGTGTCAGGACAGCAAAAAAAAAAAAAAAAAAACACATGGCATACTATTTTGGAAACTACACCCCTCAAGGAACGTAAAAAGGGGTCCAGTGAGCCTTAACACCCCATAGGGGTTTCACGGCTTTTCGTTAAAGTTGAACGTGTAAATGATTTTTTTTCTCCACTAAAATTCGAGTTTTCCCCCGAATTTTACATTTTTACAAGGGTTAATAGGAGAATATGCCCCCTAAAATTTGTAACCACATCTCTTCTGAGTATGGAAACACCACATATGTGGAGGTCAAGTGCACTGCGGGCGCACTACAATGCTCAGAAGAGAAGGAGTCATATTTGACTTTTGCAAATCAAATTTTGCGGAAATGGTTTTGGGGAGGCATGTCCCATTTAGGAAGCCCCTATGGTGCCAGGACAGCAAAAAAAAAAATCATATGGCATATTATTTTGGAAACTACACCCCTCAAGGAACGTAACAAGGGGTACAGTGAGCCTTAACACCCCACAGGTGTTTCACGACTTTTCGTTAAAGTTGGATGTGTAAACGATTTTTTTTTTCACTAAAATGCTAGTTTTCCCCCAAATTTTACATTTTTACAAGGGTTAATAGGAGAATATGCCCCCCAAAATTGGTAACCTCATCTCTTCTGAGTATGGAAACACCACATATGTGGAGGTCAAGTGCACTGCGGTCGCACTACAATGCTCAGAAAAGAAGGAGTCATATTTGGCTTTTGCAAATCAAATTTTGCGGAAATGGTTTTGGGGAGGCATGTCCCATTTAGGAAGCCCCTATGGAGCAAGGACAGCAAAAAAAAAAAAACACATGACATACTATTTTGGAAACTACACCCCTCAAGGAACGTAACAAGGGGTACAGTGAGCCTTAACACCCCACAGGTGTTTCACGACTTTTCGTTAAAGTTGGATGTGTAAATGATTTTTTTTTTCACTAAAATGCTAGTTTTCCCCCATATTTTACATTTTTACAAGGGTTAATAGGAGAATATGCCCCCCAAAATTAGTAACCTCATCTCTTCTGAGTATGGAAACACCACATATGTGGAGGTCAAGTGCACTGCGGGCGCACTACAATGCTCAGAAGAGAAGGAGTCATATTTGACTTTTGCAAATCAAATTTTGCGGAAATGGTTTTGGGGAGGCATGTCCCATTTAGGAAGCCCCTATGGAGCAAGGACAGCAAAAAAAAAACACATGACATACTATTTTGGAAACTACACCCCTCAAGGAACGTAACAAGGGGTACAGTGAGCCTTAACACCCCACAGGTGTTTCACGACTTTTCGTTAAAGTTGGATGTGTAAATGATTTTTTTTTTTTCACTAAAATGCTAGTTTTCCCCAAAATGTTACATTTTTACAAGGGGTAATAGGAGAAAATGCCCGCCAAAATTTGTAACCCCATCTCTTCTGAGTATGGAAACACCACATATGTGGATGTCAAGTGCTCTGTTGGCGCACTACAATGCTCAGAAGAGAAGGAGTCATATTTGGCTTTTGCAAATCTAATTTTGCTGAAATGGTTTTGGGGGGGCATGTCCCATTTAGGAAGCCCCTATGGTGCCAGGACAGCAAAAAAAAAAAACACAAGGCATACTATTTTGGAAACTACACCCCTCAAGGAACGTAACAAGGGGTACAGTGAGCCTTAACACCCCACAGGTGTTTGACGACTTTGGATGTGTAAATACATTTTTTTTTTTTTTTTTTTTTTACTAAAATGCCGTTTTTCCTAAAATTTTACAACGTGTAATAGGAGAAAATGTCCCCAAAATGTGTAACCCCATCTCTTCTGAGTATGGAAGTACCCCATGTGTGGATGTCAAGGGCTCTGCTGGCGCACTACAATGCTCAGAAAAGAAGGAGTCATATTTGGCTTTTGCAAATCAAATTTTGCGGAAATGGTTTTGGGGAGGCATGTCCCATTTAGGAAGCCCCTATGGAGCAAGGACAGCAAAAAAAAAAAAACACATGACATACTATTTTGGAAACTACACCCCTCAAGGAACGTAACAAGGGGTACAGTGAGCCTTAACACCCCACAGGTGTTTCACGACTTTTCGTTAAAGTTGGATGTGTAAATGATTTTTTTTTTCACTAAAATGCTAGTTTTCCCCCATATTTTACATTTTTACAAGGGTTAATAGGAGAATATGCCCCCCAAAATTAGTAACCTCATCTCTTCTGAGTATGGAAACACCACATATGTGGAGGTCAAGTGCACTGCGGGCGCACTACAATGCTCAGAAGAGAAGGAGTCATATTTGACTTTTGCAAATCAAATTTTGCGGAAATGGTTTTGGGGAGGCATGTCCCATTTAGGAAGCCCCTATGGAGCAAGGACAGCAAAAAAAAAACACATGACATACTATTTTGGAAACTACACCCCTCAAGGAACGTAACAAGGGGTACAGTGAGCCTTAACACCCCACAGGTGTTTCACGACTTTTCGTTAAAGTTGGATGTGTAAATGATTTTTTTTTTTTCACTAAAATGCTAGTTTTCCCCAAAATGTTACATTTTTACAAGGGGTAATAGGAGAAAATGCCCGCCAAAATTTGTAACCCCATCTCTTCTGAGTATGGAAACACCACATATGTGGATGTCAAGTGCTCTGTTGGCGCACTACAATGCTCAGAAGAGAAGGAGTCATATTTGGCTTTTGCAAATCTAATTTTGCTGAAATGGTTTTGGGGGGGCATGTCCCATTTAGGAAGCCCCTATGGTGCCAGGACAGCAAAAAAAAAAAACACAAGGCATACTATTTTGGAAACTACACCCCTCAAGGAACGTAACAAGGGGTACAGTGAGCCTTAACACCCCACAGGTGTTTGACGACTTTGGATGTGTAAATACATTTTTTTTTTTTTTTTTTTTTTACTAAAATGCCGTTTTTCCTAAAATTTTACAACGTGTAATAGGAGAAAATGTCCCCAAAATGTGTAACCCCATCTCTTCTGAGTATGGAAGTACCCCATGTGTGGATGTCAAGGGCTCTGCTGGCGCACTACAATGCTCAGAAGAGAAGGAGTCACATTTTGCTGAAATGGGGGGCATGTCACATTTAGTGCCAGAACAGCAAAAAAAAAAAAATAATAATAATAATTTGTAAATACGTTTCTTTTGAGTAAGGACATCCCTCATATCTGGGCGTAGATCGGCTCTGCTCACTGGTCACGGAGGAACAGGAGGGCAGTCAGGGGCCTGGAGCTTCTAGACAGCTGCCTATGGAGCCAGAACAGTTATACCCCCCTCAAGGGGCATTATATGGGGTACACTAATAACTAACAAGGGGTACAGTGGGACATAAAATTATAACACAGATTATGTTCCCAGAATGATGACCCAGAGCATAGCCAAAACTAAAAAATATGCCCACCTCAAACCCTATGCTCTGAATCATCATTCTGCGAATGTGATGTGTGTGGCCCTTCCCTAACCTGTTGCCTCAAATGCGCACCCGCTCAGGTGGAGAGAGAGCGCTGCGCATTTGAGGCAACATAAAAAGTCCCTGATGATAGTGACTCAGTGACCCATGACTGATTTTTGGAAAAAATACCCCCAGAGGTCTTATCAGGTTATTTTATTTTTTTATTTTTTTTTTTTTTTTATGAAATAGTTTTTTGGGGCAATTTATGGGGTTAAAATTTGAAATGTACTCTGGACTTGGTACATTGGGGTCAAATTATGGAAAATTTAAATGAAGAGGGAAAATTTAGTACTCCATGTAAGTGTGATACTCCCTGAAGCAGTTCTTAATGCAGAGGCCCGAATGATCAGGGAAAGTGTCACACTGAGTGGTGGTGTCCTTCCGAATCCCCCTCCTGTTACACACTCTGCATTTTTTCTGGGATCGTCCCTTCTTTCCAGTGTGGGGGACCTCACCTGGAAAGTGTTGGCCTGGGACGATCCTGGCACCTATAACTCCAGTTTCTTGGGAAGTCTGGCCTGCTCTTTCCCGGTCAGCAAAGATCAGGACCTTTAGGACTTCCTCTTGGAACTGGAGGTATGTCCCTGTGCTGCCAGCGTTCTGGTACAGTACAAAAGAGTTGTACATGGCAACCTGTACCATGTAGACCGCAACTTTTTTGTACCATATACATGTTTTCCGCATGGCCATGTATGGCTTGAGGACTTGATAAGAAAGATCAACTCCCCCCATATACTGATTGTAGTCCAGAATACAATCAGGCTTGAGGACCGTTGTTGTGGTACCTCGCACAGGGACAGGTGAGCTGCGTTACCATGAATAGTGGTCAGCATAAGGACATCCCTCTTATCCTTATCCTTGACCAGCAATAGGTTTTCATAGGTAAGGGCATGGGACTCATCCTTGGGAATAGGTGTCTGGATCAAATTTAGAGGGAGGCCTCTCTGGTTTCTCCGCACGGTCCCACAAGCGGATGTGGATCTGGCGGCAAGGGATGTGAAGAGAGGGATGCTGGTATAAAAGTTGTCCACGTACACGTGGTAACCCTTATCCAGCAATGGGTACATAAGGTTCCAAACGATTTTCCCGCTAACACCCAGAGTTGGGGAACAATCTAGGGGTTCAAAACGGGAATCTCGTCCCTCATACACTCTAAACTTGAGAGTGTACCCGAAGGTACTCTCACAAAGTTTATAGAGCTTCACGCCATACCGCGCCCGCTTCGAGGGAATATGCTGGTAGAAGATGAGTCTCCCCTTAAAACTGATAAGAGAAAATTTGGCCCCAAAGTGATCGATGACCGGCCTCACTTTGTAAAGCCGGTCATAGGTGGGATCATCTCGGGGTGGACATGCCTCATTATCTGCATAATGAAGGAATTTCCAAATAGCCTCGAACCGCTTACGTGTCATGGCCATACTGTAAAGCAGGGTCTGGTAGAAGATTTCCCCGATCCAGTACTGCCTGACACTGGGCTTTTTGACCAGGCCCATATGCAGCAAGAGGCCCCAAAATGTCCTCATTTCTGCTGCACTGACGGCGTACCATTCATTGGATCTGGCCAAAAAAGAATCTGGGTGGTGGGCGATGAACTGCCTGGCGTACAGATTCGTCTGCTCCACCATTAGATTGACCAGGCTGTCACTGAAAAAATAACTGAAATAGTCAAATTCAGTGAACCCAGCCGTGTCAATCCGGGTTCCGGAGTCGCCAACAAACTCCGGAACCCGTGGCTGACAACCCTCTGGGGGTCTCACCGGAAGGGAGCTCCGGTAAATTCGCCTGGGGGTCGGGAGTGTGTAGTGAGTGCTTGGTGTAACTATGTATAACAGTGTGTGATTAGTAATCACACACCGTTCTGTGAGCAAAAAAAAAAAAAAAAACGCTGTGGCCCAAAAAAAAAGGGACGGCAAATCGCAGCGCCCTGGACCCCTACTAGGGCCTGGGTCACGCTAAAAAAATGTGCCGTACTCTTGAGCCCTATTAGGGGGTATGGGGGGGGGGTTTCTTTTTTTTCTTTTTTTTTTTTACTTTATTACATGGATTTCCCTACCTTTCCCTCTGGTGGATTCTGTCCCTGATCTAGGGGATCTTTGGGTCTCCTGAGGCGATCCGATGGGTGCAGAGGGGGATCCCTGGCTCCTCTTGCAGCTCTGACCGCTGACTGAATCCAGCTAACGGTCAGCGCTGCAGAGGATGCCATTTAAACCCTCCCCTGCCTGCTGCTATTGGCTGGATGATCGTCCAGCCAATAGCAGCTCTCCTGGGGGGGGGGGGCGAAATTGCCACCTCCCCATAGATACAGTAGGTGATAGGGGGTGTATTCTACACCCCCGATCACCTTGTATCTCCGGGTCATCGGGTCACACGTGACCCGTAAGACCCGGAATTGCCCAAATCGCAAGTGCGATTTCACTTGCGATTTGCCCCGATCGCCGACATGGGGGGGTCTGATTACCCCCCTCGGCATTTGCGCGGGGTGCCTGCTGATTGATATCAGCAGTCACCCCAGTCCGATCCCTGCCCGGCGCGCGGCAGGGACCGGAATTTCCACGGGTGTACCTGTACGCCCTGGGTCCTTAAGATCCAGGCACAGAAGGCGTATACATACGCCCTAGGTCCTGTACGGGTTAAAGAGGATCTGTGGCCAACTGGAAAGAAAGAAAAAAAAACATATATTGACATTAAAGAGCTTAGGGTTCCCCAATCACACACCTTTTTACAGTTTATTGATATGCCCTTCTGTTCCTGAGATATGAGGGTTTATAGTTTGTCTTCAGGGAATCATTCCGATGGGTGTGAACTTAATTTTAAAAATTGCAGTGAATATCGGGTGATGGGCAGGATTATACAGTCATGGGGTGGGAATGTTGTACATTGATTTTTTTTTTCTTTATCCTCTATTTTTATAGTTTTGCACATACAAACTAATTATAAAATTATCAAACATTATATTCAGCAAACAACACAACCCATCCATTCATCCACCCCGATTGCTCATCCGAGAAAAAAACAAAACAACAAAGCATAAATATCAAAATAAAAGCCTAACTAATTATTCCACAATGCCCACGATTTATTAATGTCTTTGGCTTTTTTCTTCGAATCCTTACTCCTCTATTTTTCATATGATTAAATTTTATTCGTCATGTTAACCCATGCTGCAATGTTTGGCGATACTGAATCATACCATTTCCTTCATATCATTAATCTTGCCAAAAAGAGAAGGTTAAGCACAAGCCCACTATATGTTTACAACACATTCATATCACCCAAAATAATAGTCCATGGTGACCATCTTAAATTGTTTTTAACTTGTCTTCGATGTGGCTGACTATCTGAGACTAGTGCTCGGCGATATACTGGTTCATACCGAATACCGGTATGTTTTTCCTGCACAATATTAATTTTTCCTATACCGCAGTACCGGTCAGGCCCCTCCCCCCTCAAACGAATGAATGAATTGTCAGCCGCAGCGGCTGTCCCCTACCCTTATTTAAGTGCTCTAAATTTAAATTATCCCATATTCTAGTGAATCTGGTGCACCCAATTTTACATCTTATCTTCAGTTCCTGCCATACTCTTCTAAACATATTTATCTCCGAGACACCTGCGTATTTTTCTTTTATTGGGAACCCTGACTTTTGATGTAACCATAGTGGTTTTCCACCCATTTTTAGATTTTGCGTTTTCACCACCAGATAGTATAACCTCAAATTTGGGAGTGCCCAGCCCCCTTTCCCCTCTGGCAAAGCCAGATTTAGCCAAACCCGAGACCTCCCCCATATTAGTCTGCTTAGCATTGCCTCAATCCCCTTGAACCATTTAGCAGTGATCCAAACTAGACAAGCTGAGAACACATATAAGATTTACGGCAGTATTATCCTTTTTTTTAGTCATACCCTATCGATTGGGGAAGTTTCACCCACAAATCGATTTTCTTTTTTATTTTATTCATCAGTGCTTTTAAGTTTAGTTGTAAATAAGAATTTAATTTATTCCCAATTTTTTGTCCCAGTAGTCAATTAATTCCAAAAAAGGATAAAGAGCTTAGTAAAATGTAATAATATCATACGATCTTGCTTATTAACACTGACGCAAAAATTCTCGCAAAAGTACTATCAAATAGATTGGCTAAAGTAGTACCGTAATTGATCGGAGAAGATCAGACAGGGTTTGTACCGGGGCAGGTGATTCAGTCTAACTTAATTCGTACTTTTTCAAACATACAGCTAGCCAATGACTCACTCCACTCCATCCTGTCTTTAGATGCAATGAAGGCATTTGACAGGGTGGAGTGGAGGATTCTGTGGCAGCTTATGGAAAAATACAGTTTGGGAGAGGAATTTTTGAGTTGGGAGAAATTGTTATATAACACACCAAGGGCTAAGATTAATCCTAATGGTTGTTTGACAGAAAGCTTCTATCTTACAAGAGGGACTAGACAAGGGTGCCCCCATCAACATTACTTTTTGTATTGTTTATTGAACCACTGGCTATAAGAATAAGAAATTCAAGTAAAATATAAAATATCAGGGTTTGGTTTGAAAGGGGGGGGGGGATGATAGAGTTCTGCTTTATGCAGATGATCTACTGTTATTCTCACAAAAGACTATGCTTCCGGAGGTTATGAAAATAATGGAGTAATTTGGTAAGGTGTCTGGTTTAAAAATATACTGTGGGAGATCTCCCATTGTTTTGGCTTCTTCTAGAACCTGCATAAAAAAAGGCAAAAGTACATCCCCCAAAGTCCCGATGGACATGAAATGGCAGTCCATCAGGGCCCGGAGATGACTTTCCTCTTCCTGATTTTACGGCTGCCCATAATTCTTCGATAGTGATTTTTTTATTCAAGAGCCCTTTTTTTTCTGGAAGTAACCAAGGCAAGTTGCATCCTTGCAGATACCTCCAAAGGGGGTGTACCCTCTGTTTTGTAAAGGTCTGAGGAATACTGTAGTATTGCCATCTGAATCTAAATAGAGTCTTTAAGAGTAGTACCCACTTTATTTTTTATTGACAAAATCCCCGATTTTTCTCTTTGGGCCTTAATCAAATTTATTGATAGTTCCCCTGGACGACCAGAGTCAACATAATTATTTAGACCAAAAAGGAACCTCTTCTGTTCTGCCCTTTCTGTTAAAAAATTAGCTAACTTCTGCTGTAAAGGCTTAAAGGGGTACTCCGGTGAAATACTTTTTTTTTTCTAAATCAACTGGTGCCAGAAAGTTAAACAGATTTGTAAATTACTTCTATTAAAAGAATCTTAATCCTTCCAGTACTTATTAGCTGCTGAATACTACAGAGGAAATTCTTTACTTTTTGGAACACAGTGCTCTCTGCTGACATCACAAGCACAGTGCTCTCTGCTGACATCTCTGTCCATTTTAGGAACTGATCTGAGCAGCATATGTTTGCTATGGCGATTTTCTCCTACTCTGGCCAGTTCTTAAAATGGACAGAGATGTCAGCAGAGAGCACTGTGCTAGTGATTCAGCAGAGAGCTCTGTGTTCCAAAAAGAAAATAATTTCCTCTGTAGTATTCAGCAGCTAATAAGTACTGGAAGGATTAAGATTTTTTAATAGAAGTAATTTAAAAGTCTGTTTAACTTTCTGGCACCAGTTGATTTAAAAAAAAAAATTCCACCGGAGTACCCCTTTACATTGCTCATAATTTTCAGGATTTAGAGTTTGGGAAAATACTGCTTCTTCCTTTTTTACTTCCTCTTTTACCTTTTTTTCCTGAGCATAAAATTCTCTTTGTACATTGATAATGTGGCCCACCGCCCGATATTCACGAAGGTGAGAATACACCTGATAAAAAGGTGTATTCCCATCTCCATAATGTTTTTTTTTTCTTTCTTTAAATCATAGGGCAAGTAAAGTTATACACATTTGCAAATATTTGACACTGAAAAAACACCAGTTTAAGTATAAAACCAATGGGGGACATTTATCATCGTTGCTTTGGTAAGCAAGTTCTGTAGGCATTTTTATTTTATTTTTTTGCTTAACTTTTGTTAAATTTGGCTTACATAAGCAAAAAAACAATAAATCACTTTTGAATACCATTTTTTTAGCACACATAAACAAAAAACTATAAATAACTTCAGAACACCAATTTGCAGCTTTGAAAAAATGTGTGATATATATGTGCTTATTAAAAAAAATTTAACCACTTTTTTTCCCATAATTGTACTAACTCTATTTCTTTCTTCTTTTTTTTTTACTTCTCATTTCAGTTCTGTGTATCCTGTGGATTACTTTAGATTTGGAGGACAACGGTGACCAGTGTTTTTTTTTGTTAAATGTTAATAAAATGGTTAACAGGGGCTTTTGGGGGCGTGTTTTTTTTTGGAATAAATGTTTTTTAAACGTGTTGTTTTTTTATTTTATTTACCGTATTTATCGGGGTATACCACCGATTTTATTTTACCCAAATATCCTTGGTAAAATGAGGGTGCCTGTGTGTGCATGTGTATACCCTGATAGACTGTTTCTGACCCCGCAGAAGCCCCCAGGAAAGGCAGGGGGAGAGAGGCCGTCGCTGCCCGCTTCTCTCCCCTTGCCTTTCCTGAGGTCTAGAGTCCTGCTGCTGCCGCTTCTCACCCCCTGGCTACCCAGAGACTGCCGCCGCTGCCCCATTACCTCCCCCATCCCCGGTTTTATAATTACCTGTTCCTGGGGTCCACGCTGCTTCTGGCTCCGGAGGCGTCCTTAGCTGTTACTGTGCGCCGGGCCACTGACGGTGACGTCGCGTTGAAGACATCACTCGTCATTGCGCAGCGCATAGCAACAACGCAGGACACGGGACACAGAACGCTTCAAGACACAGTTTTCTTCATTACACCGGAGCCAGAAGCAGCGTGTACCCCGGGAACAGGTAATTATAAAACCGGGGATGGGGGAGGCAATGGTGGCGGCGTTCTCTAGACCCCAGGATAGGCAGGGGCTGAGAAGTGGGCAGCGACGGAGCGGCTTCTGCGGGGTCAGAAACAGTTTATCGGCGTATAACACGCAGATAGACTTTAGGCTAAAAATTTTAGCCTAAAAAATGCGTGTTACACGCCGATAAATGTGGTACTTCACAGGCTTAGTAGAGGAAGCTGTCTTACATAGGGAGTCCATTACTAAGCCAGGCTTAGTGTTAGCCACAAAAACAGCTAGCGCTAACCTCCAATTATTACCCCGGTACCAGCCGCCACAGGGGTGCCGGGAAGAGCCGGTACCAACACTCCCCGTGCGTCATAAATGGCGCTCCTGGGCCTAGTCGGTAACAGGCTGGCTTCATTTTGGCTTGGGAAGGCCAGTAACAATTGTCCTCGCCCACCCTGGTAACATCAGGCTGTTGCTGCTTGGTTGGTATTTGGCTGAGAATAGGGAACCTTATGCTTTTTTTTTTTTGCATAAATAATTTTTAAAATATTTTAAACGCATAGGGTTCCCCTACTTTTATTTTCAGCCAAATACCAACCAAGCAGCAACAGCCTGACGTTACCAGGGTGAGCGATGACATTGTTACTGGACGTCCCCAGCCTAAATACTAAGCCCCGGCTTAGTAATGAAATCTGTCTATAAGACAGCTTCCACTACTAAGCCTGTCAAGTAAATAAAAAAAAACACAACACATTTTAAAAAAAATTATTAAAAAAAAAGCACTCCCCCAAAAGCCCTCATTAACCATTTTATTAACATTAAACAGAAAGAAAAAAAACGCTGATCATCGATGCAGTCCACCGAATCCGAAGTAGTCCACAGGATACACGGATCTGAAATGAGAAAAAAAGAAAAATAGGTTAATACACTTATTGTCACCTGCCCGCCCATCTCCGGTGCTGCATGACTACAACTCCCAGCATGCCCTTACAATAAGGACATGCTGGGAGTTGTAGTCATGTGATGCGGGAGATGTGCGGGTGAGTGATAACCTTGTCACCTGCCCCCACTGCACAACTACAACTCCCAGCAAGACCTTACTTTAAGGACACGCTGGGAGTTGTAGTTGTGCAAGCCAGGGAAGCGGGCAATAATGCGCTCCGCTCCCTGGCCGGCGGTGATCAGAAAATCACTGTAATTTCATATTTCCCGCCAGGTCCTAGGACATGGGACCCGGTGAGAAATTTTAAATGACAGTAAACTCAGCAGCGCCGTAGCAAAGGGAGCCCGTGCTGACATAACTCTGCAGCCACCCGGGACTCCCACAGCCGGGCCGGGAGATGTGAAGGAGCCGTCCCTGCCATCTCTCTGCGTGTACCACAGTGCTGAGAGATGGCAGGGACGGCTCCTACACATCTCCCAGCCCATCTGCAGGAGTCCCGGGCAGCTGCAGAGTGATGCCAGCCCGGGCTCCTTTTAACATATAACAGAGCCGCTGAGTTTTAGTCCCTACTGTAAGATCAAATTTCCCACTGGGTCCGGTGATTGGCTGCCCGGGACCCAGCAGGGAATGTGAAATTACATTAGGGACTCTAAAAACTCTGCGGCGCTGAGGTATGTTAAAGGAGCCCGGGCTGGCATCACTCTGCAGCCACCCGGGCTCCATCTGATTCTATCCCCGCTACCCTCACTTAATGACAGGGGGCACTGATTTACATCCCCCCTTGTCTCTTACCTGCCCACGCCGCACATCTCCCACCCACTACCTGCTACAAGACTACAACTCCCAGACTACAACTCCCCTCACTGTAAGGGCATGCTGGGAGTTGTAATCTTGCAACAGGTAGCAGACAGATGGGAGATGTGCGACGGGGGCGGGTGGGAGACAAGGTGGGGATGTAAATCAGTGTGATCCGTGATCAGGTAGTCAGAAATGCAGAAACATAAGCAAGGTTAAAGCTGGTGTAGATTCCTGGAGCTTTTTAATCAGATGCGACCAGATCTGCGACAGTCGCAGTTGATAAATCAGGGTGCACTGGAAAGTGAAAAGTGAAAAAACGTCTACGTGAGCAAGATGTCAAGATGAGCGGTGGGATGTAAACAAATAAGCGGAGTTGCGCCAAAGTTGTGCCAAATATATGGGAAAATAAGCTCTACAAACTTTGATAAATCTGGGCCAATATCTTTATTAAATAATCTATCATAACAAGAACATAATTGGTGCTCAGTAAAATTACAGACAAAAACTAGCCAGGAAAATACTTAGAGTGACTATGTAATACACACTGTAAAGGGATGATAAAACAGCAGTGTGAAGGTACCTAGGACTTCCACAAAGTGGGAGTGTTACAGAAACTATCCAAACATATTCACAATGTTTATTATTACATATGAACACAATGGCAATAAAGTACAATAGTAATAAAACACCAGAGAGGTAGAGGTAAAACCAGAATCAAACCACTATGAGCTATGATCTCAAAATCCCCCCCCCACCCCCGCCCCCAGGCTATAAGGTGCATAAGGTTTGTAAGGTGTATAAGGTCCTGTAACTCACCCATGCTGTGTATATAAGTATTTTCCTGAACCCTGAGCGCGCCCTGGGCAAAATTTAAAGTGGGGATGCTTATAACGCGGACTATCAGCCACAAGGACCCATGTTTAATGCCGTACATCACCGATTGCGGTGATGCCCAGCATTAACCCCTTAGACACGGTGATCAAAGTTGATCGCCCTGTCTAACGTGAAAGTAAAACTGTTCCCGGCAGCTGTTCCCGGCAGTCGGGCTGTTCGGGACCGCCGCGGTGAAATTGGCTGGATCAGCAGAGCGCCGATAACACTGATCTATACTATGGCATAGCATTGAACAGTGTATGCAATCAGAAGATTGCATGTAATAGTGCACTATGGGGACTAAAAAATGGTGTAAAAAAAGTAAACAAAAAATAAAATATTAATAATTGTGATTTAACCCCTAACCTAATAAAAGTTTGAATCACCCCCCCTTTTCCCATTAAAAAAAAAATTTTAACAAAAATAAACCTAAACATATGTGGTAAATGTCCGGACTATAAAAATATAATGTTAATTAAACCACACGGTTTCCATGTACGGAAAAATAAAAATGTTATAGGGGTCAGAAGAGGACATTTTTAAACATACTAATTTTGGTGCATGAAGTTGTATATTTTTTATACTGAAAGCATTATGGTTTTTAGAGGATAAGGAGAAAAAAGCAAAAGTGCAAAACTGGAAAAATGCTGAGTCCTGAAAGGGTTAAAAGATCAGAAGCAAAAGCCACAAAGTGTATGCCCCTGTAGACAAACAATATTTGCCAGACACACAAAATACCGCTATATTGTTCCTAAATAAAAACCATGATGCTTAGACCAATAGTCTCACACACAGTAACATAAAGACCACTATACGCTGGCACCCTGCAGACCGAATGAGGACGGGTTCACATATATCAGGCGTGTACTGGAGGGAAACTGATGCTTGAACTGATCCAGTTAATTTGAATGGGACAGTTCACAACCATTCAGCGTCTTAATTTTGACGCCGGATGGTTTGACACACTGGAGAGAGAAGTTTGGAATACACCCCCTGAAATACACTACTATGTGTGTGTGTGTGTGTGTGTATATATATCATAGGAAAGAAAAAATATATATATATATTTCCCAACCAGATTGTATCCCACTGTTGCAAAACTACAACTCTCAGCATGCTGGGATTTGTAGTATTCCAACAGCTGGAGGCACCCTGGTTGCGAAACATTGATATATACACACACACACACATGTGTGAAAACTACAAATCCCAGCAGGCCCGAACAGCCTATACAGCTGGAGGCACCCTGGTTGGGAAACACTGATAACTATACATATATATAAATATATATAAATATATATATATATATATGTATATATATCAAATGTTAGCACCATGAGATTTTGCCACCGCTGCGATATTTGCCCTTATTAAGCCCTTAGGTAGGCCTGGTGACAGATGCACCACTGTATGTCACATATATGTACATATAAAAAACTATACATATACACATGCATACATACATACAACACATACATACACACTCAATCACACATATATCAGACATGTGTATATCCATACATGCATTACACACACATACAGCACACTATACACAAATACATGTAACAGATAAACTGTTTACATCACACATGTACATCAACACATTACATCTACTTACTTTTATTGAAGGCTGCTGGGTGCATTAAATACTTCAGGAGCTGCTAGATATTCATGCCTCCTGGTGCCTGCAGACTATCTACCCCATCGTCGGCCGACAGGCAGCCAAAACTGTGTAACAGCAACAGCAGGAGGAAGAGGAGCAGACGGGGGGAAAGAGGGGGGGGGGTGTTAAAGGAGCCTCTCAATGCCAGCCCTATGTGATTGAGCTCTGCAGTGAGGCTCAATCCTGGATTCTGCTGGCTGCAGGGCTACACTGCTTCCCCCAGCTACAAACACTATAGGAGCCGCAGGGGGCCCTCTGGAGGATGGGGCTCTGGGCAATTTCCCAGTTTGCCATTCTCTAACGCTGGGCCTGATACCTACTTAACCTCTTCAGGACATAGGGCGTATGGATACGCCCTGAATCCCGAGTCCTTAAGGACCGAGGGCGTATCCATACGCCCGTGGGAATTCCGGCCCCCACTGCTAGCCGGTTGGGGACCGGAGCCGGATGCCTGCTGAAATCGTTCAGCAGGCATCCCGGCATATCGCCCAGGGGGGTCATTATGCCCCCCCATGTCGGCGATCGCCGCAGATCGCTGGACAATTCAGTCCAGCGATCTGCGGCGATTCCGGGTCAATCGGGTCTCCAGTGACCCGATGACCCGGAATTACTGGCTGTTCAGGGCCGTCTCTGACGGCCCCGAACAGCCAGAGCCTGCAGGGGTGAGGTGGCACTGGTGCCACCTCACGATCGCCCTGATTCGTCGGCCGGATTACCGGCCGACCAATCAGGGCGCCTGCTGCGGGTGTCACTCCCGCACCCGCTCCGCCCCTCTTCCGGAGGACGTGAGCGGGTGCGGGATGTGCACCCCGGGTGCTGGGGACCCCGATCCCCGGCGCACCTGTTGGGATCGGGGCCCCAGGAGCAGCTGCGGCGGCGGAGACGACGAGGGACTGACCTGTGCGGCGAGGATCGTTGGAGGTGAGTGACAGCCTCCTGCTGTTGCTTAGCAACAGCTCCCAGCATGCAAAAAGGGCATGCTGGGAGCTGTAGTTATGCAACAGCAGGAGGCAGACCACCACAACTCCCAGCATTCCCTTATGGGCATGCTGGGACTTATGGTTTTGCAACAGCTGGAGGCACATTCTTTCTATGGAAAAGTGTACCTTCAGCTGTTGTATAACTACAACTCCCAGCTTTCACAAACAGCTAAAGTGCATGCTGGGAGTTGTAGTGGTGCATCTGCTGGTTGCATAACTACAACTCCCAGCATGCCCGTTGGCTGTCGGTGACTGCTGAGAGTTGTAGTTTTGCAACAGCTGAAGGCACACTGGTTGTGAAACTCAGAGTTTTTTTTTACCTAACTCAGTGTTTCACGACCGGTGTGCCTCCAGCTGTTGCAAACTACAACTCTCAGCAGTCACCGTACACCATGCACCGTACATGCTGGGAGTTGTAGTTTTGCAACAGCTGGAGGCACACTGGTTGTGAAACACTGAGTTAGGTCACAAACTCAGTGATACATAACCAGTGTGCCTACAGTTGTTGCAAAACTGCAACTCTCAGCAGTCACCGACAGCCAACGGGCATGCTGGGAGTTGTAGTTATGCAACAGCTGGATGTCCCCCCCCCCCCCCCCCAATGTGAATGTACAGGGTACACTCACATGGGCGGAGGATTACAGTAAGTATCTGGCTGCAAATTTGAGCTGCCGCAAACTTTCTGCTGCAGCTCAAATTGCCAGCGAGAAACTACTGTGAACCCCCGCCCGTGGGACTGTACCCTAAAAACACTACACTACACTAACACAAAAAATAAAATAAAAAGTAAAAAACACTACATATACACATACCCCTACACAGCCCCCCTCCCCTCCCCAATAAAAATGAAAAACGTCTGGTACGCCACTGTTTCCAGAACGGAGCCTCCAGCTGTTGCAAAACAACTCCCAGTATTGTCGGACAGCCGTTGACTGTCCAGGCATGCTGGGAGTTTTGCAACAGCTGGAGGCACCCTGTTTGGGAATCACTGGCGTAGAATACCCCTATGTCCACCCCTATGCAATCCCTAATTTAGGCCTCAAATGCGCATGGCGCTCTCACTTTGGAGCCCTGTCGTATTTCAAGGCAACAGTTTAGGGTCACATATGGGGTATCGCCGTACTCGGGAGAAATTGTGTTACAAATTTGGGGGGGTATTTTCTGCTTTTACCCTTTTTAAAAATGTTAAATTTTTGGTAAAACAAGCATTTTAGGTAAAAAAAAATTTTTTTTTTTTACATATGCAAAAGTCGTGAAACACCTGTGGGGTATAAAGGTTCACTTAACCCCTTGTTACGTTCCCCGAGGGGTCTAGTTTCCAAAATGGTATGCCATGTGGGTTTTTTTTTGCTGTCCTGGCACCATAGGGGCTTCCTAAATGCGGCATGCCCCCAGAGAAAAATTTGCTTTCAAAAAGCCAAATGTGACTCCTTCTCTTCTGAGACCTGTAGTGCGCCAGCAGAGCACTTTTCACCCCCATATGGGGTGTTTTCTGAATCGGGAGAAATTGGGCTTCAAATTTTTAGGGGTATTTTCTGCTATTACCCTTTTTAAAAATAAAAAAATTTTGGGAAAACAAGCATTTTAGGTAAAATTTTTTTTTTTTTTTTACATTTGCAAAAGTCGTGAAACACCTGTGGGGTATTAAGGTTCACTTTATCCCATGTTACATTCCCCGAGGGGTCTAGTTTCCAAAATGGTATGCCATGTGGGTATTTTTTGCTGTTCTGGCACCATAAGGGCTTCCTAAAGGTAACATGCCCCCCAAAAACCATTTCAGAAAAACGTACTCTCCAAAATCCCCTTGTCGCTCCTTCCCTTCTGAGCCCTCTACTGCGCCCGCCGAACACTTTACATAGACATATGAGGTATGTGCTTACTCGAGAGAAATTGGGCTACAAAAACAAGTAAAAATTTTGTCCTTTTACCCCTTGTAAAAATTCAAAAATTGGGTCTACAAGAACATGTGAGTGTAAAAAATGAAGATTGTGAATTTTCTCCTTCACTTTGCTGCTATTCGTGTGAAACACCTAAAGGGTTAAAACGCTGACTGAATGTCATTTTGAATACTTTGGGGGGTGTAGTTTTTATAATGGGGTCATTTATGGGGTATTTCTAATATGAAGACCCTTCAAATCCACTTCAAACCTGAACTGGTCCCTGAGAAATACTGAGTTTGAAAATTTTGTGAAAAATCGGAAAATTGCTGCTGACCGTTGAAGCCCTCTGGTGTCTTCCAAAAGTAAAAACACGTCAATTTTATGATGCAAACATAAAGTAGACATATTGTATATGTGAACCAAAAAAAATGTATTCGTAATATCCATTTTCCTTACAAGCAGAGAGCTTCAAAGTTAGAAAAATGCTAAATTTTCAAATTTTTCATCAAATTTACGGATTTTTCACCAAGAAAGGATGCAAGTATCGACAAAAATTTACCACTATGTTAAAGTAGAATATGTCACGAAAAAACAATCTCGGAATCAGAATGATAACTAAAAGCATCCCAGAGTTATTAATGTTTAAAGTGACAGTGGTCAGATGTGCAAAAAACGCTCCGGTCCTTAAGGCCAAAATGGGCTCCGTCCTGAAGGGGTTAAAGTGCAATAGGCTATCTTTTACCTATTCCTAATTGTAAACCTCATTGTTAGAAAAAATACACCAATATATTGCATAAAGTGACATAAATACCACATTAGATATATCAAGGCAGGTTGATATAAAAGGTTGTAAAAAAGTGAACAAATGCTAAGTGATAATATACATACATATATATTTAAATATATATTATATTTAAAAAAAATTACAATACAATATAAAAACACAGGAATATACTCCCACGCGCTACACATGCAATGAAAATAAAACAGCACTAAATAGGATGCCAGTTAAAATACACACAATGTGAAAAATGCAAAATACAATACAATATAATCCATACAATCCATATGTGATCAAATCTTTGCAAATATACATATTTTTTTCAACTTTCCTCCTTTTCATGTTACTGCTGCTATTCTCTGCCTCATGTTTACTACTCGTTGCTTAGGCTTCAGATCACTTTGATTCTGAAGCAGTGGACGGGCTGCTGCCAGCGTCACACACACTATCTCTGTTTAGCGTCATTATCCGCTGGGTTCCTTATCTGTGTGTACACAATAACTAACACATGGGCACTTCTGCTTGTGTGCAAATTGTACTATGTCCGTGATTCATGCATAGTGCTAGTAACTTGCACAAAACCAGCAAATCCTATGTGTCTGAAGTGTCAATCACAATTGTCAAACTATAAATCCTATCTCAGGAAGGGAATAGCTGGTTACCTCTTCAATCAGTACATTTTTTCACATCTCTGGACATCTTGTACATCACTTCAACTAAAAAGACCTGTCCTAGGAATGTGTAAACCATTGTGGAGGTATAGGTTGTGCTAAACGAGTAATGCAGTTATTTTGTGTAAAGATATTATAGTAAAACTTCCATCTGTTATGACATCTACTCTATAGACAGTAAAGGTAAAATCTTTTTATAACTTTTATTCAGTATATTGGTAATAAAAATGTATTCTGTTACCTAAAAACTGTCAGTAAACATGAGTATTTTCGTTAACCAATCTTGCATCTTTTTTGGCAAACTAAAAAGGTTGTTCAGGATTTGCTTTGCTCCAGAACCAGACCTTGAGAAAGGCTACACAGCCGAAACACGTCGGTCCATGTTTTTAACATGATTTGCTACCCTGATATTTTTAAGAAGATAAAATAAAAGCTTGTGTTTTTTATCTACTGATGTGTCTGGAAGTGCTGAGGGATCTTCACTCCAAGTGAGTTACTTCTTTCCAGAACCAGTACCACATCTATCGGCTTCCCTCACTTCACTGGAGTTGAGCTGCAATACCAGACACAAGTAATGGACGGGTTTGGAGAGAAAAAAAAAAAACAGTTTTTCTAATCCTGGAAACCCCTTCAACACATCGCTATGCAAATTGTCTCACTAAGGACCCTTTCACACTATCGTTGTCACCCTGCAAATCTTCCGTCGTGAACTCCTGTCTTAAAGTCCCTAGTACGGCCTGTCTTAAAGTCATTAATAAAAAAATCTAAGGTTTTTTTTTGTCCATCCTGCGGCACCAGTTGTGTCCCGTTATGACTTACAGCCGTTATTTCTGATGGCACAAAAGACGGTGCATGCAGTAATTTTTATGAAATAAAATAACAGACATAAAATAACGGACTATAATGGATGAAATAACGAGTGATAACGGATGGAACATGTCCATTATTTTGACAGAATGCCTGTTAAAATAACGAACATTGGTCATCCGTTATCATCCGTTATGTTCAGTTATTTTGTCTATTTTTTAATTATCTCTTTTGGCAGAAAAACAGCTGTTAAAATGCAGGAACATGACGGTAGTTTGAAAGAAACCATATATAGAGTATATCCTACTCATTAAAACAGCCTAAAAAAAAAACTTATCGTTGCTGTAATACATTCTCGCCTTGACCATTGTAACTCTTTACTAATAGGGCTTCCCTTCTCTACACTCTCCCTCCTCTAGTCCATCCTAAATGCAGCAGCCAAACTCATCTTCCTTATTAATATGCCCACATTCACTGGATGGTTATCAGTGAAGCATTTCCCACAGAACACAAAGTTAAATGGGCTATCCATGACTAGATAAAGGAAACTGCTTTTTCCATGAAAAGCGCCACCTTTGTCCATAGACTGTTTGCGATATTGCAGTTCAGCCTGTGACCAAAGTTGAGATAGGCAGCAATACCAGACATAGCCAATTTATAGACATGTTTGTTTTTTGTTGTTGTTGTACTACTGGACAGCCAATATAAATGTGAAGCTTCTATATAGCAATTATAAAATATAGTGAGACTATTTCAGGTCGGTATTGTTATGCAATGAAAGGCAGGTTTACCAGGGGGTGCCTTTCGTTCTGCTTTCTGAACTAATCCAAGTTTGATGAGTGGTCAGTAGTAGGCTACTTGTAGAGGGAGGGCAAGTGAAAGTGTTCGGTTAGTGCTGGACAAGCGGGTTTTTGTTTTGTTTTATTCCAATGTGAATAGTGCTGTATTTTGTTTTGTAATAATAAACTGCAGGAAAAGCCCTGCATTTGAACTGTATAACTGTCTCTGATTGGTGTTTATTGTCATATGCCCATTTCTACCAAGCTAAACTCCCACATAATATATACGCACACCATCTGGTAAATGCAGGTAGCAACAATGTTTCAACAGTCACCAGCATTTCATATAAATCTCCCTCAATGTCTCCCTGCATCATAACAATAAATTGCAACCCCATCAATATTGCAAAAACTCGCTGTATTTTGCACTCCAGCGGAGGAGAATTTCATAAATCTTCAGAAAGGATTATTAAGAATAATAAAATGTCAGGAATGAGTAATAAAATCATTGCAGGCTCTGAATGAAACCTCAGAGCAGTAAATTTATTAGACAATGTGTTTACTTTAAGAAAAGAAGTGTTTCACAAATTAAGATTCTGCCAGAGAGCAGCACATTCACCATACCAGGGGAGCGGCGTTCAGAGAAGCCCAGCTCACATATACAGGGGTGAAGGAATCCTATTTACCTAAGGGTGAAAGGGACAACTTGGGATACATATAGGGACAAGCAGTTTATTCTGTGGTCTAGGAAAGGGATACTCCTGCACAGAGGGGTCTTCAGGGAGAGGGACCTTACAAGGGCCCCTCTACTGTGTATACCACTGTCCAGATCTAAACAATAGTCACAGGATGATTTCAGCTGGCAGTATTGAATTATAGAGTCTGTTCTACATTACATTTTACAACCTGGTGCACATGTTTTCTACAGGTTTTACTTACAAGGAAATGTTTTGTGTGCAAGATTCAATTCTATTTGGGGAAAATCTGCTGCTTTGCAGAAAACCTGCAGACCTATAACACAGTGTATGCATTTTGCCATGTGCCTTAACAGTAAAGCTGTTACACATTAGTTAAAATGGGTATTCATTCTAGTATCAGAAAATTGCATTTAAATAAGACAATCACCTCAAGATATATAACTTATTAATATAGCGTTATCACTAATTGTATTGCCTTCAGCATGCTTTTGTGTGATTCACTGACAGGAAGTTGTTTAGTTCTTTCTTTTTCAATGTGGTGGTACTCTTGCACCACCCCTAAGTAATGTCCTTTCCTCTGTCCAGCCCCTACAGTCTAAATCACCATCTCACTGTCAAATACACATATATATAGTATCTCATTTGGGACTTTTAGTAAAAATTGAGGTGTGTGTACAGCATGCTGCTTTGTGGTTAGCTATGCCACAGGCAGAGGTGCTGACAGACAGGCAACAAATTCAGCAGGTGCTGCAACCTCAATGATAGTGTGCTAGTCTGCTGTGAAATGAGTATTTCTGCAACAGCTCTGGGTGGGAAAGTGGCAGGATTTTTCTGGGAGAGGAGTCGACAGGATGGGAGGACTGTGACGAAGAGCTGATAGAAAGCAATGCATTCTGGGAATTGTAGTGCTGAGCAACTGCTCAACCAGGAAGTACAAAGGGAAGTACAGAGCTAAGACCCTCCAAATAAATGGATCTTTGGTGGTTTGAGAACTGGGGAAGACATCTAAGCAATGCTATATGCTGCTGTAGAATTTTAATTATTTTTTATGTCATACCCCTTTAAAAGTCATGCAACCCCCTTATTACAGCAGGATCAGCCAACTAACATGGCTGATGAGGAATCAAGAACCCGAGTCTTTATGTCACTGTCACACATCTCATTCATAGTCATCCTGTCCTAAACATCTGTGTGTTTACCAAGAAAAGTAACTAAAGACTGTCATCCCAACTCGTCCCAGCTCTAAGGAAAACAAGTTAAAGTTAAAGAAGATAATTAAGGAAAAATTTGCCATTGGAGAGGGAGTGCCAGCCATCAGCCAGCATAATGAGGGTGACAGCCATTAGATAGAGAAGTGATGGAACCAGGGCAGTGAGAGTGAACACCATCAGCCAGGGCAGTGAGAGTTCTGGTCAACAGTTGGCGCAGTGGAAATGACATCCATTATTCGATACAGTGGGAGTGCCAGCCATCAGTCAGTGTGGTGAAAGTGCCAGCCATCAGTCAGTGCGGTGAGAGTGCCAGCCATCAGCTAGCACATTGGGTGTGAGAGTCTTCAGTCAGCACATGGTGAGTGATTGCCATCAGTTGGCACATTAAGACTGTCATTAATCAGCAAAGAGAGTGACAGCCATCCGTCAGTGTGGTGAAAGTGCCAGCCATCAGTCAGTGCGGTGAGAGTGCCAGCCATCAGCTAGCACATTGGGTGTGAGAGTCTTCAGTCAGCGCAGGTAGAGTGATTGCCATCAGTTGGCACATCAAGACTGTCATTAATCAGCAAAGAGAGTGACAGCCATCCGTCAGTGCAGTTACAGTGATCAGTAGATGCAGTGGGAGTGACAGCTTTCAATAGGTGCTGTAAAAGTGACAGCTCTCAGTTGGCCCAGTGGAAGCCATCAGTCATCTCAGTGAGAGTGGAAATAGTGGCAACACTCACCATACGTTTAAAACTTCAATTCTTTATATACTCATTTTTTAATGTTCAGCAGGCCCAGAGATGAAAATGCAAAGAGAAATCAGACAACAGCTTTTCACACTTTCAGTGCCATCTGAACCCTTAGTGGGAGTGACAGTCAGAAAAGTGAGAGTGACAGCCATCAGATAACACAGTGAAAATGACAGCCATCTTTTAGTGCAGTGGATGTGACAGCCATCAATTGGTGCAATTGGTGCAGTGGTAGTGACAACACTCTGTCAATGCAGTAGGATTGACATCAATGAGAGTGGATGCAATCAGTCAGCGCAGGGAAAGTGACTGCTCTCAATGCAATGTGATTGACAGCCATCAGTCAGCGTAACTGACTGTTGTCATTTGAACTTGTTTAAAAAAAAAAAAAAAAAAAAAAAAAAAAAGGTAATATCACTGGTCAAACTGATAACTTTCATCAAACTTTAGGTGCTTACTGACCTTTTTTGGGGTTTTTTGAATTATAGGCACAACTTTACCATATAATGAAAATTGTATGCAACCTGCTGCTTTACCCAGCTCCACTAGGTGTGGACTTTGAATATGTAGTACACATATTCTGCTCTGGTTGCAGAGATTATTCCATAGGAATCTTTTTATTTACCAACCACAAGCACACAGTAGAACAATGCGTTTTGGCACTGTAGTCAGTTAGCAAAGTGACAGTGACAGCCCTCAGTCATTGCAGTAAAACTGAGTGACAGCAACCTAGTAGGAGTGACAGTGGTCAGTCAGAGAAGTGGAAGTGACAGCTGACAGTCGGTGCAGTGGAAATTATATGCATCAGTTAACACAGAGGGAGAGACACCCATCAGTTGGTGTGGAAAGAGTGACAGCCATCAGTCATTGCAGTAAAACTGAGTGACAGCCACCCAATGGGAGTGACAGCCATCAGTCAGTGCAGTTGAAATCAGGCAACACAGTGGGAGAGACACCCATCAGTTAAGCGCAAGGAGAGTGACAGTCGTCAGCTAGTGTAGAGAGAGTGACAGCTATCAGCCAGGTTTTCACTCAGTGCAGAAGTGATTACAATTAGTCATTGCAGTGGAGTGATAGATATTTGCCATTGCAGTGGAGTGATAGCAGTCAGTTATTGTAGTACAGCCATTAGTTAGCACAGTTTAAATGACAGCCATCAATTAGTGCAGTGAAAGTGACAGCTGACTGTCAGTACAGTGAGCATAGCACTAAAAGAAAGAAAAAGGGATGCACGTCTTGAGAAAGGGCCCTGTACGGGTCCAAAACGCGTCGAATGCTGCATGTAATTTTAACTACCTACCAATAAACTTCAAACCTTGGTTGAGTGCCAGATCTGGAGAATTTTTTTTCTACCATTTTCCTCTAGTGCAGTGAGTGTGACAGCCTTCAGCCATTGCAGTAAAACTGAGTAACAGCCACCCAGTGGGAGTGACAGCTGTCAGTGATTGCAGTGAATCATCTGCTACTGCAGTATAAGTGACAGCTGTCACTCACACTACTTATTGATAGCTGCACTACAATCACTTATGGCTGTCACTCCTACTGCACTGTCAGCTGTCACTCTCACTGCACTGATTGATGACTGTCAGTCAGAAGCCCCTGCAGTAGATAGTAGTATACACTATATACAAGTAGCAGTCCTGGTTCTGTCACCTCGCCTCTTGCTCGGGGACTTTTAGCACCTCATACATTTCTTCTGCTCAGTGCTGAGGCTCCTCCTTAGTGTTCAGTCATGGAGCCTCCTCCCTCCTCAGCCTTACACAGCACTGGCTTCGGCACTGATAGCATTGCTTTCCCTGTAAGCACCTGCACTGGGAGCACGGGCAATGTGTGCAGCCTGCTCTCCTGCACCTCCACCTACCTACCGCAGCTGGTCCTAGGAGATCACCGTCCTGAGCAGTAAGTTCATTGTCTGGACACGTGTTGCTGGAGAATGTCAGAGAACATTGTAGAATGTCAGCACCCCGGCTCTCCAGTCTCCAAGTGAAGGTAAATTTTGGGAATCTATACATTTATCAGTAACATGTGGATGGGGACATGGGGGAACTCTGCAGGAACTTTAGTGCTAAGTTGTCATCTAACTGCTGGGTGATGTATTGGTTGCACTGTAATTCATCCCTGCTGTATGTAGTGATAGAAGGTGATTCTCTACTATAAGGGGGTGAGGGGTGAATATATATATATATTTTATGACTGGCATTGGTGCCCGGCTGTGACATCCCGAAGCTAGCATGTACAGATGGAGCATCAGTTATGGTATAAACTGCAAGGACCAAGCAATGGGCAGTTCTCAGGCAGATGCAACATGTGTCCAGCCAGATGCAGAGCCAAGGGTATGGGAAACCCTGGATAGTTTATTGAGGAACTGGGACCAACATGGGATTATACAGTGTTCAAATAGTGAAATCCAGGTACCATTCTATAATGCAATAATGTGATTCTTCTGGTATTAGGATAGTTTAATGAAGTACTGGGATTATACTGGGATCATACTGGAAAGCACTAAGATCGTAGGGTCTAGTGCAGGGATTGTATAGTGAAGTACTATATTGTTTAATGTAATACTGGGATCTTATTTGGATTATATAGTACGGTTCTGGGATCATACTGGAATTGTATATTGCAGTACTGGGATGGTATTTGGATTGTATAGTATAGTAGTGGGATGATGCAGGAATTGTATAACAAAGTACTGGAATTGTATACTGCAATACAGTATAGTGAAGCACAGGGTTTGTGCATGGTATCAAATTGGGATTATAATAAAGTGGCTGGATCGTACCAGAGTTGCAGAATGGAGTACTTAGATCAACTTGGGCTCTTTCCCTTTGTAGTATGAGTTGTGACATCTCCCATGTTATATGGCAAACATATCCAGCAACCACACACCCAATAGAGGTGAACAAAAGTTGCAATTTGGCCTCCGTTTGTTTGGTTTGTGTTAGCGTTTCCGTTGTTTTATTTTTAGCTGAATGAAATAGCACAGACCTATGCGCAATTCCATACAGCAAGATCCACCAAGCGACATCTGTCATAGCTATACAGCAGAGATACAACACCATTATTTCCTGTTGCATATGTAGCATTAAGATATTGTGCAGCACTGTCCAAAGATTGTCACTATTCACATGAGGACTCACCTCTCCACAATGGGACTTGCAAACTTTTTACCTTATCTCAGAATAATATGGATACCAGAAGTGTCTGGTTTCATAGAAACCCTAAAAACCTATCAATATATTTATGGAGTGTGGAAGGAAATGGAGAACCCAGAGGAAACCCAGCAGTAGAAGATACAAGCTTCATGCAGATATTGTCCTAGGTGTGAATGGAACCCAGGATGTAGGCACTCATAGTGGGATTGAATAGCAGAATACTAGGACTGTAGTAGAATGCAAGGATCTGCATAAATGGGTTCATAATGGTACTGTAATGTGCAGTATTGGGAAGATACCAGTACTGGATTCTATAGTGCAGTACTGGAAGCACAGTTTACTTGTATAGTGCAGTATGGTTATGACACTACCTGGATGGAATACTGCAGTACTGGGAGCATTCTGGAATTACATAGTTAGTTCAGGACTGGGGTGACAGTGGGATACAGTTAAATTTTGGGATGATAATAAGACTGTATTGTGGATTACTGTATAGATACTAGAGTACTGCAGTCATATACTATGTAGATATTGGATTTGTGTAGTGAAGGACTGTAGATGCTGGGATTGTATAGTGGGGAACTGTATAGTGGAGTTTTGCATAGGTACTAGGACCGGATAATGGAGGACTGTATAGATACTATAGATGCTCGGATTGTATAGTGTAGTACTGTATAGATGCTAGGATTGTACACTGGAGAATTGTATATAGAATAGGATTGTATGATGGATGACTGTATAGATACTAGGATTGTATAGTAGAGTAATGTATAAACATTGGGTTGGTATAGTGAATGGCGGCAAAGGATTATATATTGGAGGGGTGTATTTATACTGGGATTTTATAGTGGAGGACTGTATAGGATTGTACAGCGGAGCCTGTATACATACTAGATTGTATAGTGGAGGGCTGTATAAATACTGGGATTGTATAGTGGAGCTTGTATACATACTAGATTGTATAGTGGCAGACTGTATAGGATTGCTTATTGAGGGTTGGTATAAATACTGGAATTGTATAGTGGAGGACTGTATAGGATTGCATATTGGAGGGCAGTATACATACTGGGATCATTTAGTGGAGGGCTGTATAGATCCTGGGATTGTATAGTAAAGGTCCATATGGGACTAACATAAGAGAACATAATTTAAAAAAAATAGACATTCCCAAAATAAAAAGATGCAAAGTTCTAACAATATATCTTTATTACAGGCACTGCAATACAAAACTAGGATAACTCCAATACTAAACTAAAAAGGTCAATGGAAGCTCACAAAAGCACATATTGGTGATAGAGGCACATACACAATTAAAAAAAATTGATAAGAGCACTAACCCTCCTCCCCTGTTTATAAACCATCAATTCAAAAATTAAAAAACGCACTGTGCCATCTTATTTCACATCTTGGACCGCACTTGCAGGCTTGCAGTACATGTCTCATATTGTTTGTAAGGTGGTGCTTTATCTTAAAATGTCACCATGCCGTAACACTCCTAATGTAGAAATGATGATGGCCCTCACTTAAACTATTTACAAACAGTCCGGTGAAGGATACAACATGGTTTGGCCGTAAAGATTGCTGAATTAGGTGAGTGCCATCATCATTTTTACATTGGGAGTGTATATAAACCATCAGGTCATGTCCTGAATGCAGGGCTATGACCCCCACCCACTGGGCAATGTCCCTATGGTAATAAAGTATACAGCACTAAATATAGTATCCGACATTTATCATTGTCTTTAGACAGTTTTTTGTGTCTAGAAAAGGCACAAAAAAGGCGCAAGCAGGGTTTATTTGCACCTTTTTTTGGTTTACACATTTCTGCTGATTTTGAGTTGCAAACCACTGGTTTTGGCAATACGCATGATATAAAAAGGCTTTATGAACTGCGCCTTTTTGTGAAAAAGCGCAAAGCCACTGAAAAATCTCTAAAACTACACCAACTCAGACTTAGGTTACCTTTTTGGTGTATGTGAAGAGAGAAATTTCAGAAAATGTGACCTGCACAAAATGTATCAAATGCTTTTTGACCATTTAATAAATTTGATGCTCCTACACATTACCAGCACACAAAAAACAGGTGTAAAAAAATGCTTCACTTACACCTACAACGATAAATGCCGGCCAGTATACCTAAATCAAAAATAGAAGCAAGTCAAACTATTTTTCTCCACAAATTACTCTACACACATACACCAGCCAAGACCTGGCTTACGCTGGGTTCACACCACGTTTTTGCAATACAGTTCCCACATTAGGTTTTTGATGAAAAACGGATTCCCCCAAACCGAACTTAACTGTATCAAAACAGGTGTACAAATTTTAACCCGTATACAGTTTGAAAAATGATGTCCGGTTGCATCCATTTTTTAAGAAAAAAAAAAGTATATGTTTTTAAATTTTCACTCCATTATGAATAAAGTTTCACTTTTGATAAAAATTCCAAGAAAAAAAAACTTTGTGTGCACTGCGTATGTGCAAAGTCAAAAACCGTATGGTGCAACCCGGAACACATATGGTTCTTTACGGTTCACATTGACTACCATGTTAAAATAACCTTGTACAGTTTCAATACGTTTTTTCACCAAGACCAAAAGCCATGGTAGGCTACGGTTTTCGCTTCAGGAAAAAACTGGACAAAACCATACAATATGCAAAACGGGCACAACCAGATGCATTGTTTGGCATACGGATTTCAATGGAGAGTCAATGCACACGGTTTTAAATACGGTTCCATCTGGTTTTCAGATTGGAAATGTATACAGGAACTGTATTGCAAAAACGTGGTGTGAACCTAGCCTTACAAAACTGGCTGCAGTTTTTTAAAAAATCGCACAGGTTAAAAAAAAAAAAGTCTCGGAAAAGTTTGTCATACAAAGTAATGTTCTGAAGTGAAATTACACAAAACTGTGTACTAGCCCCATATTTATCACATGCCCTGCACTGTTTAATACATTTTGTGCATGTACATTTCAACACACCAAAACTGTGTATAATACACAGTGCACCTACACTGACTTTGATAAATGTCCCGTGTTTTGCCTCTTGTTAGATGTATCTGTCAGCATCCTGCTAAAAACTACTTAAAACAAGTTTACGGCATATGGGCCAATATATAGGTTAATTGCAAGTTTATAATGAAATATGTATACAAATATATATATAGTACTATGTTGAATTCTTCTGGAAAACATATAGATATCACAAGTATTATACTTTACGGTATATATACAGAGTCAGAGGCCTAACTTGTAGCTTCTGGGCTTCAATGAAAAATCTGCAACAAGGCCACATGTGCCATTTAGAATGCTGATCTCTTATGGGGCAGATGTGCCTTAGGGCCCCCTTAGGCACCAGGGCCCCGTTAAGACTGCACTCCCTATAGTTATGCTCCTGTGTAGATTACTATGAAGGCCTATGGTAAACTATAGACATAACTAGCATTACATTGTATGCATAGTTGTAAAACATGTAATCAAAATATTACATAAGTGGACGCATACTATGTATGGTCATATTGCTGGTGTAGGACATATTGCCTCTGGCCGCATGGACGGCCGTAAGACAGGTGTAAAAAGAAAAAGAAGCCTTGCACTAAAGCAGTTACAGGTGTGGATCTCTTGCATGAAAACAAGAAAAAGTGGCGCAGACAGGTAATAGTATCATTAATATATCTTATCATCATGGGCCTACACAGTAATGTATCTTACCATCATTTGCTTAACCCCTTAAGGACGCAGCCCTTTTTACCCTTAAGGACTGAGCCCTTTTTCGCAATTCTCCGTCGCTTTATGAATTAATAACTCGAAAACGTTTTTACCAAATATTCTGATTCTGAGATCGTTTTTTCATGACATATTCTACTTTATTTTGGTGGTAAATTTTCGGCGTTACTTGCATCCTTTTTTTGTGAAAATCCCAAAATTTCATGAAAATTTAGAAGATTTAGCATTTTTCTAATTTTGAAGCTCTCTACTTGTAAGGAAAATGGATATTCCAAATAAATGTTTTTTTTTTCACAAATACAATATGTCCACTTTATGTTGGCATCATAAAATGGAAATATTTTTGCTTTTTGAAAAAATGAGAGGGCTTCAAAGTAGAGAAGCAATTTTCAAAAATTTCATGAAAATTGCAAAATCTGAAGGGACAGATAATACAGAACTATCACTCCCAGCATGCCTGGGCAGTCTAGGCATGTTGAGAGTTGTAGTTTGGCAACATCTGGAGGGCTACCGTTTGGGCACCACTATAACAGTGGTCTCCAAACTGTGACATTCCAGATGTTGCAAAACTACAACTCCCAGCATGCCCAGGCAGCCTTTGGCTGTCTGGGCATGCTGGGAGTTGCAGTTTGGCCTTCCTAGTGGTTGCCACAGTAAAGATCACTTTACTTTCATTTTCATTCCCCCCCCCCCCCCCACCCCATGTAGTTTCCCTACCTGAGCCAGGATCCAGCAGTCTCCATCGACGATCGGGGATCCCCAGGCATCTTCTCCTGCAGGTACCAGCCTCCATCTTCTTCCCACGATCCCCTCGACATCCAGGGGTGGGCAGAATGGGGGTTGCCATGGCAACCCACTATCCTGCCCTGCCATTGGTCAGAATTAGTTCTGACCAATGGCAGGGGATAGGAGAAGATCGCAGCACTGCGGAATTGCTCCTATCCCTCAGGATGATCAGGGCTGTCCCTGACAGCTCCGATCATCCCTATTTTCTGGGTGATCGGGTCACCAGAGACCCGATCAGCCCGGAATAGCAGAAAATCACATGTCTGAATTGACATGCGATTTTTTGCGATCGCCGACATGGGGGGGTCTCAGGACCCCCCTCGGCGATGTGCCGGGATGCCTGCTGAATGATTTCAGCAGGCATTCCGGTCCGGTCCCCAACCGTCATTCCGGCGGGGACCGGAATTCCCACGGGCGTATGCATACGCCCCACATCCTTAAGGACCTGGGATGCAGGGCGTATGCATACGCCCGGCGTCCTTAAAAGGTTAAAGACTGAAAACAAATACCCCTTTGACACCCAGCAGCCTTTTCATATGTGCTCATAGTACAATTACACTATGTTCCTACAGTTTTTTTGAGCCTCGCTTTAGTCAGTATTTTACCAAAACCAGAAGTGGGACTGACAGAGAAAACCTATAATGGAAAGATTTACCCTTTTAACTGTGTTTTGGACCCACTCCTGGTATTAATATAATATTTCACAAAATAAGAAGCAAAATTAAGCAAAGCAAAGGGTTAAAAAAAAAACTTACTGGAAGCATAGCCTACATGTAGAAGAAGTGCTAGATATATGTAACACTGTGCAGCTTAAAAAAGTATTCACATCTGAAGAAGTTATCCTCTATTCACATTATAGGTGATAACAAGCTGTTTGATGGGGGCCTGACTGCTGGGACAAAATTGTCTCTTGAATGAATATACTGTTGGGTCATTGTACACTGCACTGTTGGCAGTGCTTGCATGTGATAAATCCCATTGATAAGTAGGTCCCAGGTCTGAAGCATTAGTAAGTATAGTTATAAAAGTGTGTGCGACTGAGGATGATTTGTCCCCAGTACAGATTTGCATTTCATTTGACTGCACATGATGAATGGAATCTCAGACACAGGATTGTTTTGCATCCACCTGAGGAGTCTGAGTGGTGAGTAGCCAGGTGCATCCTTTATTGACAGGACAGAGAACATGTACAGGATTAGGCTAGGTTCTTACTACGTTAGTGCCCCCATTAGTTCTGTTCCTCAACATCCCACCAAAAATGGGATGCCAACTTTTAATTATAATGGGAGCAGAAAACCCCATTGATTTCTGTGGCCCAATGGAGTCACCTAGAGACTCCTTTCAGGACCTATGCACTATTTTAAGCACGGGCTGCTATTGAGTTGCTGTAATTCAGGCGGTTAGTGGCCGATGACATGCAGGGCATCCTGCTACTTACCCCAGCCGAGCCATGTACTTGGCTCTCTCTTTTCGCTGCAGGTTTTGGCCTTCTTTCCTTGTACTGTTGCAGGCTGCCACAGTTTCTGTCACATCCCGTAAGGGCCATGCACTAACTGTCACTTTGAGGGTACATGCACATCCCTAATACCTGCCCGCCTCCAGTTCCGTTCTCTGTTGGTTGAGCAACATTCTGTAGTCACAAAGCAAAGGTGTCTATTCTTGTGATCTGACCTGAACCTGTTTTTTTCTGACCCTGCTACTGATTCTCCTGTATATGACCCGAGCTGATGACCACGCCTCTGCATTCCAAGCAAACTAACACCATCTGGCTGCTTCTGAGCTACTCAGCTCTGCTATTCATACCAAATCAGCCCTGCTAAATCGGACTCTGTTTGGTGCGCTATTATCATCTACCTCATCAGCTTGTTCATCCTCACTGTACCACTCGTGCTTGGCATTGGAACTTGGGAAGCCACTTACCAGGTCGCTGCCACAAAAATTTTCCCAGTTATCTCCCCTGCAGATAAAGTCCAGCTTTTGCATCCCGGAGCAAGATAAAAGGTGGAAACCAGGATCTGCGCTTGTCTTGGGCTAAATGGCTATGCTGTGGCTAGCTTTCTGTGAACTTGTATTTCCTGTTTTCAGTTTTCTTGTTTGCCTACAAATCCCATGATACCATTTTCCTCCTTCCCACACATCAGCTACCCCACCCATTGAAACATAAATGAGCTGCAGAACTGTGGTCTTCAATCAGGATGCCTACAGCTGTTGCATTAGTTGCAGATTGATCCCTCCACCCATTGAAGCAGACAGGCTCCCTGTCATCAGCTGACTAGTGAGTCAGGTCTCCACCGCATTGCAAGCTGGGAAAAATCCTAGACAACAGTCATTTTGTATGCTGTTAAAAATAAATATTGGGGTGAAAATCTCATAAGAATTGTGAGAAAACCGGTAAAGACACTATATTATGAACTACACTAACTTTACAGCCCCTGTAGCATAGTCAAATAAAAAAAAAAAATCACAGAATACCCCTTTAACATTTTGTATGAGCATGCAAGGGCATAGACCTGTAATGGTGATGTCTATAGAGAGGATGGGGAAGGACTAAACATAGTAACATAGTTTATAAGGCTTAAAAAAGAAAGAGACCATCAAGTTTAACCTAAAAGAATACTGTGTTGATCCAATGGAAGGCATCCCCCCCCTCCCCCCAATGAGGCTGATGCCAATTGCCCCATGACAGAGGAAAAATTCCTTCACGACCTCAATATGACAATCAGAATAAATCAACCTTCTATCCCCATAAATCTACTATCCATGACCTCTTATGTTATTACTCTAGAGAAACATCCAGGCTCCCCTTGAACTTGTTTACTTGGTCAGACATCACAACATCATGCGGCAAAGCGTTCCATAGTCTCACTGCTCTTTCAGTAAAGAATCTCTGTCTTTGCCGATGGTGAAACCTTCTTTCCTCTAGATGTAGAGGATGCCCCCTTGTCATGGTTACTGGCCTAGGTATAAAAATATCACTAGAAAGATCTCTGTATTCTCCATTCATATATTTGTACATTGTGATCAGATCGCCCCTAAGATGTCTTTTCTCTAAACTAAATAAGCCCAAGCTTGAGAACCTGTCTTGGTACTGTAATCCTCCCATACCATTAATTATCCTTGTCATCCTCCTCTGCACCCTCTCCAGTATGTCCCTTTTATTTACAGGTGCACAGAATTGGACACAATACTCCATATGTGGTCTGACTAGTGATTCATACAGTGGCAAAACTATGTCCTTATCACGTGCCTCCATGCCTATGTCCTTATCACGTGCCTCGATAAATCCCATGACTTTTTTAGCCTTGGCGGCCACTGCCTGGCACTGATTGCTTAAGTCGAGTTTACTGTCCACCAGTAGTGTTGAGCACAAATATTAAAAATGCCATTTTTTACCACGAATATTGGCACTTCGAGATTTTGTGAATATTTACAACATAACGCTATATATTCGTAATGACGAATATTCGTGCACAACACAACAATGATGTGTACCGTTTAAAAAAAGTGATAATTTGTGTTAGATAGGGTAGGTTAATTTTGCAGATAGATTCTAGTGTAGGGTATAGTGTCAGTTAGTGGAAAGATGTAATCGCACATGCGCACTATACAAATTTTATTACGATTTTCACATGAAAAGAAAATAGTGAACGAACATAGCGAATATGCAAATTTCGCAAACATAGGACGAATATATATGGCCCCCGCCGCTCATCACTATCCTCCAGTACCCCCAAATCTTTTTCGGTAGAAGATTGACCTAATGTCTTACTATTTAGCAGATAATTATACATTTTGTTTTTACAGCCCATAACCTTAAATTTATAGACATTAAACTTCATTAGCCATGTCTTTGCCCAAATCCTCCAGCTTCCCCAGATCCCTCTGTAATATTATGTTATCATCCTCTGTGGTAATCACCCTACCCAGTTTGGTGTCATCTGCAAATATAGAAATCCTACTTTTGTAATCCCTCTACAAGGTCATTAATTAACATATTGAAAAGAAGTGGACCCAGTACTGACCCCTGTGGTACCCAACTGGTTTTGTCCCCAAACCAGAGTAAGTTCCATTGATACTCACCCTCTGCTTCCTGTCACTGAGCCAGTTGCTAACTCATTTACATATGTCCTCCCCAGTCCCAGCATCCTCATTTTATGTACAGTGGTCCCTCAACATATGATATTAATTGGTTCCAGGAGAACCATCATATGTTGAAACCATCATATGTCGAGTACATATGTCTATGTAAAAATGGTAATTGGTTCTGGGGCCTCGGAACCATTGTATGTTGAATACATATCTCTATGGGAAACTGCTAATTGGTTCTGGGATGACCATTGTATGTGGAGTGTATGGGGAGTGATTAACAAACCAGGGTGCCTCCAGCTGTTGCACAACTACAACTCCCAGCATGCATGTACAGCCATTGACTGTCTGGGCATGCTGAGAGTTATAGTTTTGCAACAGCTGGAGGCACACTGATAGGAAAACATTGATGTATGGGGTGTATAGTGTGTATATGTATTGTATGTGATGTGTGACATCGCATACAGTACTGTGCAGTTCTTTAAATACCTTCAGGGGGGACAGAATGTCCTCCATTACCATCCTGCCGACTACAGCTCTATAGGAAAGGAAGGGGAGGGCAGCCAGCAGCTCATTGGATGCCTGCAGCAAGATGCTGCAGGCTATTGGCTATGGCGGCACTGGGGGGGGGCGGGGCTTACACCGAGCTCACAGTGGAAGCCTGCGTGAGTTAGCAGGACAGCATGTGAGTAACAGGAGGCAGAACGGGGCACACGGGGACATTAAACAACTATCTGTCAGTTGCTGAAGTTGTCAGCGCTGTCACATAGCTGTTTGTATGATGGCCCCAACACACAGCAGCATCATATGTCGAGGCTGCCTTCAACATACGATGGGCTCTGAGAGGCCATCATATGTTGAAATGATCATATGTCGAGGCCATCATAAGTCGAGGGGTCACTGTACTAACCTTTTGTGGGGCACAGTATCAAATGCCTTAGAAAAGTCCAGATAACTGGGGTGGCCATTTCTCTTTGCTACCCTTCAGAAGTTTGGTATTACGGGTAAATTTTTGACTGCACTGCGGGGTCTTTATTCCTCTCCTACTGCCTTTCTCAAACTCCCTCATGCTCCTTCTCCGACCTTCCCTTTGTTCAATGGGACTCGTCAGGGTTGCCCGTTGTCCCCATTGGTTTTTGATTTATGTATTGAGCCTCTGGCCGCTATGATTCGGGGGGACCCGGACTTCACTGGCATTCCCTTGCATGATAGGGACTTCAAGATTTGCTTATTCGCCGATGATGTCCTTCTCACACTCACTCGTCCTTTGCTTTCTCTCCCTAGTCTTTATAGAGCTCTTCATGCTTCATCTCAAAATTACAGTAAAAAAAAAAAAAAAAAGTCCAGATATATAACATCCCCAGTTTCACCCCAGTCCAATCTATAACTGACCTCCTTATAGAAACTGATCAGATTAGTCTAACAGGACCGATCCTGCATAAACCCATGTTGGTGCTCTGTTAGAAGGTTATTTTCATTAACATATTCCAGAATAACATCTCTCAGAAAACCCTCAAAAATCTTACCCACTACAGATGTTAAACTTACAGGCCTATAGTTCCCAGGATCCCTTTTTGAATATTGACACCACATTTGCTAAGCGCTAGTCCTATGGAACAATCCCTGTCATTATAGAATCTTTAAATATAAGGAATAAGGGTCTGTCTAGCATGGCATTTTATTCTTGCAAAACTCTGGGATGGATGCCATCTGGGCCCAGTGATTTGTGTGTTTTTCATGTTACTAAGGCGGCAACTCACCTTTTCTTGGTTTAAGGGAGAGGAAAATCCTCAACCTTTAATTTCACGGTTTAGATTTTATCATTCCTCAGTTTCCTATCCCACACCCCCATCAGACTTTGGAATCAGACCCGCACTCCTTTGTCGCCTATTTTATCTATGGCACTCTTGTTTATTGAAATGCCATTTTCTTAAACAGTGTAGTATAAATCTTCATGGCTTCTGTGCTCCGTCTAAACACTCCTGTTGCATCTGTGCTCTTCATCTCAATACTTTTTCCCAGTTTATAATATTTCACTGCTCTACTTGAGAACAAGTAAACAGAGCTCAGGGTATGAGAGGGTGAGACAAGTTTCAGCCGTCAGTGTCACAAATACACTTTTTTATCTGTTTATGGGAATCAACCTATATTTAATAACATGATTTAATGAAACAAAAATGAAACCAGGTTTTTTTCTCTGTTCTCTCCCACAGCGAGCTGTCAAAACATACAATGAATGTAATACTGTCCAGAGTATAACACTGTGTGATCCACTGGTTGGGTCTGATAATGTGTGAGATATGCTGCAGGGCCACACTATATTAAAAAAGCTCAAGTGCCCGATTCCCAGTATTTAGAGAGGAAAGTAACCCCCACCAAGAGTGACTAATAGATCAGTGACTGTGTTTATTCTTTGTCTATTGTAATGTAATGGTTGTAATTTATGACACACTACTAGTTCTTAGGTTGTCAAAGCCCTTCCCTTTAGAGCATTACTGGGCAGCCATGTCATCTTGCTGATTCCTGGTCTGACGCTTTGAATTCATCTTGCCTCTAACCAAAATAGTGGTTAGGTTTAAGGTAAAACAGGGCAGAAAAAGACAAAGAGGTGTGATAGTGTTGTAAAGGAACTGATTATTGTTGGCAGTGATGTAAAGCATAACTGCACTTCAGGTAAGGGGGATCCTTCTCCTCTCTATCAAGGACATTTATCATCTTTGCTTTGGTAAGCAAGTTCTGTAGGCATTTTTTTCTTGCTTTGGTTTTGCTTATGTGTGACATATTTATCATACTATCACAGGGGGTTGATAAATTTGGCTTACATAAGCAAAAACCAATAAATCACTTTTGAATACCATTTTTTTAGCACACATGAGCAAAAACCAATAAATGACTACAAAACAACACTTTGCAGCTTTGAAATAAATGTGATATGTGTGTTCATTGCATTTTTTAACCACTTTTCCCCCCCGAAATGTACTAATTTTTAGTTTTTTACTTCTAATTTCAGATCCATGTATCCTGTGGATTACTTTAGATTTGGAGGAGTACAATTACCAACTTTTTTTGGTTCAATGTTAATAAAACGGTTAAAGAGGGCTTGTGGGGGAGTGTTTTTTTGGAATAACGTTTTTTTTTTAAACGTGTTGTGTTTTTTTCAATTTTTACTTACTTGACCGGCTTAGCAGTGGAAGCTGTCTTATAGACAGTCCATTACTAAGCCGGGGCTTAGTGTTAGCCACAAAAACAGCTAGCACTACCTCCAATTATTAGGCTAAGTTTCCACTTGGTTTTTTTTCTGGTAGTTTTTGGAAAGCTGCCACTGCAGTTTTTGAGCCAAAACCAGAAGTGGATCCATAAGGAATAGGACATATAAAGGAAGAACTTACACTTCTCCTCCTTTATGGATCCACTTCTGACTTAAGCTCAAAAACTGCAGTGGCAGTTTTCCAAAAACTGCCAGAGAAAAAACCAAGTGGAAACTTAGCCTTACCCCAACACTCACCGCCACAGGGGTGCCGGGAGGAGCCGATACCAACAGGCCGGGAGCATCAAAAATGGCGCTCCTGTGCCTAGGCGGTAACAGGCTGGCGTTATTTAGGCTGGGGAGGACCAGTAACAATGGTCCTGGCCCAACCTGGTAACATGAGGCTGTTGCTGCTTGGTTAGTATTTGGCTGAGAATAAAAATAGGGAGAACCTTATGCTTTTTTTGGCATAAATAATTAAATAAAATAAAAAATAATGCATAGGGTTCCCCCTATTTTTATTTTCAGCCATATACCAACCAAGCAGCAACAGCCTTACGTTACCAGGGTGGGTGAGGACCATAGTTACTGGCCCTCCCCAGCCTAAATAACACCACCCTGTTACTACTATTTTTAACGCTACGGGCCTGTTGGTACTGGCTCTTCCCAGCGGTGGGTACCGGGGTAATAATTGGGGGTTAGCACTAGCTGCTTTTGGGGCTAACGCTAAGCCCGGCTTAGTAATGGACTCCGTCTATTAGCTTCCACTACTAAACCTGTAAAGTAAAATTTAAAAAAAAACAACACGTTTAAAAAATAATTATTCCAAAAAAACACTCCCCCACAAGCCCTTGTTAACCATTTTATTAACATTAAACAGAAAGGGGAAAAAAACGCTGGTCATCGACGCAGTCCACCGAATCCGAAGTAGTCCACAGGATACAAGTATCTGAAATGAGAAGAAGAGAAAAATAGTTTGTCAACCGCCAACCGCCAGCGGGAAATATGAAATTACAGTAGGGGATACAGAAACTCTGCGGCACCAAGGTATGTTAAAAGGAGACTGGGCTGGCATCACTCTGCAGCCGCCCGTGCTCCATCTGATTCTATCCCCGCTACCCTAACAAAATGACGGAGACGCTGATTTACATCACCCCTTGTCTCCCACCCGCCCGTCGCACATCTCCTGCCCGCTACCTGCTACAAGACTACAACTCCCAGCATGCCCTCACTGTACGGGCATGCTGGGAATTGTAGTTTTGCAACAGGTAGCAGACAGATGGGAGATGTGCAGTGCGGGCGGTTGGGAGACAAGGGTTGATGTAAATCAGTATCCCCGTAATTATGTTAGGGTAGCGGGGAAAGAATCAGACGGAGCCTGGGCGGCTCCTTCTGCCCAAACAAAGGTAGTAATGGGAGAATGGGACCAGAGAGCAGGGACAGGTAATTATCATTATCATTAGCGTCACCCGCACTACCTGCCTGTACATACAGGTTAGTAGGGTGACATTGATGACAGTCTTCCTTTAAAGGGAACTAATCAGCAGATTTTAGCATATATAAGGCTTGACGCATGAGCATGTGCCGACCCACCAATCCATGTGCCTAAGAGAGTCAAGACTTCATTATAGAGATTATGGGGGTCAGACCCTCAGCGAACAGAAATGTATCCCCTATCCTGTGTATAATTTTTTAGGGCTGGAATACCCCTCTAACTCCACTTGCTATCAGTAAATGGAAAAAGCATAACTGCTTTAAATTGTTTACAAGAATACCTAGAGGTCAACCGTCCACTATTCTAACTGCAGGGGAAACAAAAAGTGGAAATGGGGGGGGGGATTTCACATGACTGCTGTATGCAGGGCAGCAAGGTTCAATGCCTCTTAGTATGCTGGAGCCATTTCAATGCAGATGAAGTAAAACAGTCCCTTCTAGTGGAATATGGAGCTGAGAGATTATATATTTTTCCCAGTTCTGCGCTCATTTGAAGTGTATAATTAACTTTTGTCAGATTTAAATGGTTTCCTTATTACTTGCTTCAGTTTATTGCATGTATAATTGGAATCACTCGAAGCCTCGATACTTGCTGGAATTGTCTGGTCAGGCTGCTGGCTACTTTTATTTATATTTCTTGATACGCTGGCTGTAGGTGACTTTGGTCTCGGTAACAGCAATATGAAAACCTTCCTCTGCCTGGTCAGTGGTCACAATCCTGGATAATGCCAGACAATAAAGCTGGGTTCACACAGTATAAGTTTTTTGTTAAATTGTATCAGGTAAAACTGAATTGCTAAAACTGCAGGGGATTTTACCACAAATTGCCGTGGTTTTTGCAATGCAATTATTGCCAAAGCTATTTTAACATTTTTAAAATGTTTCACTGTCCTTTACCACCTTGCAAAACCACAGTTAAACAAGATATGCTACTGCAGCGCATGCTAAATGTAACCGCACACAAAATGGATTTGCTGATGAAAACTTCTACCGGACCTGGCCTCCAACAACAATTTTTCATCACATCTGAGCTCTGCAGCTAGAGATTGGCTCCAATGATTATGTGGAGATCAGTGGTCATTGCTGGAGGTTGTCTGTACAGTGACCAGCAGGGGACCAGGCAAGCGCAGGGGCGGACTGACCGGCCGGTTCATTCGGACGTGGTCCGAGGGCCCGGCCGGGTAAAGGGCCCGCTGCAGCTTCTGAGGATCTAGGACACTTGGCCCGGATCCCCTGTCAGACAAGCGCTGATTTCCCTGATGTTATTTTCTATGGGAATATCCCTCATGCTCTGCATATCATTAGAGACAGGCAGCAGCGCAGGGATGAAGAGCACCTGATTGATGGCTCCGCCCCAAGCACAGGAAGAGGACGTGGTCGAGAGCTGACAGGCCTTCAAGGAACACAGAGCGGCCGCTTCATGTGAGAGTGAGTAATTTCCCTGTGTGCTGCCTCTCTCCCCACTGATTAGCAGTATAACCTGGGGCTGGGGTGTGTGTAAAGTAGCAGCCCAGTGGGGTCACTTTCCCTCCTCCAGTGTCCACAGGTCTCCAACAGGTCACATTAACAGAACAATTTTAGGGAAAAATCGTGGCTAAAATGGTGCGGTTTTACCGTGACTTTTCAAAATCGCTGTAAAACCGCGCCATCTTTGCAGTGATTTTTCAAAAAATTGTTCTGGTAATTTGAGCTGTTGGTGACTTGTGGACACTGGAGGAGGGAAAGTGACCCACTGGGGTGACAACATGTGAACACACTGCTTGTTTATTTATCATTAACCCCTTAAGGGTACATTCACATGTTCAGGATCTGCTGCATATTTTTGCTGCATAGTTTGTGCAGCTGATTTTGCAATACATTAGCTTCAATGGGTGGCAATATAAGTTGCAGAAAATATACAGCAGATCCTGTACGTATGAACGTACCCTAAGGGCTCATTCACCATACGGATCCGCAGCATATTTTACAATGCGGATCCGCCGATAATGGACCCTACAGTGCTGCCTCCATCTGTGCCTGCTAGTGGCAGTCCGATGCTTCGAGCAGACACGCTGTGATGTGCGCGTCACCACGTGCATACGCAACGTACTCGCACACATCGCAGCCGCTCTCCCTGCTTCCTGAGCTAGGCTGAGAGCAGCCACGATGTGTGCGAGTATACTGTGCATGTGCGTGGCGACTCGCACATCGAAGCATGTCTGCTCATAGAGGCGTATTGCCGCTATGAGCAGATACAGATGGAGGCCGCACTGTAAGGTCCATTGTCAGCGGATCCGCACCGTAAAATATGCTGCTGATCCGTCAGTGTGCATGAGCCCTAAGGACACAAGGCGTACATGTGCACGCACTGTGCCTGCTCCCACTGTGTTGTATAAATCATTAGCTGGAACCATCGGCTAATGCCAGATATCACCAATCAGGCTGATGTCCAACATTCTATCCTGCCCTGGCTGCAAAAAAAGCAAAAATAAACTTTCACTTACCTTACTACATTCCCCTGGGGCTCCGCTACAGCTGATCTGTTGGCCAGGTGTCTTCTGCCTACTTCCCTTAGCCTGGAACGTCAGACGGCGCTTCAGCCTATCACCGGCCGCAGCGATGTCCCGCTTCGGCCGGTGATAGGCTGAAGCGCCGTGTGACGTTTCGGACTAAGGGAAGTAGGAAGAAGACAGCCTGGCTGACCAATCAGCTGTAGCGGAGCTCCGGGGGAATGTAGGAAGGAAAGTGAAAGTTTATTTTCACTCTTTTTGCATCCCGGGCAGGATAGAATAAGAATAGTACATACTGGACTATTCCTTTAACCCTTTAGACACCACTATCAAAGTTGATGGCAGTATCTAAAAGTGTTAAAAAGCATGTGCTAGTCAGGTAGGGAAGCTGATCAGGACCACCGTGGCGAAACGCAGAGTCCCAATCAGCTGAGAGGAAAGCTGAAGGGGCCCTACCTGGCTCAGTGCCGTCAGATCGTCGCTCCAAGAATATAGGCAGCCTGTATAAATAACACTGATCAATGCTATGCTATAATAAAGCATTGTTCAGTGTTTGCAAACAAAAGGTTTCATGTGACAGTTCCCTAAAGGGACTAAAAATGGGGAGAAAACTTTAATAAAGTACTCCAGGCTTTTTCATTTTTGCACTTTGTTTTTTTCCTCCTCATCTTCTAAAAATCATAAATATTTCAATTCTTCACCTACAGAACTTTATGAGGGCTTGTTTTCTGCGACACCAATTTTGCTTTGGAATGACATCAATCATTTGTCCAGAATTGCTCAGTTTTGTCACCTTATATACCTTCATATATAAAAATTAATTAAAAAAAGATCAAAAAGTCCAATCTGAACAAGAATGGTACCAATAAAAATTACAGATCATGAGCCCTCATACATCCCCATATACGGAAAAATAAGAGTTATGGGGTAAGAAGATGATTTAAAATGTACACATTTTCCTACAAAAAGCTATAATTTTTTTAAAGTAGTAAAATAATACAAAACCTATATAATGTGGGTATTGTGATGACTCGCTCTTGCAAAGTGCAGTTGCAGTATAGAGGCAAGGAAACAGTACTTTTCAAATCAAAGTTCAGTGTTTTATTCACACAGCAAACAGTCTTTAAATGCAGAACCAAGGAAAACTTAACAAAAGTCCACCTGTATTCCTTAGATGTTTGTTCACACCTGAGTCCCTGCCATGCGGCATCAAGGCCTACAGGCAGACTGTTCACCAGCTTCCAACCTTGGAGCAAACACAGGGAAGAACTACACATTCAGCTCTCTCTGGCAGTGTGAGCTGCAACTAGCAAATCCCTCTCAGCTGGTGAAACAGGCTGCCTTTAACCTCTTAAGGACTCATGACGTACCGATATGTCACGAGTCCGCTCCCGATCTATTATGCGGGGTCATGGCCTCTAACAACGGCCGGGACCCGTGGCTAATAGCGCGCAGCACTGATCGCGGTGAAAGTTGAACACCGCGTCTAAAGTGAAAGTAAGATCATGCCAGTTTATTCAGGATCGCGGCATCCCGAACTGCTTACATGACAGCCGGGAGGGTCCCTACCTGCCTCCATTCTGTCCGATCGTCGAATGACTGCTCAGTGCCTGAGATACACGCATGAGCAGTCAAGCGGCAGAATCATCGATCAGTGGTTTCTTATGAGAAACCACTGATCAATGTAAAAGATCAGTGTGTGCAGTGTTATAGCTCCCTATGGGAGCTATTACATATTGCAAAAAAAAAAAAGTGAATAAAGATCATTTAACCCCTTCCCTAATAAAAGTTTGAATCACCCCCCTTTTCCCATGAAAAAAAAAACTGTGTAAATAAAAATAAACATATGTGGTATCGCCACGTGCGGAAATGTCCGAATTATAATAATATATCATTAATTAAACCGCACGGTAAATGGCGTACGTGCAAAAAAATTCCAAAGTCCAAAATAGTGCATTTTTGTCACTTTTTTATGTCATGAAAAAATGAATAAAAATCAATAAGTCCTATCAATGCAAAAATGGTACCGCTAAAAACTTCAGATCACGGCGCAAAAAATTTGCCCTCATACCGCCCCATACGTGTAAAAATGTAAAAGTTATAGGGGTCAGAAGATGACAATTTTAACCCCTTCCCGCAGAATGGCATATATAAACGCCGGGTTGTGCAGTGCGTTCGCGCATCCCGGCGTTTATAAATGACATTCAGTTAACCCGGCGATGTGCAGCATCGCACGGGTTAACTGGCAGAAGTCCCGCTGTTTCCAGCAGGGGACAACTTCTGCTTCACCCCCAGGACCATCCATTGATGGTCCTGGTCAGCGATCACTGTGATTGGTCCCTGTGGACCAATCACAGTGATCTGGGGTGAAAGTTCAGATCCCCCGCACTGCCCGCCCCTGGAAGTCGGGCAGAACGGGGGACGATGGCTGCGGGGGCTCGCGGGGACCTGCGGCATAGGGGGGGAACATCAGGGGACCGGCGGCCTTACCTGGCGGGACCGAGGAGCAGCGGCAGGACCGGCCACGTGGACGAGCAGCGACGGGACCGGCAGGTAAGTATATGGTCCTCAGAAGCAGCAGTGAAGATCTTCACTGCTGCTTCTAGGAGTCTGAAAACTACAACTCCCAGCATGCCTAGACAGCCTTTGGCTGTCTGGGCATGCTGGGAGTAGTAGTTTTGCAACATCTGGAGGGCCCCAGTTTGGAGACCATTGTATAATGGTCTCCAATCTGTGCTCTTCCAGCTGTTGCAAAACTACAACTCCCAGCATGCGCTGACTGTCCAGGCATGCTGGGAGTTTTAGTTCAGCAACATCTGGCCCTTCAGATGTTGCCGAACTACAACTCCCAGCATGCCCTTCAGCTGTCTGGGCATGCTGGGAGTTGTAGTTTTGCAACAACTGGAGACACACTGGTTGGGAAACATTGTTTCTAACTCAGTGTTTCCTAACCTGTGTGCCTCCAGCTGTTGCAAAACTATAACTCCCAGCATGCACTAACAGACCATGCATGCTGGGAATTGTAGTTTTGCAACATCTGGAGGGCCCCAGTTTGGAGACCATTGTATAATGGTCTCCAATCTGTGCTCTTCCAGCTGTTGCAAAACTACAACTCCCAGTATGCACTGACTGTCCAGGCATGCTGGGAGTTTTAGTTCAGCAACATCTGGCCCTTCAGATGTTGCCGAACTACAACTCCCAGCATGCCCTTCAGCTATCTGGGCATGCTGGGAGTTGTAGTTTTGCAACAACTGGAGACACACTGGTTGGGAAACATTGTCTGTTTCTAACTCAGTATTTCCTAACCTGTGTGCCTCCAGCTGTTGCAAAACTATAACTCCCAGCATGCACTAACAGACCATGCATGCTGGGAGTTGTGGTTTTGCAACAGCTGGTGCACCCCCACCCCCCCCCCCCCCCCCTGTGAATGTACAGGGTACATTCACATGGGCGAGGCTTTTACAGTGGGTTTCTCGCATCTTGAGATGCAGCAAATTTTGCGCCGGGAAACTCGCTGTAATCCCCCGCCCATGTGACTGTACCCTAAAAACACTACACTACACCTACACAAAATAAAATAAAAAGTTAAAAACACTACATATACACATACCCCTACACAGCCCCCCTCCCCCAATAAGAACGTCCGGTACGCCACTGTTTCCAAAGCGGAGCCTCCAGCTGTTGAAAAACAACAACTCCCAGTATTGCCGGACAGCCGTTGACTGTCCACGCATGCTGGGAGTTTTGCAACAGCTGGAGGCACCCTGTTTGGGAATCACTGACGTAGAATACCCCTATGTCCACCCCTATGCAAATCCCTAATTTAGGCCTCAAATGCGCACGGCGCTCTCACTTTGGAGTCCTGTCGTATTTCAAGGCAACAGTTTAGGGCGACATATGGGGTATCGCCGTACTCGGGAGAAATTGCGTTACAAGGTTTGAGGGGCTTTTTATTCTTTAACCCTTCATGAAAAGGAAATGTTGGGGTCTACACCAGAATGTTAGTGTAAAAAATAAAATTTTGCTGATGTTGCCCTATACTTTACATTTTCACAAGAGGTAAAAGGGAAAAAAGCCCCCCAAAATTTATAACGCAATTTCTCCCGACTACGGAGATACCCCATATGTGAGTGCAAAATGCTCTGGGGGCGCACAACAAGGCCCAGAAGGGAGAGCGCACCATGTACATTTGATGTGATTTGCACAGGGGTGGTTGATTGTTACAGCGGTTTTGACAAACGCAAAAAAAAACAAAACCCCACATGTGACCCCATTTCGGAAACGACACCCCTCACGGAATGTAATGAGGGGTGCAGTGAGAATTTACCCCCCACAGGTGTCTGACGGATCTTTGGAACAGTGGTCCGTGAAAATGAAAACTTGTACAGCCCACTGTTCCAAAGATCTGTCAGACACCAGTGGGGGGCAAATGCTCACTGTACCCCTTGTTACGTTCCTCAAGGGGTCTCGTTTGCAAAATGGTATGCCATGTGTTTTTTTTTTTTGCTGTTCTGGCACCAGAGGGGCTTCCTAAATGCAAAATTTGCTCTCAAAAAGCCAAATATGACTCCTTCTCTTCTGAGCATTGTAGTTCGCCCATAGTGCACTTCAGGTCAAATTATGGGGTACCTCCATACTCAGAAGAGAAGGGGTTACAAATATTGGGGGGTATTTCCTGCTATTAACCCTTGCAAAAATGTGAAATTTGGGGGGAAACACACATTTTAGTGGAAATTTTTTTTTTTTTTTTTTACATATGCAAAAGTCGTGAAACACCTGTGGGGTAATAAGGCTCACTTTATTCCTTATTACATTCCTCAAGGGGTCTAGTTTCCAAAATGGTATGCCATGTGTTTTTTTTTTTGCTGTTCTGGCACCAGAGGGGCTTCCTAAATGTGACATGCCCCCCGAGCAAAATTTGCTCTCAAAAAGCCAAATATGACTCCTTCTCTTCTGAGCATTGTAGTTCGCCCATAGTGCACTTCAGGTCAACTAATGGGATACCTCCATACTCAGAAGAGAAGGGGTTACAAATATTGGGGGGTATTTCCTGCTATTAACCCTTGGAAAAATGTGAAATTTGGGGGGAAACACATTTTAGTGAAAAAAACATTTTTTTTTTTACATATGCAAAAGTCGTGAAACACCTGTGGGGTATTAAGGCTCACTTTATTCCTTGTTATGTTCCTCAAGGGGTCTAGTTTCCAAAATGGTATGCCATGTGAGGGTTTTTTGCTGTTCTGGCACCATAGGGGCTTCCTAAAGGCAACATGCCCCCCAAAAACCATTTCAGAAAAACGTACTCTCCAAAATTCCCTTATTGCTCTTTCCCTTCTGAGCCCTCTACTGCGCCCGCCGAACAATTTACATAGACATATGAGGTATGTCCTTACTCGAGAGAAATCGGGCTACAAATATAAGTATACATTTTCTCCTTTTACCCCTTGTAAAAATTCAAAAATTGGGTCTACAAGAACATGCGAGTGTAAAAAATGAAGATTGTGAATTTTCTCCTTCACTTTGCTTCTATTCCTGTGAAACACCTAAAGGGTTAAAATGACTGAATTTCATTTTGAATACTTTGGGGGGTGGAGTTTTTATAATGGGGTCTTTTGTGGGGTATTTCTAATATGAAGACCCTTCAAATCCACTTCAAACCTGAACTGGTCCCTGAAAAATAGTGAGTTTGAAAATTTTGTGAAAAATTGGAAAATTGCTGCTGAACTTTGAAGCCCTCTGGTGTCTTCCAAAAGTAAAAACTCGTCACTTTTATGATGCAGACATAAAGTAGACATATTGTATATGTGAATAAAAAAATTTTTTATTTGTAATATACATTTTCCTTACAAGCAGAGAGCTTCAAAGTTAGAAAAATGCAAAATTTTCAAATTTTTCATCAAATTTTAGGATTTTTCACAAGGAAAGGATGCAAGTTACCACAAAAATTTACCACCATGTTAAAGTAGAATATGTCACGAAAAAACAATCTCGGAATCAGAATGATAACTAAAAGCATTCCAGAGTTATTAATGTTTAAAGTGACAGTGGTCAGATGTGCAAAAAACGCTCTGGTCCTTAAGGCCAAAATGGGCTTGGTCCTGAAGGGGTTAAACGTATAAATTTTACTGCATGTAGTTATGATTTTTTCCAGGAGTACAAAAAAATCAAACCTATATACGTAGGGTATCATTTTAATTATATGGACCTACAGAATAAAGAGAAGGTGTCATTTTTACCGAAAAATGTACTGTGTAGAAACGGAAGCCCCCAAAAATTACAAAATGGCGTTTTTTTATTTATTTTGTCTCACAAAGATAATTTTTTCCTTTTCGCCGTAGATTTTTGGGTAAAATGACTGACGTCATTACAAAGTAGAATTGGTGGTGCAAAAAATAAGCCATCATATGGAATTTTAGGTGCAAAATTGAAAGAAAGAGTTATGATTTTTTAAAGGTAAGGAGGAAAAAACAAAAATGCAAAAATGGAAAAACCTGGGTCCTAAAGGGGTTAAGGCCAACAAAAGGCGGCATGGATTGTGGGGAATGACCCCCACCCTGCACTTGATCATTCCCAGTAAGAGCCGTCCCGGATTGGCCTTCCAGCCATACTACGGCCACAGTGTCAGACTGCATTGCAGCACAGACCCTGAATAATACCGGCTCTTACTTCACCAAAGCCAGGAGCCTTGATGACACATATTGCGCATCCACCACAATGCCTTTCACCTTCTCACATACCCCCCCCCCCCTTTGTTCAAGCCTGAGGGGGTGAACACCTGTGCAACAATGGACTCCCGATATGGCATTGGCATTGCCTAGCAAACAACCGGCTCCGTGTTCAACCTTTAACTTGAAATTCTGTAGTGACAGAAACCACCTGTTGACCCTGGCATTTTTGTCCTTGGCCTGGCACATCCACTTAAGGGGGGAATGATCCATCACGAGACGAAACTTCCTGCCCAACATAATGTCGGAGAGACTCGAGTGCCCACTTAATGGTCAGGCACTCTCTCTCGACTATACTATACCTGGTCTCTGCCGAGGTCAGTTTGCAGCTAAGAAAGACAACGGGATGCTCTTCCCCGTTGACTTCCTGTGAGAGTTTATCACTGAGACCTACCTCAGAGGCATCGGTCTGTACCACAAATTCCCTTTTGAAGTTGGGTGTCACCAACACCGGAGACCCACATAGGGCCGACTTCAAAGCGGAAAACGCCTGCTCTGCCTGTTCGTTCCAACGGACCATGACGGACTTGCGTCCCTTCAGGAGGTCTGTTAAGGGTGCAGCCACCGTAGCAAAATGGGGGATGAATCTCATATGGTAACCCTAGGAACGACTTCACCTGTCGGATAGTGACAGGTCAAGGCCAATTTCAGATAGCCTCTATTTTGTTTACCTGGTGTTTGACAACTCTACGCCCAATGACGTACCCCAGGTATTTGTTCTCTTCCAATCCTATGGCACACTTTTTGGAGTTGGCAGTTAACCCAGCCTTCCTAAGGAAGTCTACCACTGCCTGCACTTTAGGAAGTGGACTTTCCCAGTTTGTACTGTCGATGATGATATCGTCCAGATAAACTGAGGCATGCCGATGATGTGGCCGCAGAACAATATCCATTAGCCTTTGAAATGTAGCGGGAGCGCCATGTAAACCAAAGGGTAACACCATGTACTAAATAAACCTTCTGGTGTGTTAAAGGCTGTTTTCTCTTTGGCAGCCTATTTCAAGGGCACCTGCCAGTACCCTTTGGTGAGGTCCAAAACAGAAAAATACCGAGCCTGTCCTAGCCTTTCAATAAGCTTGTCAACTCTGGGCATGGGCTATGCATCAAACTTGGACACCTCATTAAGATTGCGGAAATCGTTACAGAACCACAACGTGCCATCTGGCTTGGGTATTAAGACTATCAGACTGGCCCACTCACTCTTTGATTCCTCAATGACATCCAGTTTTAACATCTGCTGTACTTCTTCCGTGATGTCTTGTCGACGCGACTAAGGTACCCGGTATGGTTTCAACCGTATTTTTACCTGGGGTTCAGTGACAATGTCATGGCAGATGACCGAAGTACGCCCAGGAAGGTCTGAGAACACATCGGTGTTCCTACTGACGAACTACCTCGCCTCTTGAGTCTGTGCAGAGAAAAGGCTGTCAGCAATTTTCACTGTGGCAACTGCTTCCCTCACACCAGACTGAAGGACGGGAAACTCCACCCCTAACAAACCTGACCGGGGGCTGTCATCCACACTAGTCTCCCTGTCTTTCCAAGGTTTAAACAAGTTTACATGGGAAACTTGCTCTGGCTTCATTCTCCCGGGCTGGTGTACCCTGTACGTCACCTCCCCTACCTTTTGGATCACTTCGTAGGGACCTTGCCACCGACCCAGAAATTTACTATCGACCATTGGTACCAAAACCAGAACCTAATCTCCCGGGGTAAAATTCAAAACCCGTGCCTGGTGATTATAAACTCTGCTTTGAGCTCGCTGAGCTGCCTCCATATGTTCCCTAACCAAGGGCAACACTGTTTCCATCTTTCCTGCAACTGAGTGAGGCTGGGTTCACACTACGTTTTTGCCATACTGTTTTCAATCCATTTTTCTAAAGAAAACCGTATGGCAAAAAAACGGATCGAACAGTATGGAAAAAGGAAAACCGTATGCGTTTTTAAACAGTATACTTGAAAACAGTATGGCAAAAACGTAGTGTGAACCCAGCCTGACATACTCAACTACACTTTTGTGCGGCGTGGGCTGTTGTTCCCACACCTTTTTAGCTATGTATGACCACGTGGATGTCTGTCGACAGCAGTTCAAAGGAACCTGAGAAATGTAGTTTTGAAACAGCTACAGGCTAGAGACCAGGCTGCTTAAGAAAGGTGCAGGATAGGATCTGAGCACGGAAATGATTCAGACATTAACGGGTGAAACTAAAGTATTTATGTTGCTTTTGATGAGGACAGTTGTCATGGAGACAGAAGAAACACTGACAAGAAAATGAGAACATACTAAACTATATGAGGAATGCCACGTGTGGCAGGGAGCACCTGTTGTAGCTGGGCATACCTTGCCTTTTTTATTTGGAAATATTCACATTCGAGAGGCAGGAATTCTTTTCCACACTTACACTATATTATATCAGTTTTACAATGTATCAGAAATCAATTATAACCTGAGAAATGATGTAACTGGAGCTAATGTTTGAAATTGATCAACCTCCACCAAGTTTTTAACATCAATTTCTAAGTGGATTTGCTATACAGCAAGGCATAGTGGGAGTAGTGGCATGATGATGCATCTGGGCCCAAAGAGGCAGGAAGCCTTTACCATCATATGGCCATCCACCTTGCTTGCATGCACCGAGGTCCTTGTAGCTATGTGTATATGAGTGAAGGAACAGATGTGCCACTGGCTGTACTTCATTTGACAGAGGGGGTAGAATAGACATCAGTGGTACTGTTAGGTGATTTCAGTTGGTTGGCAGCATCAATCCCTATGGAGATTCCACATTACAATCATATCAATGAGCAGCTCCACCAGTCCCTGAGTCTTCTCTTGTCAAGTTGTCAGCACATGCTATGCTTTGAAGTCCAGTGCAGCACTATTCTGTATGTAGAATGTATAAATACATTGTGCTTTTAGGGAGTGGTAATATTACTCTGCTTAATATGTTACTGTGATACATGCACAGTAATATACCCATAATGGAATGTCCTATGCAGGTTGAGGGGGGTAAGGGCTTCACATGGAGAATATTAATATTACTATTTTAAATGCACACAGTGGGGTGGGATTGTTAGGGGAGCTCGTATGAAGAAATAAATAACTGTGCTATGTGCACAGTAATAGATTTGATAGCAGATGTATCTAAGGCTATTTCATTTGCCTGCAACACCTTGCTGTCAGCTAATAGCTATTTAGTCTTTGGAGCAGAAAGGCGCTGAACAGAGAGAAAACCCATCATTGTGGAATACTTCATCAGAGCAAAGTGTAGGAAGTATTTTACTTAGGTCAGTTACATCACATAAATTAAAGGGCATGGATTTAATGAAAATCTTGTCATACAGGCTTGTAGTGCAGGTGATACTGATCAAAATGATACTTACCACATCTTGATCTGTCTCTCCGTTCCGCTGTAATTCTTCTTTTTCTATACATGCAAATTAGAAAGCGGTTTCTACAAATAAGCATAAATACATCTTCTGGATGGCTGAACATGTTTGGATGAGGAAAACGCTGTTAGAAAGAAAGCCACCCGCACTATAATCTTGTATGTTCAGCTTAGTGCGGTTGATCCTCCTGTCAATTTCCCTTTAGGCATTCATACACTTTGCTATGAGCATTGATATTTAGCTCTGGCTCCTACCATTTTTCTTGATCTTCTCTGAGATGCTTTTTCACCTTGACTGGAGTCACCTGTCGTAAATTCAGGCGACTGGACATGATCTGTAAAGACCCAGTCCTGTCTATATAAGATCTCATACCTGACAATGCATATCAGAGTAAAAATCATGAGGTGATAAAAACTTCCTGTTCAGTTTTGTGGAGCCACCGATCTGTTCAAGGGGACAAAACATTTCTGTTACAGTGAAAATTCCCAAGAGCACAGTGTCCGCCATAATTCATCATAGAGCTGGGTGCCCCACCAAACTAAGTATTTGGGGAGAAAGGCCTTTAACCCCTTAACGACCTCGGACGTAAATGTACGTCCTGGTTTGGCGGTACTTCGCGCCCCAGGACGTACATTTACGTCCTGCATATAACCGCGAGCATTGGTGCTCGCGTCATACACGGCAGGTTCCGGTTTCTATCAGCAGCCGGGGACCCGCCGGTAATGGCCGACATCCGCGATTGCACGGATGCCCGCCATTAACCCTCAGATGCCATGATCAGGGACGGCCTTTGGGGTGTGCGAGCTGTGCGGCCGCACAGGGCGCCATAACAACAGGGGCGCCTGGCGGCCGCCACATTTTTTTTTTTTACCTATTTCTAGGACGCGGGACCCTTAGGAATCATTGCAGGGCCGGTCCATTACACATAGCAGTCATTAGGGAGATGAGGAGCTGTGCATGTATGTTTTCTCTCCCCTGCTGTGGCATATTGTGACCGTGCAAACTTACGTCCTCCCAAGACAGAGCAGGGGGATGTGAAGGAGCTGTGCACCTATGTCCCCTCCCCCCGCTCTGTGTTTTCCTTTCCCCGTGCAAACTTGAAAGCTCCCGTGGTAGATGATGTTCTGTGGAGACACAGAAGGGGGGAGGGGAGGGGAGGGGCTCTGTATGTCCTCGCTCTCCCCTTGCTGTGTCTGCCTGTGTAATGCAGAGCTGCGTCCTCCATGGTGTGAGGTGAGATTTCCAAACCCGTGCAGTGATAGGAGTAGATGCAGCCTCACAGCACCGATCCCCGGCAGGGTAAGTGAACTTGCGGGCGGTTGTGGAGGTGATAAGGGGGGGGGGGTGTTATGGGGGGCGATGAGAGGTGCAGGGGGGTGTTATGGGGGTGATGAGAGGTGCAGGGGGGTGTTATGGGGGCGATGAGAGGTGCATAAAAAGTGTAAAAAAAAAAAAAAGGTGAAAAATTAAAAAAAAAAAAAAAAAAAGTGAAAAATCCCCTCCCCCAATAAAAATGAAAATTGTCAGTTTTTCCCATTTTTCCCCCAAAAAGCGTAAAATGTTTTTTTATAAACATATTTGATATCGCCGCATGCGTAAATGTCTGAACTATCAAAATATAATGTGAATGATCCCGTATGGTGAACGGTGTAAACATAAAAAAAATTTTTTAAAAGATTTAAAAAATGCAGCTTTTTTGTCTCATTTTATTTAAAAAATTTATAAAAAATTATCTAAAAAGTTTTATGTAGGCAAATCTGGTTTCGATAAAAAGTACAGATGACGGCGCAAAAAATGAGCCCTCATTCTGCCCTAAATACAGTAAAATGAAAAAGTTATAGGTGGTCAAAATAAGGCGATTTTAGATTACTGATTTTGTACACAAAGTTTTAGATTTTTTTTAAGCGGTACAAAAATATAAAAGTATTTAGCCATGGGTATCATTTTAATTGTATTGACCCACAGAATAAAGAACACGTCAATTTTACCGAAAAGTGTACAGTGTGAAAACGAAACCCTCCAAAATGTGCAAAATTGCGGTTTTCATTTAAATGCCCTCCCTAAAAAAAAATTTTTTTTCAGTTTGCCGTACATTTTATGGTAAAATGAGAGGTTTCATTACAAAGTACAATTGGTCACGCAAAAAACAAGCCCTTATATGGATCTGTAGATGGAAATATAAAAGAGTTATGGATTTTAGAAGGCGAGGAGGAAAAAACTAAAATACTAAAATAAAATTGGCCTGGTCCTTAAGGTTAAAATGTGCTTGGTCCTTAAGGGGTTAAAGAGAGGAGACCAAGAACCCTCTGCATTTCCGGTTACGGCCGCTCACCGGGCAGTGATCGGACCGAGATGACTGCTGATATCTATCAGCAGGCATCCCATGGCAATGCCTAGGGGGGTCATGAGACCCCCCCCATGTCGGCGATCACCACAAATCGCCGGTCAGTTCAGACTGACGATTTGCACTGATCCGGGCCAATCGGGTCACTGGTGACCCGGTCGCCGGAAAATAAGAATGAGAGAGACAGCTCCGACCACCGACCATCCTAAAGGATAGGAGCGAGGTGGCAGTGTTGCCACCTCCTCCTATCCCCTGCCATTGGTCGGTCAGAACGACCACCAATGGCAAGAGGGGGCGGGAGGGGTTGGAGTTCATTTCCCCCATTCTGCCTGCCAATCGAAGTCCGGGAAGAATGGGGGAAAACACGGGTGGCGAGGGGGGAGCATGGCCGGCTTACCAGGACCAGCGTCGGCATCTCCGAGCAGCGGCGGCATCATCGGAGCGGCGGCTGGAAAGTGCAGCTTTGGAGAAAGCTGCAGTGAAGATCGCGGTAAGTGATCTTCACTGTGGCCTTCTAAAAGCTGCAAAACTACAACTCCAAAGGCTGTCTGGGCATGCTGGGAGTTGTAGTTTTGCAACATCTGGAGGGCCACAGTTTGGAGACCACTGTGTAGTGGTCTCTAAACTGTAGTCCTCCAGATGTTGCAAAACTACAACTTTCAGCATGCACTGGCTGTCTGGGCATGCTGGGAGTTGTAGTTTTGCAACATTTGAAGTGGCACAGTTTGGAGACCACTATACGGTGGTCTCCAAATTGTAGCCCTCCAGATGTTGCAAAAGTACAATTCCCAGCATGCCCAGATAGTCAGGGATGCTTGGCGTGTAGTTCTGCAATATCTGGCCCTTCAGATGTTGCAGAACTACAACTACCAGCATGCCTGGACAGTCTGGGCATGCTTGGAGTTGTAGTTTTGCAACATCTGGAGGGCTACAGTTTGGAGACCACTACTCAGCGGTCTCCACATTGTTCTTCCCCAGTTGTTGCATAACTACAGCTCGTAGCATGCCCAGACTGTCCAGAAATGCTGGGAGTTGTAGTTCTGCAACATCTGAAGGGCCAGATATTGCAGAACTACATGCCCAGCATCCCTGACTGTCTGGCCATGCTGGGAATTGTAGTTTTGCAACAGCTGTATGCACACTGGTTGGGAAACACTGAGCTAGAGACTGTTTCCTAACTCAGTGATTCCAACCTGTGTGCCTCCAGCTGTTGCAAAACTACAACTACCAGAATGCACTGACAGACCGTACATGCTGGGAGTTGTAGTTTTGCAACAGCTGGAGGCACACTTGTTGGAATCACCCCCATGGTGCAAGAACAGTGGACCCCCTCCACATGTGACCCCATGTTATAAGGGGTACAGATTATTATAAGGGGTACAGTGAACATTTACACCCCACAGGTGTCTGACAGATTTTTTGAACAGTCGTCCGTAAAAATTAAAAATTGTATTTTTCATTTGCACAGCCCACTGTTTAAAAGATCTGTCAAACGCCAGTGAGGTGTAAATACTCACTGCACCCCTTATTAAATTCTGTGAGGGGTGTAGTTTCCAAAATGGTGTCACATGTGGGGGGGATCCACTGTTCTGGCACCACAGGGGCTTTGTAAACGCACATGGCCCACGACTTCCATTCCAAACAAATTCGCTCTCTAAAAGCTCAATGGCGCTCCTTCTCTTCTGAGCATTGTACTTCGCCCACAGAGCACTTTACATCCACATATAGGGTATTTCCATACTCAGAAGAAATGGGGTTAAAAAATTTGGGGGGGCTTTTTCTCCTATTACCCCTTGTGAAAATGAAGAATTTGGGGTAACACCAGCATTTTTTTTTTGTTTTTTTACGTCCCAATTTTACGAAAGTTCGTCAATCACCTGTGGGGTGTTAAGGCTCACTGTACCCCTTGTTACGTTCCTTAAGGGGTATAGTTTCCAAAATAGTATGCCATGTGTTTTTTTTTTTTACTGTTCTGGCATCATGCGACATGCCCCCCAAAAAACATTTCAGTAAAGTTCGCTCTCCAAAATGCCTTTGTTGCTCCTTCCCTTCTGAGCCCTCTAGTGCACCCACAGAGCACTTTACATCCAATTTTTGTCATTACTTGCATCCCTTCTTGGTGCAAAATACCAAAATTTCATGAAAATGTTGAAAATTTTGCATTTTTCTAACTTTGAAATTCCCTGCTTGTAAGGAAAATGTATATTCCAAATACATTTTATATTGATTCACAAATACAATATGTCTACTTTACGTTGGCATCATAAAATGGACATATTTTTACTTTTTGAAAACATTAGAGGGCTTCAAAGTATAGCAGCAAAATTTTTCAAAATTTTCATGAAAATTGCAAAATCTGAAGGGACAAATGTTACAGAACTACAAATCCCAGCATGCCTGGGCAGTCTAGGCATGGTGAGAGTTGTAGTTTTGCAACATCTGGAGGGCTACCGTTTGGGCACCACTCTAATAGTGGTCTCCAAACTGTGACCCTCCAGATGTTGCAAATCTACAACTTCCAGCATGCCCAGACAGCCTTTGGCTGTCTGGCATGCTGGGAGTTGCAGTTTGGCAACCACTAGGAAGGCAGCTGTAAAGATTGCTTTACTGCCACTTTCCTTGATGCTCCACGCCGTCGCCTCCCTACATGCGCCGCTGATCTCCGCTGATGCCACCGATGATCGCCGGTCCCCATCGCATCTTCTTCACAGGTACCGGCCGTCATCTTCTCCCCCCGTTCTGCCCGACATCCAGCGGTGGGCAGAGTGTGGGGTTTCCATGGCAACCCCCGTCTTCAACTGCCATTGGTCAATTCTCATTGCTGACTAATGGCACGGGATAGGAGGGGGTGGCACACCTGCAACCTCGCTCCTATCCCTTAGGATGATCGTGGCTGTCACTGACAGCTCCGATCATCCCTATTTTATGGGCGATTAGGTCACCAGAGACCCGATCAACCCGGAATAGCAGAAAATTGCATGTCTGAATTGACATGCGATTTCCTGCAATCGCCGACATGGGGGGGGAGGGGGGGAATGTGCCGGGATGCCTGCTGAATGATTTCAGCAGGCATCCCGGTCCGGTCCCCGACCGGCTAGCGGTGGGGCCGGGAGTTCCCACAGGCGTATCCATACGCCCTACGTCCTTAAGGACTTGGGATGCTGGGCGTATAGCATCATGGGGGCTTCCTAAATACGACATGCCCCCCAAAAACCATTTCAGCAAAATTCGCTCTCCAAAATGCCGTTGTCGCTCCTTCCCTTCTGAGCCCTCTAGTGCACCCACAAAGCAATTTACATCCACATATGAGGTATTTCCTTACTCGAGAGAAAATGAGTTACGAGTTTTGGGAGGCCTTTTTACCTTTTACCCCTTGTAAAAATGAAAAAAAAAAATGGGGCAACAATAACATTTTAGTGTAAAAAATGGAGATTTAGATTTTTCTCCTCCATTTTGCTGCTATTCCTGTGAAACACCTAAAGGGTTAACAAACTTTTTGAATGTCAATTTGAATACTTTGAGGGGTGCAGTTTTCATAATGGGGTCCATTATAGGGAATTTCAAACATAAAGACCCTCAAATTCACTTCTTAACTTAACTGGTCCCTGAAAAATTCAGATTTTGAAATTTTCGGGAAAATTTGGAAAATTGCTGCTATACTTTGAAGCCCTCTGATGTCTTCAAAAAGTTAAAACATGTCAACTTTATGATGCAAACATAAAGTAGACATATTGTATATGTGAATCAATATGTAATTTATTTGACATGCCCTTTTTCTAATTTTTCCTGAAATTTTGGAATTTTTCACCAAGAAATGATGCAAGTATCGACATAAATTTACCACTAAAATAAAGTAGAATATGTCACGAAAAAACTCTCTCGGAATCAGATATATAAGTAAAAGCATCCCAGTGTTATTAATGCATAAAGTGATAGTGGTCAGATTTGCGGGCTTCCGTCACGCTCCCTTCCCATAGACTTTCCTTGAGGGGGCGGGTGTGACGTCACGAGGGTTGGCCCTGAACACGGAAGCCCCCACACACATCGTTCGGACCAATAACTTCCAGACGTTGGGGAGCGGAGCGCCGAAAGCAAGGGAACGGAGTACCCCTTTACGGTTATAATGGGCTCCGTCCCCAAGGGGTTAAACCAAGATTGAATTAAAGATTTGGCATTAATTAGGCATCATTTCTCAAGGAAACCAGGCCCTGCCCATCATCTGTCTATTATAAGCCTTACAGTAAAGATGGCGGCATCATGTTGTGGGGTGTTTTTCGGCATCAGGGACTGGTCTGGGCTAAGATAAAGGTGAATGGAGGAAAAGTACAGTGATATTTCTTAATGAAAGCCTGTTCCTATAGACCTCAAACTGGGCCGAGGCACACAGCCAAGAGAATACAAGATTGACTTATGGACAACTCTGTGAATGTCCTTGAGTTGCCCAGCCAGAGCCCTGACTTTAAAGGAGTAATCCAGTGCTGAAAAGCTTATCCCCTATCCTAAGGATAGGGGATAAGTTTCAGATCGCGGTGCATCCGACCGCTGGGCCCCCCTGCGATCTCCCGTACAGGGCCGTGGGAAGGGGCGTGTTGACCACTGCACAAAGCACAAAGTGGCAGCTGACACCCCCCCAATACAACTCTATGGAAGAGCCGGAGCGCTGCATGTCAATCTCCGGCTCTTCCATAGCGCTGTATTGAGGGGGCGTGTCAGCCGCCGCTTCGTGCGGTGGTCGCTAACCCGCTATCTGGCCAGCGAGCCGGGTCCCCGTACACGAGATCGCGGGGGGGGGGAGGGGGGCCCAGCGGTTGGACCCCCACAATTTGAAACTTATCCCCTATCCTTAGGATAGGGGATAAGCTTTTCAGCACTTGACTACTCCTTTAACCCAATCAAACATCTCTGGAGGGACATGAAAATGGCTTCCACTGAAGAATGGCCCAAAATCCTCAAATCCAGGTGGGCAAACCTTGTGGCATCATACCCAAGAGGTTTGCAGGCTATTAAGGAGCTGAGTAAAAGGTCTGAAAACTTATTGTCAATAAATTTGCAGAGATTTCTAACATTCTGCTTTCACTTTGCAATTATGGGGTATTGAGTGCATGTATAGGGGAAACGGTATAAAAAATTTTCTGCACAAGAGCGCAACATGGGAATGTAGGGGACATTTAGAATTGTCTTTACAGCCTTTTTTTGCACTTGAAATGTCACAATTGCGCCAAAGCACTTTTTTTGCGACCTTTGGCTGTAAGCAAAAAGCTACAATTGATCTTGCAAAAGTCAATTTCAGTTTTCTCTTTGCAGTGGTAATGGATTAATCAAGTGCGAATGTCACACAAAATGTCGCAAAACCCCTCCAAAACTACAAATCTACACCATTTTTGCTTATGTGCGCCAAGTTTATCTACTCCCCTGCCATAGTATGATAAGTATGTTGCATGTAAGCAATACCAAGGAAAAAATAAATTATTTTAAAACACACTTTCAAAAGACAACAATGATAAATCTTCCCCATAATATTTTCTGAACCCCATTTGCATGTAGCAGAACGATTCTGCATGGACATATAATGAGCATGCTGCAAATTTAAAAATCATTATGCTGCGGAAAAGCTGCAAATTTCACTTTTTTAATGTATATGGTAAAATCTGCAGCACAATCTACATGTTACATGTTACTGAGAACCTATAAAATCGACATGGCACAGTGTGGACTCTCCTTTAAAGGGGTACTCCGGTAAAAAAAAAAAACTTTCATCACCTTCTAAAAATCATAACACTTTGAATTTTGCACCTAAAAATCCATATTATGGCTTATTTTTTGCGCCACCAATTCTACTTTGCAGTGACAGTCATTTTACCAAAAAATCCATGGCGAAACAGAAAAAAAAAATTTATTGTGCGACAAAAAATATGTCATTTTGTAAATTTTGGGGGCTTCCGTTTCTACGCAGTGCATTTTTCAGTAAAAATTACACATTATCTTTATTCTGTAGGTCCATACGGTTAAAATGATACCCTACTTATATAGGTTTGATTTTGTCATACTTCTGAAAAAAAATCTAAACTACATGCAGGAAAATGTGTACGTTAAAAATGCTCAATTTGACCCCTATAACTTTTTTACTTTTCCACATACGGGCCGGTATGAGGACTCATTTTTGCGCCGTGTTCTGAAGTTTTTATCGGTACCATTTTGTATTGATCTGACTTTTTAATGGGTTTTTATTCATTTTTTCATGAAATAAAAGGTGACCAAAAATACGCTATACGCTGGAATTCTTTTGCGCGTACGCCATTGACCGTGCGGTTTAATTAACAATATATTCTTATAGTTTGGACATTTACACACGCGGCCATACCACATATGTTTATTTTTATTGACACAGTTTATTTTTTTTATGGGAAAAGGGGGGTGATTCAAAATTTTATTAGGGAAGGGGTTAAATGACCTTTATTAACTCTTTTTTTAGGGGGATATAACACTGCACACACTGCTCTTTTACCCTGACCCTGCAAAGCCATAGCTTTGCATGGATCAGCGTTCTAGGGGCTCGATTGCTCAAGCCTGTAGCTCAGATTGAACGCGACGGAGCAATTTAAGGGGGCCTCCACTCGCGTCCTAGCTGATCGAGACATTGCAATTTTATTGCGATAGTCCCGATCAGCTGGGAAGCTTTTACTTTCATTTTGGACGTGGCGACCAACTTTGAACGCTGCATCTGAAGGGTTAATAGCAGATCGTTGTGCCGCGCGCTATTAGCCCAGGGTCCCGGCTATCATTAGCAGCCGAGACCGACCCGGCATGATGCGGGGTCACGGCCTTAACCCCTTTTTGCGTTTGTTCTTTCCTCCTCGCCTTCTAAAATCCATAACTCTTTTATATTTCCATCTACAGACCCATATAAGGGCTTGTTTTTTGCGTGACCAATTGTACTTTGTAATGAAACCTCTCATTTTACCATAAAATGTACGGCGAACCCAATAAAAAAAAATTTAAATGAAAACCAAAATTTTGCACATTTTGGAGGGGTTCGTTTTCACACTGTACAATTTACGGTAAAAATTAAATGTGTTCTTTATTCTGTGGGTCAATACGATTAAAATGATACCCATGGCTAGATACTTTTATATTTTTGTACCGCTTAAAAAAAATCAAAACATTTTTGTACAAAATCAGTAATCTAAAATCGCCTATAACCACCTATAACTTTTTCATTTTTCCGTATATAGGGCGGTATGAGGGCTCATTTTTTGCGCAGTCGTCTGTACTTTTTTTTTTAGATACCACATTTGCATATATAAAACTTTTAGATAATTTTTTATTAATTTTTTTAAATTAAAGGGGACAAAAAAGCAGCATTTTTGGACTTTTTTTTTTTCCGTTTATGCCATTCACTGTACGGGATCATTAACATTATATTTTGATAGTTCGGACATTTACGCACACCAAGCGATACCAAATTTGTTTATTAAAAAAATATTTTACGCTTTTTGGGGGTAAAATGGGAAAAACTGACAATTTTCATTTTTATTGGGGGGGGGGGACTATCTATAGCAATCCTTTGATTGCTAATACTGTGCAGTGCTATTCATAAGACACAGCACTGCTCAGTATTATCGGTAATCTTCTGCTCTGGTCTGTTCGATCGCAGACCAGAGCAGAAGACCCCGGGAGAAGGCCGGAGCAAGGTGAGGGGACCTCCGGCCGCCATGCTGGATGATCGGATCGCCGCGGCAGCACTGTTGGCGATCTGATCATCCAATCCAAGTACCGCAATGCCGCAGATGCCGTGATCTGTATTGATCATGGCATCTGAAGGTTTAATGGCGAACATTCGCGCGATCGCGGATGTCGGCCATTACGGGCGGGTCCCCGGTTGCTGCTAGCAGCCGGAACCTGCCGTGTATGACGCGAGCACCGTTCCGATGCTCGCGGTCATACACAGGACGTAAATGTACGTCCTGGTGCAGGAAGTCCCGCCCCCAAGCCAGGACGTATATTTACGTTTGTGGTCGTGAAGGGGTTAAGAGGTTAAATCAACTGGTGCCAGGAAGAAAAACAGATTTCTATATTTCTTCTATTTAAAAATCTTTATCCTTCCAGTACTTCTGCTGTTTTCTACAGAGAAAGTTCTTTTCTTTTTGAATTTCTTTTCTGTTTGTCCGCAGTGCTCTCTGCTGACACCTCTGTCCAGAGCAGGAGCAAATCCCCATAGCAAACCTCTCCTGCTCTGGAGAGTTCCTGACATGAACAGAGGTATCAGTGGAGAGCACTTTGGTTAGACAGAAAAGAAATTCAAAAAAGAGAATAATTTCCTGTGGAGCATACAGCAGCTGATAAGTACTGGAAGGATTTTTAAATAGAAGTAATTTACAAATCTGTTAAACTTTCTGTCACCAGTTGATTTAAAAAAAAAAAAAAGTTTTCGACAGGAGAACCCCTTTAATTATGTGCATGCACAGTTTTTTGGGCTGTTTTTTTTTTTTGGGGAGAGTAAAATAGGCCAAAAAGGCCAAATACTATTGATCTTAGTGGGAAAAGAGCTCTTTATTCTGCCATCATTTAATAATCATAAAATTGTTACTGTGATAAAAAATTAAGCCTTTTTTGTTGTTTAGTGCCAAAATCCATCTGTAATTGGACGCATATTTTTGCTATAGCTCCAGAAAATGTAGCAAATTCAGCAAAGAAAAAATATTTAAGAAATGGCTAAAAGCAGTCCCAATGGGCTCATAATACAGACCTTTAGACTTTTCATAAAGCAGCCTATTACCATTTGGAAGCAATGCACAGATTGAAACAATATTATGAGCGATTCTATGTTTTTGATAGTCAGGACACGTTTAATTTTAGCTCAGTACTGCCCCATTAACCCTTTAATAGTGTGCAAATAGGTTTTGAGAATCCTTTTTCACCTCTACGGTCAGCACATTGTGTTCTGCTGTGAACAGTCTGATGGGATGTGAGCACCATCATTTCCCCATCGCCTACTTTCCTATTCTCAGATAATAACGTCCATTGTCAGGAGCGAGGCAATCAGGCTGCCCTGCATAAAACACAATTTACCATTGGTGTGGACAGGGCTAGACATCCCACACAAGATCACATTTTACGCATCTTGGTTCGCAATTCATTATGCCACATATGTAGTTTCTCCACGCAATTGAGATGATTTCTGTGTTACTCCTGGAGCCAGTGCCAAGGACATAGAAGGTTAAACAGCTCTTAATCTTCAGAATTAAACTTATGTCAGAATGCTGTATCCTGCTGAGGTATAGAAGAGAAGTTCTTTAATACCTAAGTTACCACAGTTGCCAATGCTACATTGAAATGAACAGGATTTTATCAGCATTTGTTGACTATGCCTTTTTCGTTGCAGGTTTAAGATGTTCACTGCTAACCACTAAACACAGAGTGAATAAAAAAAAGAAGGTGCTAAATTACAGCCTTGGTATTTATTACCAAGACGCATCTTTTTTAACATCAAGTTTATTTTTTGCACTATAAATGTTCAAATAGATTTCCAGTGGTGACCCGGCAGATGTCTAGTCAGTAGTCCAGTTCTGTCCAGACATGGCCAGCATATCCTCAGAAATTGACTGCATCTGTGATGCATTGCCATAGGTCGTTCAGATCTTGCGGCTGGGGAAGATGAACTGAATCCTTTATTTAGCCCCCACATAAATAAGATGTTGGGGTGTTAAATCTGTATATAATTGAGGCTGGTGAATCATTTCCATTTGGATATTTGCCGATATTTGAATGAATTGAAATGCTCGATCTGCTGTGCTGGGTTGGAAAAAATTATTTACCAGAGCTGCTAGATCACCAGAGCCGGCGAGATTGATGATGTTCACCATTACCGGCAGGTCCCAGTCTGCTCATAGCAGCCGAAGCTGCAGTCTATGAAGCGAGCGCAGCTTCTGTGCCCGCTTAATAGTCCAGATGAGACTCAGGACATACATTTAGGGCAGACATGGTGAGGCAGACAGAGTAGCCTAATGTCACTTGGCACAATCTGGTAGAAACTCCTGCAATACTGCAAGTAATGGTAAGCCTACACTAAATAAAATTGTGGTAGCTTTCCTACAGCAGCATATGTGCATTGTTTTCACAGGTAAAATTAGATTTACATTGCATTAGTACTTCCGTTAGTGGTATCTGTTGGCATCCCACCAAAAACAGGAGACCCCATTGATTTCAATGACCGACCTGAGTCACCTAGTGACTCAGTTTGGGCCGCATGTACCATTTTCAGCGGACTCAAAAGCAAAGTACACAGACATTTTGAGTCTGCTTAACCCCTTAATGACAATGGACGTACTCCTACGCCCCCGTTTCCGAGTCCTTAAGGACCGAGGACGTAGGAGTACGTCCTGTCCATTCCCGGCCCCCCGCCGCTAGCCGGAGGGGAGCCGGTGCCCGATGCCAGCAGGCATCGCGGCATATCGCCCAGGGGGGTCATTATGCCCCCCCCCATGTCGGCGATGGCCGCAGATTGCTGGACAATTCAGTCCAGCGATCTGCAGCGATTCCGGGTCAATCGGGTCACCAGTGACCCGGTGACCCGGAATTACTGGCTGATCGGGGCAGTCAGAGACGGCCCCGAATAGCCATAGACAGCAGGGGTGAGGTGGCACTGGTGCCACCTCACGATCGCCCTGATTCGTCGGCCGACCAATCAGGGCGCCTGCTGCGGGTGTCACTCCCGCAACCCGCTCCGCCCCTCTTCCGGAGGACGTAAGCGGGTGCGTGACGTGCACCCCGGGTGCTGGGGACCCCGATCCCCGGCGTGAATGTTGGGATCGGGGCCCCAGGAGCAGCTGCGGCGGCAGCGGGACTGACCTGCGCGGTGTGGATCGTTGGAGGTGAGTGACAGCCTCCTGCTGTTGCTTAGCAACAGCTCCCAGCATGCAAAAAGGGCATGCTGGGAGCTGTAGTTATGCAACAGGAGGAGGCAGACCACCACAACTCCCAGCATTCCCTTATGGGCATGCTGGGACTTATGGTTTTGCAACAGCTGGAGGCACATTTTTTCTATGGAAAAGTGTACCTTCAGCTGTTGTATAACTACAACTCCCAGCTTGCACAATCAGCTAAAGTGCATGCTGGGAGTTGTAGTGGTGCATCTGGTGGTTGCTTAACTACAACTCCCAGCATGCCCGTTGGCTGTCGGTGACTACTGAGAGTTGTAGTTTTGCAACAGCTGAAGGCACACTGTGTTAAGTAGCAAACCAGTGTGTCTCCAGCTGTTGCATAACTACAATCCCCAGCATCCCCAGCCAAAGTAGTATGCCTCCAGCTGTTGCATAACTACAAGACCCAGCATGCCCTTCCGCTGTCCGTACATGCTGGGAGTTGTAGCTTTTGCAACAGCTGAAGGCACACTGGTTGCAAAACACTGAGTTTGTTACCAAACTCGGTGTTTCACAACCAGTGTGCCTCCAGCTGTTGCAAAACTACAACTCCCAGCATGCACTGATAGACCGTACATGCTGGGAGTTGTAGTTTTGCAACAGCTGGATGTTCCCCCCCCCCCATGTGAACGTACAGGGTACACTCACATGGGCGGAGGATTACAGTAAGTATCCGGCTGCAAGTTTGAGCTGCGGCAAATTTTCTGCCGCAGCTCAAACTGCCAGCGAGAAACTACTGTGAACCCCCGCCCGGGTGACTGTACCCTAAAAACACTACACTACCAAAAAATTAAATAAAAAGTAAAAAACACTACATATACACATACCCATACACAGCCCCCCCTCCCCAATAAAAATGAAAAACGTCTGGTACACCACTGTTTCCAAAACGGAGCCTCCAGCTGTTGCAAAACAACTACTCCCAGTATTGCCAGATAGCCGTTGACTGTCCAGGCATGCTGGGAGTTTTACAACAGCTGGAAGCACCCTGTTTGGGAATCACTGGCGTAGAATACCCCTATGTCCACCCCTATGCAAGTCCCTAATTTAGGCCTCAAATGCGCATGGCGCTCTCACTTTGGAGCCCTGTCGTCTTTCAAGGCAACAGTTTTGGGTCACATATGGGGTATCGCCGTACTCGGGAGAAATTGGGCTTCAAATTTTGGGGGGTATTTTCTGCCATTACCCTTTTTAAAAATGTAAAATTTTTGGGAAACCAAGCATTTTAGGTAAATTTTTTTTTTTTTTTTTTTTTTTTTACATATGCAAAAGTCGTGAATCACCTGTGGGGTATTAAAGTTCACATTACCCCTTGTTACGTTCCCCGAGGGGTCTAGTTTCCAAAATGGTATGCTATGTGTTTTTTTTTTGCTGTCCTGGCACCATAGGGGCTTCCTAAATGCGGCATGCCCCCAGAGCAAAATTTGCTTTCAAAAAGCCAAATGTGACTCCTCCTCTTCTGAGACCTGTAGTGCGCCAGCAGAGCACTTTTCACCCCCATATGGGGTGTTTTCTGAATCGGGAGAAATTGGGCTTCAAATTTTGGGGGTATTTTCTGCTATTATCCTTTTTAAAAATGTAAAATTTTTGGGAAACCAAGCATTTTAGGTTAAAAAATTTTTTTTTTTTTTTACATATGCAAAAGTCGTGAAATACCTGTAGGGTATTAAGGTTCACATTACCCCTTGTTACGTTCCCCAAGGGGTCTAGTTTCCAAAATGGTATGCCATGTGTTTTTTTTTTTTTTTTTTTTTTGCTGTCCTGGAACCATAGGGGCTTCTTAAAGGTGACATGCCCCCGAAAAAACATTTGTCGCTCCTTCCCTTCTGAGCCCTCTACTGCGCCCGCTGAACAATTAACATAGACATATGAGGTATGTCCTTACTCGAGAGAAATTGGGTTTCAAATACAAGTAAAAAATGTTCTCCTTTTTACCCCTTGCAAAAATTAAAAAATTGGGTCTACAAGAACATGCGAGTGTAAAAAATGAAGACTTGTGAATTTTCTCCTTCACTTTGCTGCTATTCCTGTGAGACACCTAAAGGGTTAATACACTTATTGAATGTCATTTTGAATACTTTGTGGGGTGCAGTTTTTATAATGGGGTCATTTATGGGGTATTTCTAATATGAAGACCCTTCAAATCCACTTCAAACCTGAACTGGTCCATGAAAAATAGCGAGTTTGAAAATTTTGTGAAAAATTTCAAAATTGCTGCTGAACTTTGAAGCCCTCTGGTATCTTCCAAAAGTAAAAACTCATAAATTTTATGATGCAAACATAAAGTAGACATATTGTATATATGAACCAAAATTTTATTTTGAATATCCATTTTCCTTAGAAGCAGAGAGCTTCAAAGTTAGAAAAATGCAAAATTTTCATTTTTTTCATCAAATTTGGGGATTTTTCACCAAGAAAGGATGCAAGTTACCATAAAATTTTACCACTAAGTTAAAGTAGAATATGTCACGAAAAAACAATCTCGGAATCAGAATGATAACTAAAAGCATTCCAGAGTTATTCATGTTTAAAGTGACAGTGGTCAGAATTGCAAAAAACGCTCCGGTCCTTAAAGTGTAAAAATGGCCTGGTCCTTAAGGGGTTAAAACGGCGCATAGGTCTAAAACACTAGGTGACTCATTTCGGCCATTGAAATCAATGGGGTCCGCTACTCCCGTTAACAGTATATGTTGGCACTCTGTTTTCAGTAGGATGCTCACAGATACGTCAAACTGGAGCAGTAACACAGTGTGAACCTAGCCTAAATTACCAGCACATGCAAACCAAATAATGCAGATTTTGGTGTAGATTTGCTGTGGAATTGGAGAATCGTTGTATTTGAAATCCGCAGTTGTGGATGCTCTGGATTTAATGCAAATTATAACTTCCCCAATTAAGTCATTGGAGAAAACCGACAATACATCCACAGCCTATTTGCAGCATAAATTAATATTCTGCATCAATTTCATACTTAGCATGTGGATGGGATTTCTAGAAATTCCATTGACTTTATATCTACTGTAATACATCCATATCTGTCCCATGTGAACATACCATAAAATTCAATAAACCTGTTGATTTGCAACATTTCATGCTTGGAAGCCTCTGTTACTCACTGGCAAAAGGAAAGTCAACATGGTATTCCATACCCACTATTGAAACACTCTGAAAAGAGATGAGCATTACCTTGTGGATTAGTTATTGGAGGTGCTGAGGCTGAGGTTGTGGTCACACCCCAGCAGCAGCATTAGAAATGATAGTATAGGGAATAATGGTATTATCAGAGTTGTTATATGATAAGATTGTGTTGCAGTGTCCCCCAATACAAGCTGTGACATTGTCAGGTCCAGAACCGGTTGTATGGTGACTTATCTCCCTGCTTTATGTGAATCCGTGTTGATTTACAATTTGGACTGGCGTCAGCTTTCTGAAAATTGGCGGGGCCGACTGTAAACATTGCAGGATTAAGGGAAATCTTTTTATCTCTGGCTTTCTAAATACAAACTAGGTCCAAGCTCATTGTCAGCACTGCTCTGTGCCAACCTGGGCCTTGAGAAATGACAGTTCGCTCAGAGCGTCTCGTTTACAAATTCTGGAGTTGGAAAATGTAAAAAATTAAGAAATTTCAAAACATTCTGCCATCAGTTAATGTTTATTGTATCCATCCAAATAAACTGTCTTTCCTGTTATTCTGATTTCATTATCATATTTTTGTGGCACTGTATTAATAAATCCCTTACATCGCAGCCACAGACTCAGCACGACTTACTCGTTGATAAACGTGAGCATTCCTTCACAATCTCACATCTCTCTTCAACCTGAGCTGCCTGTTTCATGCATTAAATGATAAAACTACAGAGCTGAAAGAGTGATTGCCAAACAAAACAGTGCAGAATTGGTTTAAAAAAAACACCTCAGTGGAATATTAAGATTTCCCACAGGAGGAAGACTCGGGCTTGTATTACCAATGAGTTGTCTGTGTTTTTTTTTTTTTTTTTTTAAATAATGATGTTAACATTTACAATTGAGATTTTGCACTGGTGCTAGGGATACATGTTTTTTAGCATATATTTTCACTGAAGAGAGTTAACCAATTTGGAAAGATAATGTTTTAATATTCAGTTCTTTATATAATTTATCTGCCATTCTGTACATACATTACATATCCTGTACTGAGTTACATCCTGCATTATACCTTAGAGCTGCACTCACTATTCTGCTGGTGCAGTCACTATGGGGGAGATTTATCAAAAACTGTTCAGAGGAAAAGTTACCCAGTTGCCCATAGCAACCAATCAAATCTCTTCTTTCATTTTGCAGAGGCCCTGTTAAAAATGAAAAAAGAGATCTGATTGGTTGCTATGGGGAACTGGGCAACTTTTCCTCTGCACAGGTTTTGATAAATCTCCCCCTATGTACATACATTCATTGCCGTAAAGTTAAAGAAAATGAAGTATTTCTCACAGAAAAGGATTGCAGTAACATATGTTTTGCTATACACATGTTTATTCTCTTTGTGTGTATTGGAACTAAACCAAAAAGGGAGGAAAATAAGCAAATTGGACATAATGTCACACCGAAATCCAAAAACGGGCTGGACAAAATTATTGGCACCCTTTCAAAATTTTGGAAAAATAAGATTGTTTCCAGCATGTGATGCTCCTTTTAACTCACCAGGGTAAAGTAACAGGTGTGGGCAATATAAAAATCACACCTGAAAGCAGAGAAGTTCACTTAGTCTTCGCATTGTGTGTCTGTGTGTGCCACACTAAGCATGGACAACAGAAAGAGAAGAGAACTGTCTGAGGACTTGAGAACAAAAATTGTGGAAAAATATCAATAATCTCAAAGTTATAAGTCCATCTCCAGAGATCTAGATTTGCCTTTGTCCACAGTGTACAACATTATCAAGAAGTTTGCAACTCATGGCACTGTAGCTAATCTCTCTGGGCATTGACAGAAGAGAAAAAATTATGAAAGGTGTCAAAGCAGGATAGTCCGGATGGTGGATAAGCAGCCCCAAACAAGTTCCAAAGATATTCAAGCTGTCATGCAGGCTCTGGGAGAATCAGTGTCAGCGTGAACTATCAGTCGACATTTAAATGAAATGCTATGGCAGGAGACCCAGGAGGACCCCACTGTTGACACAGTGTCATAAAAAAGCAAGACTCCATTTTGCCAAAATGAACTTGAGTAAGCCAAAATCCTTCTGGGAAAACATCTTGTGGACAGATGAGACCAAGATAGATAAGACCAAGGTTTTTGGTAAAGCACATCATTCTACTGTTTACCAAAAATGGAATGAAGCCTACAAAGAAAAGAACACAGTACCTACAGTAAAATATGGTGGAGGTTCAATGATATTTTGGGGTTGCTTTGCTGCCTCTGGCACTGGGTGCCTTGAATGTGTGCAAGGAATCATTTGGGTCGCACTGTACAGGCCAGTGTCAGAAAGCTGGGTTTGCGTCCGAGATCTTGGGTCTTCCAAAAGCACCCATTAATGGATGGCAACAAAGCGCTGGAGAGTTCTGAAGTGGCCAACAATGAGTCCAGATCTAAATCCCATTGAACACCTGTGGAGAGATCTTGAAATTGCTGTTGGGAAAAGGCGCCCTTCCAATAAGAGAGACCTGGAGCAATTTGCAAAGGAAGAGTGGTCCAACATTCCGGCTGAGAGGTGTATGAAGCTTATTAATGGTTATAGGAAGCGACTGCTTTCAGTTATTTTTTTCAAAGGGTGTGCTTTTGTCCAGCCCATTTTTGGAGTCTGGTGTGAAATTGTGTCCAATTTTCTTTTTTCCTCCCTTTTTTGGTTTAGTTCCAATACACACAAATGGAATAAACATGTGTATAGCAAAACATGTCTTACTGCTATCCTTTTCTGAGAGAAATACTTAATTTTCTTGAAAATTTTTTTTTGGGGGGAGGGGGCCGGTGCCAACATTTACGGCCATGACTGCACATTACATTACGTATCCTATAATGATTCTGTATCACATTCTAAATTTTAATCCAGAGCAGCACCACTATTTTGCTGGTGGAGTAAGTATGTACAGGACATTACTCATCCTGTACTAATTTAGGCTAGGTTCACACTTCATTATCACCTCTTCTTAGACTTATCCATTGACATCTTGCCAAAACTGGATGCAGACCAGAAGTGGCCCTACCATAAGGCAAGTTAAGCGGCTGCCTAAGGCCTCGCACTGGCAGGGGCCCCACAGCCACCTAACTCTCCCTTCCGATAAAGTAGCACGAGTGACAATACGTACAATGTACGCATCGCCACTTAGCTCTTGTACTTTACCACCTCCGCTGCTTCCTTTTCTGGTCCTGTGTCTATTGCGGCACAGTGCTTCTACTGGAGGCAGCGCGTGATGAGATTATCTCACCCCACGTGGCCTGCATTAGAACCACTGCACCACAATAGACATAGGACCAGGAGAAGAATCGCCGGCAAGAAAGTTATTGCAGCCCCTTCCGCTACTGTCAGCAGGCCTGCCGCTAGTAGTGGAAGGCAGCACCCCTTACTAACCCCTTCTCCCACAACACAACCCCTAAACCCATAATCCACTCTCCCAACCCCAGCGCAGGCATCTACGTCTTCTCCTAATGCCTGCAGCAATGGGCATCCATCGTTGCGGAAGCTGGGTAGCCAGGAAGTCCATAAGCGCTGCCTCAAATGTTGGGACCTGATCATCTACAGGCTTTGGTGCTGATCTCCCTTTATGGCAGCTGCAGGTGAGAAAGAGGATGACGACAGGGGGAGGGGGGGTGTATGTATGGTGTATGCGTGTGTGTGATTGTGTATGTATGACGTGTGTATATGTATGATTGTGAGCGTATGTATGATGTGTGTGTATTTATGATGTGTGTGTGTATGCATGATTTATGTGTATGTATTATGCATGGGAAGGGGAGGGGTCCGATGTGTGTGTGTGTGTGTGTGTGTGTTTATGTATGATGTGTATTATAATGCGTGGGGGGTCCAGAGGCGGCGGGTGTATGTATGATGGATGTGTGTGTATGTAGGATGTGTTTATGCATAGATAGATGTGTGTAAGCTATGTATGATGCATATGTATGTAATGCATGTATGATGTGTGTGTATGTATTGTGCGGGGAGGGGAGGGACGTCCGGAGGCAGCGTGTGTTTGTGTATGTATGATGTGTGTGTATGTACAATGGGTGTGTGTATGTATGGTGTGTGTGTATGATGTCTGTATGTATTATAGGTGTGTGTACATAAAAGGCGCTGCTGCTACTACTACTACTACTACTACTACTACTACACCTACCTAAAGTGGGCTGTTACTACACTTACCTAAAGGGGGCTTCTACTTCCTAGGGGAGCTGCTGCTCCTATTAAAATGGGGGCTTCTTCTACTGTTCAACTTTCAGACATGTTCAAACAGGTTTGTCAAGCCATATTCTGGTCCTGGTGGTCCGGGGAAGACGTTCACTGTACAGTATAATGCACCTTTTAGTTTTGTGCTTACATTAAGATTACAACCCATACCATGCAGTAAATGGGCACTGTCAGATACAAAAACTTTTGATATGTTGTAAAGCATGCAAAACCAAGAGGTTTTGCAATTGCTTTCATTAGAAAATGTTCAGTATTTCATTTTATTACTGAAAAAGCCAGTCAAACAACTGACCCCCCCCCCCCCCCGCCTGCTTGGACACATGCTAGTCCTGGTGTGTCCATGCATCATCACCATGTCATTGACAGCTGTTAGTGCAGGGCTCGCAGCTGGAGGAAAAATCATCCCACTGTCAGCTTGTGTCCCGCTACTGTCAGTGAGGACAAGCTGGGACTTGTAGTTAATGCTAGGGGAGATGTGAGCAGACAGCATACTGAGGGAGGGGGCGGAGACCTGTGCAGTGAGGCCACGCCCCCTCCCTTTGGGAGGAATTCAGACTAGTGAGATAAATTAAAAGTGTAATAAAAAAAATAAATAAATAAAGGTGCTAGACACATAAAAATTAGATGTACATGGTCAGGATTAGGTACTGAGTGATATTTTAAAAAAAAAAATGTTTTGTTGGATCCGACAGGTACGCTTTAAAATCGAATTCAGTTCCTCATAATGAAGGAAAATGGGGTTATATGGAACTGAATTAGATTTTAATGCATGGTATGGGTTGTAATGCACAAAACTAAATGGTGCACTATACTGTGCAGTGCACCTTATGTTCTTTACAAAGAGGAACAAAATTTGATTTTAACCCCTTAAGGACCAAGCCTTCATCTGTTTTTGCACTTTCGTTTTTTCCTCCTTACCTTTTAAAAATCATAACCCTTTCATTTCTGCACTTTTTTTTGCACCACCAATTCTACTTTATAATGACATCAGTCATTTTACCCAAAAATCTATAGCGAAATGGATCATTATACGACAAAATTTAAGAAAAAACACCATTTTGTATATTTAGGGGCTTCCATTTCTACGTAGTAAATTTTTCGGTAAAAATTTCACTTTGTTTTTTCTGTAGATCGATACGATTAAATTGATACCCTACGTATATAGGTTTGATTTTGTCGTACTTCTGGAAAAAATCATAACTACATGCATTAAAATTTATACATTTAAAATTGTCCTCTTCTGACCCCTATAACTTTTCTTATTTTATTGCTTATGGGGCTGTATGAGGGCTCATATTTTGCACCGTGAACTAAGGTTTTTTTATCGGTCCCATTTTTGTTTTGATCTGACTTTTCGATCGCTTTTTATTCATTTTTTTGATGGTATAAAAAGTGACCAAAAATACGCTATTTTGGACTTTGGAATTTTTTTGCGCGAACGCCATTGACCGTTATGTCTAAAGGGTTAATAGCCGGCCGCAGGGATCACCGCATGTCGGCTAATAACACCGGCCCCCAGCTACATCAATCAGCTGGGGGCCGGCCGGTATGACGTGGGCTCGAGTCGGGAGCCCGCTCCATACCACGTTAACGGTACATGGACAAGTATACACGTCCATGGTCGTTAACAGGTTAGTTAATGGTTTTGTCAGTAATCTCCAACCATTCAATAGAATAATCGCAGTGTTTTTCAAACTGCGGTCTTCCAGCTGTTGCAAAACTACAACTCCCACCAGCAACAGTCCCTCTCTCTTCAAATCTCCCACAGGCTCCAGCAGCAGTTAGTTACAACAGAAAAGGAATGTTAAATTAAAGGAGTACTCCGGTGGAAAACTATTTATTTTAAATCAAGTGGTGCCTGAAAGTTAAAACAGATTTATAAATTACTTCTATTAAAATATCTTAATCCTTCCAGTACTTATCAGCTGCTGTTTTCTTTTTGAATTTCTTTTCAGTCTGACCACAGCGCTCTCTGCTGGCACCTCTGTCCATGTCAGGAACTGTCCAGAGCAGGAGAGGTTTGCTATGAGGATTTGCTCCTACTCTGGACAGTTCCTGACATGGACAGAGGTGTCAGCAGAGAGCACTGTGGACAGACCGAAAAGAAATTCAAAAAGAAAAGAACTTTCTCTGTAGAAAACAGCAGCTGATAAGTACTGGAAGGATAAAGTTTTTTTTTATAAAAGAAGTAATTTACAAATCTGCATAACTTTCTGGCACCAGTTAATTCAAAATAAATTGTTTTCCACAGGAGTACCCCTTTAAGGGGGATAGGAGAGGTCTGTCAGGGCGAGAGAAGGCCAGTTTTAACCCGATAACGACCACGGACGAGTATAGACGTCCAGGTTGGCGGCCGTTCCCGCACCTGGACGTCTATACTCGTCCTTGGTTCTTGTGGGTGCTGCCCAGTGCACCCACGAGATCGCGGCAGGGACTCGGCTGTATCACACAGCCGGGACCTTGCTGCACTGCCAGGACCGAAGTAAACTTCGGTCCCGGCAGTTTTAACCCTTACAGCCGCGGTCGGAAGTGACCGCGGGCTGTAAGTGTTATGACAGAGGGAGGGAGCTCCCTCTGTCTCCTCTGCAGCACCCCGCATCGCGATCGTGGGGTGCTGTGTGTGGCCGCGGCTGGCCGGGACCTGCCGCACTGCCGGGAGTGAAGTTCACTTCACTCCCGACAGTTTAACCCTTACAGCCGCGGTCAGAAGTGACCGCGCGCTGTAAGGAGTTCTGACAGAGGGAGGGGGCTCTCTCTGTCTCCCTGCAGCACCCTGCAGCGCGATCGCGGGGTGCTGTGTGTGGCCGCACTGCCAGGAGTGAAGTTCTCTTCATTCCCGACAGTTTAACCCTTACAGCCGCGGTCAGAAGTGACCGCGCGCTGTAAGGAGTTCTGACAGAGGGAGGGAGCTCCCTCTGTCTCTCCTGCAGCACCCCGGAGCATCGCGGGGTGCTGCTGCATACCTGGGCAGCCGGGGGTCCTACAAAGATCCTGTAGGACGTGCCAGAGGCTCCTGATATGCTGCCTGCTAGTGAAAACTGGCAGGCAGCATATAACTGCAATGCTTTGGAATACTAAGTATTCCAAAGCATTAAAAAGTGTAAAAAAAAATAAAATAAAATAAAAGTGTAACAATAAATAAAAAATGTAATAAAAGTGTAAAAAAAAAAAATAAAAAAAAAAAATATATATATATATATATATATATATATATATATATATATATATTACATTTATTAAATGAATCTAATAAAAAAAAATGCATAATGTGTAGGATTGCATTGGCGGACATCCGCAGCATGTAATATGCTGCGGATGTCCACCATGTGATCCTACACATTATGCAGCAGTCACGGTAATGAGCTCCCTGCTGCGGCTGGGTAGCTTTGTGTGTCCACTCATAGCGGCGGATTTCCCGCCAGCAGTCATGAGCGGACACACTGAGCTACCCAGCCGCAGCAGTGATGGATATATTCGCCATGAGCGGGTGCTTATTCCCACAACATGGCGGATATATCCATCAGGAGCCTTAACTGTCACAGACAGACGCGTTATACTGCTAGCTGACCAAGGACCAATCAGAGAGGTCCCTGGTCCAGCCAATATCTTCTAGGGGTGTGGTATATAAATGGGGTCACTTGTGGGGGTACTGTTCTACCCTGAAAGCCAAATGGTCCTACGACGCGGCCAAGGAACCATATATGGCCAAAGCGGGGGTATTTACGAACATGGGACAAGCAGCCAAATAAAATATAGGGTGCATTTCTTTCAATATCAGAAGTGATGTACAAAAAATATGCCCCCCAAATGATGCATTTGTGAAAAATTGCAAATTTCTAATTTTTAACACTGACTTTGTAATAATTCCTGCCAAAAAACTATGGTGTTAAAATACTCACTGTACCCCCTAGCGAATACCTTGAGGGGTCTAGTTTTTAAAATGGTGTCATTTGGGGGGGGGGGGGTGTTCCTATGTTCTACTACCTTTTAATTTCTGCAAACCTTGCATAGCACATAAAAAAAAGATGTACTTTTCAAATTTTCTAAATTTCAAGTTAAATTGTTAGGCTTCTAACTAATTTAAAATGTTAATGAAAAACAAAAAAATGACGTCAAAATAAAGTAGACATCTGAAAGTATAAGTTTCATAAACTATTTGGTCAGTGGGGGACATGTATCATTTCCAGTGTATAATAGAAGTTTTTTACCCCTCTGCCTGTTGTCTAAATTTGGCGCAGCTGCGTTAAATTTATCATTCTTGTGCAGCTACTTTCTTGAATTGCGTTTAAATTTTGAATTCTCCTCAGAGCATACATTTACACCGCAGCTCTATTTAGTAGGAGCTTTGTCTGCAGTATATCTGCACCTAAACAGTAAATGTGTCCTCGTTATAAGTTTTAGAATTTTTTTTCTTCATTATGTAGAGTTTTAATCTCACAATAATACCACTTTTTGCACCCAATTTTAACATATCAATTATACCAATGTCCTTATTCTTCATTTAACATCTGTGACACCCCTGTGCAAATCACCTCAAATGTACATGGTGCACTCTACCTTATGGGCCTTGTTGTGCGCCCGCAGAGCACTTTGCGCCCACATATGTGGTATCTCCGTACTCTGGCTAAATTGTGTCCCAAAAAAATGGGGATCTTTTTTCCCATTTACCTCTTGTGAAAATGTAAAGTATGCGGCAACACCAGCATGTCAGTGTAAATAATTTTATTTTTATACACTATCATACTGGTGTAGACTCCAACTGTTCCTTTACATAATGGGTAAAAGGAGAAAAAGCCCCCCAAAATCTGTAAGGCAATTTCTCCCGAGTACGGCGATACCCCATATGTGACCCTAAACTGTTGCCTTGAAATACGACAGGGCTCCAAAGTGAGAGACCGCCATGCGCATTTGAGGCCTAAATTAGGGTTTTGCATAGGGGTGGACATAGGGGTATTCTATGCCAGTGTTTCCCAAACAGGGTGCCTCCAGCTGTTGCAAAACTCCCAACATGCCTGGACAGTCAATGGCTGTCTGGCAATATTGGGAGTTGTTGTTTTGCAACAGCTGGAGGCTCCATTTTGGAAACAGTAGGCACACGGGTTGGGAAAAAGAGTTAGGAAACAAACAATGTTTCCCAACTAGTGTGCCTCCAGCTGTTGCAAAACTATCAATCCCAGCATGGCCAGACATGCTGGAAGTTGTATTTCGGCAATATCTGAAGGGTCAGATGTTCACGAACTACAACTCCCAGCATGCTTGGGCAGTCTGGGCATGCTGGGAGTTGTAGTTTTGCAACAGCTGGAGGTTCAGAGTTTGTAGACCACTGTATAATGGTCTCCAATCTGTGGTCTTCCAGATGTTACAGAACTACAACTCCCAGCATGCCTCGACAGAGTGGGCATGCTGAGATTTGTAATTTTGGAACATCTGGAAGAGCACAGATTGGAGACCATTATACAGTGGTCTCCAAACTGTGGCCCTCCAGATGTTGCAAAACTACAACTCCCAGCATGCCCAGAAAGCCAAAGGCTGTCTGGACATGCTGGGAGTTGCAGTTTTGAAACTCCCAGAGGCAGCAGTGAGATCGCTTTACGGCGAACTCACTGCTGCCAATGAAGATGCCGCCCTGCTGCTGCAAACTCACCGCGGGGACGCACCACCCCCGGGACCGTCTGGAGGACGCCGCTCGCACCAGGACTGCTCACGACACCGCATGGCCGGGTAAGTGACGCTGGGGGACGGGTAAGGGACACTTAGCAGAGCAGTGTGTGTCCCGATCCCCGTGATCCGGACTCACACACCGCGCTGCTATCAGCTAGTCAGATTTGACTAGCTGATAGCAGCGATCGCTGGAGGGGGGGGATGAAACCCCCCGTGGTCACATGGTAAGATGGCTGGCTATCAGTGATAGCCACCATCTTACCAGGCGCTGGGGAAAAGTATAACGGAAAGCAGTAAATTGTAAAAATAAAAGGAGAATGATCTACAGTGTTAAGTGGATTACAAAGCTATTTTAATGTGACGGAGCTTGTTCAATGTCACCTATAAGGCAATACACCAAAGAAATTGTTGCCGAGGCCACCCACTGGGAAAAGTCAACACCAACAACAAAAGCGTCAGCAACAAGGATGTATGAAACATTACAAAAGTTTATTTATTGAGAATCATATAAAAAATGCATCATAGCAATTAAAAACCACAGTGTACACAGCTGGAAGAGAAGGCAGAAACATACAGGCTCAAAGTGAGGGGTATTTGAACGAAAAGAACACTGACAAACGTTGCATAAACGAAGGACTCACATGAAGAGATGCAAACTATGCAGTAAAGTTCAATAAATTGAGTACAAATGCAACAGCGGTCAGAAAGAATGACAGGTGTATATTACCACAACTGAGCCATGTAGTTACCTGCACCTACCCCAACGCACGTTTCACGCCAATGCGCTTCGGCGTGAAACGTGCGAAGCACATTGGCGTGAAACGTGCATTGGGGTAGGTGCAGGTAACTACTTGGCTCGGTTGTGGTAATATACACCTGCCATTCTTTCTGACCGCTGTTGCGGTGACGAAGTGGTGACCGCTGTTGCGGTGACGAAGCGCATTGACGAAGCGCATTGGCGTTAAACGTGCGTTGGGGTAGGTGCAGGTAACTACATGGCACGGTTGTGGTAATATACACTTGTCATTCTTTCTGACCGCTGTTGCATTTGTACTCAATTTATTGAACTTTACTGCATAGTTTGCATCTCTTCATGTGAGTCCCTCGTTTATGCAACGTTTGTCAGTGTTCTTTTCGTTCAAATACCCCTCACTTTGAGCCTGTATGTTTCTGCCTTCTCTTCCAGCTGTGTACACTGTGGTTTTTAATTGCTATGATGCATTTTTTATATGATTCTCAATAAATAAACTTTTGTAATGTTTCATACATCCTTGTTGCTGACGCTTTTGTTGTTGGTGTTGGAGCTTGTTCAATGATAAGTAAGCTATCAAACATTTCCTATGTAAATGTATTAAATTGTTGGATCATAAAATAACAATGCCAATATCCAAGTGATCTAATGAATAACTGAACTGTAAACAAATATTCTATATGCAAATTATTTTAAAAGTGCTTTGGAATAACCAAGGAGTAAAAAGCAATATAAAGCAAATCAAATGAGGAATTGAGATCGGAAAGTTAAAACATTCTGGTGGTTCCTTAGTAGAACTTTCCTTCAGAAATAGAAAGGATTGCTATGTGCAGTTAAAGTTGGCTTATATTTATGGGGAAAAAGACGCACTTGCGTCAAAATTTTTGGTGCAAAGGAAAAGAACGCAGGTAATAAATCCATGTGTACTATAGATGTCACTCCAAGGTACCCTGATTAGGCCACATCTGGAGGACATGCTCTACCAAAACGTGCGCAAAAAAATGCGCAAAAAAAAGGGCTTGCGCAAAATTTTGCGCAAAAAAATACACACAAAACAGGGGTAAAATCTTTGATACATGTCCCCCAGTATGTATAAATATATGCAACCTATTAGTGTTAAAAAAGCAAAAAATCGTAATTTTTTGTAAAAATTTCATGATTTTTTACATTGTAAAAAAAAACTACAAATGATATCGGCTTACTTTTACTATGTACATGAAGAACAACTTGTGACAAAAAACAATGTCAGTATTATCGTGATTGGCAAAACATTCCCAGAGTTATTCTCTAATAAAGACAGACATCCCCGATTTGAAAAAACAGGCCTGGTCTTTCAGGGGTGTACAGGTTTATTTGTATTGGTCCTTAAGGGGTTAAAGGAGCAATCCCCGACATGCCCCCTCCATGCATCTCTATGGGAGAACCGGCGATACAGTGCTTGTGTATCTTCGGTTCTTCCGTAGAGATACATGGAGGGGGTGCGACGGTCGCTGCTTTGTGTGGGGGTCAACACAACTCTTTCTTGGTCCTGGTACTTTGCTTCTTTACCCAAACCTTGGAAAAATCCTGTGTGCACCCCTGGTGAGCAACACTGCATGCATCACCATTCACTTACATTCAGGGGTGCAGGCACACAATACTTTGTCTTGCCCCAGGTGCTTTCAATTCACACTACATTGCGACATCTCATCAGTGAGGACCTAGTGTTTGAGTTTCACCTAAAGCCTCAAAGTCTAGAGCCACCTCTGAAGCAGACATGAATGCAGTAATGCAATGCATCAGATGCAATTTATTTCAATGACCAAATGTAGCCACTGTTCAGGTCCTCTGCACTATTCTATTGGACAGACCGTGCCTTTGAGTCCACTAAAAATTTGAAATAGATGGCATCCACTTCCCTGCATAACTGTTTACTGGATATGTCTGCACAGTGTCTCCTCCAGCAGAATAGTGTGCAGCTCTAAAGTATAACACAGGACATAACTCCAGATTAGTGCAGTAAATGTAATGTACTGTATGTAAACAATGAATAGTGAGTACAGCTCCGTAATGTATGTAATGTATTTACAGAGTGACTCATATTTTCTTTTGTAGACATCATTACGTTTCTATAAAAAATCTTTGCAGAAGCCATTATACAATTCAATTTGCTCCTCTTTTTGGACCACTTTATTACAGCTGTTGCAGCTACTCCTCTACATTGCATTGTCAGTCTTTTAAATCCTCAAGTGATGCGAGTAGTCACAGGTGAGCCCATGTGAGGTACATGGACAGCTTTCTGAATTAAGGGATTAGTACAAATGCCTTTACATTGTAATAATAACGGGCTACAGCACTGCTAATGTTCCGATCCTTTCGCCCAGTTGATTCACTGATCACATCTTTAGGGTAAAGTCACATGTGCTGTATTTTGCTGCATTTTTTTTTTTTTGCAGCTGATTTTACTACCCATTGACTTCAATGAGTAGGGAAATATGCAGCAACAAATACCCAGCAGAATATGTAGTAAAATATTGCATGTGTGACCCAACCTTAATTTGTCCTGCTCCATCACATATGGCATTGCTCGGCTAACTACAGTTACTGTGTAAAAGAAGAGAATAATTTCAGGAAAACACGAAAGCTGAAAGTGCAAACTCTTTAATCCATGTCCTCCTCCTTTTCACAGGTAGAAGCCAATTTGTATTATGTGGCCCATTGTGTCTATGACTGACAGGGCCACCATAAGGGCAGTAAGGTTGTCAGAGGCCCAGACATAAACTAAGATTAGGGAGGCCCGCCCCGCCACGCTTGCCATGCTTTTTGGTCCTTAACCAGTTAAAGGGGTACTCCACTGGGAAAAAAAATTTGGTGCCAGAAAGTTAAACAGATTAATAAATGACTTCTATTAAAAAAAAAAATCTTAAAGGGGTATTCCAGGCAAAACCTTTTTTTATATATATTTCAAAATCTTAATCCTTCCAATAGTTATTAGCTTCTGAAGTTTTCTGTCTAACTGCTCAATGATGATGTCACGTCCCGGGAGCTGTGCATGATGGGAGAATATCCCCATAGGAACTGCACAGCTCCCGGGACGTGAGTCATAAGAGAGCAGTTAGACAGAAAACAACAACTCAACTTCAGACGCTAATAACTATTGGAAGGATTAAGATTTTTTGATAGAAGTAATTTACAAATCTGTAAAAGGTACTAAAAAGTAGTATACAACAAGCTTTTGAGTCTGAAATATTGTGAATATAGATAGCTGCAATACTGAGATATTAGTGCCCGTTCCTCATATAGTACAATAATTTAAATGAATAATATATATATGTGTGTAAAATACACATATATACCAGTACGCGCTTAACTAATGATATAGGAGATGACACATACCTACATTGATCGGAATTGATATGGTAGATGCGGTGTTAGGATATATGCAGGGTTAATTCAGCTGTAGGGATAAGAAAATAAATGAATGTGAATGGATAAGGTGCACTAGTGCTGTATATAAAGTAGCAATAAATCAATATAAGTAGGTAAAGTACACTGGCTGTAATTGGCAATAGATAAATATAAATAAATAGTATAAATGCACTAGTGGTACAAATGATGAATTATAAAACAATAAATAGTAGCAGGTTGCGGATAAAATCAAATACAAGTAAATGTAATATAGCAAGAACCGCAAGTATTATATATAAAGAAGTTAGAGGAGGTATATATACCTATATATGGTGGTAATAGAGAGTAGAGGATCCTTATAGATGCCCAATAGTGGTATTTGGTAGCTTTTCCTATATGTAGAGTTGAAGGGGCGGCACTACAAGTCAAAGAATGCCCATTAGTGATGAATGTTTCTGAAATAATGATATAACAATATATAGAGGTATATACGGGGTATAGGGGTTGTACGAATACCTGTGTTGACCCTATAGTGAGGACTAATTTGATCTTGGCACTATTGGTAGAGTGGTATGTGATTAGCGGTAGCGGCCCTGTAAATCAAGAGATACCGCTAAGTGGTGCACACTTTTGGCACTGTACGTGCAAGAGTGCTTGCTAATTACTTGCATGAACACACCTAACCTGCACAGTGTTGCCTATAGGTTGCTTCTTGTATTGTTTGTACTTGCGGTTTAAATGCGTTCCTGCAGCGTTTTTTTCGTTCCTGAATGCTTCTTTTGAAAAGTCCAGTTGGGGATAACGGGAGTACGCCCCGGCCGGTGGCGTCTCAACTGTTCTCACCCTGCTTCGCGGTTATCTTGATGGTTGCTAAGGTATCAGATCGTATCCTGTTAGTGACGTCACTACGGAGTGTGAGAAGATTCAAAGTTCCTTCCATCGGCTTCCTTCGTCCCTGACCTCTTCCCAGTCTGTGGAGCTGACTGGGACTGAGCAGAATGTTCAGCACAATATCAAGGTGCAAAACTAAAAAATTATAATAAATAAAGGCAGGGGGGATTTATAATGATTGGGGGGGGGTGAACTGGGAGGATTAAAACATTAATCAATATTATGAAATGTAATCTGTAAGGTTGCCTATGTATAGATATATCATGGGAGAGTACAAAGATCACTTCCATGAATGATATATATATACTAAGGACTGTAGGCTATAGTCACTAGATTTTGGAGGTGGGACATTGATCCAGGGATTTATTTGGATTGCCATATTTGGAGTCAGGGAGGAATTTATCTCTCTAAAATGAGGAAAATTGCTTTCCACCTTAGGTTTTTTTTTTGCTTTCCTCTGGATCAACACTGTAGGATAATAGGCTGAAATGAATGCCAGTAAGATAGGTGACCACATAATTAAATCAGAGAAGGAAGAGAACCCACAAAATTATAGCCAACCGCTCTTTTTCCTCGTAGTTGCATTCCATTGAGGAACGTGTCTTGAATAGAAATCCATAGAAAGGATGCAATGGAGGTAGGACATTGCAACATGAGGGCAAAACAGGAGAGCTGGGTTCAGATGAAATGGTATAGGAGCTGTGGCAAAGGCAGTTTTAGGGGTTTTTAAATGCTCATATGCATGTTTAGTACCCTGGTGACATCTGCTTTGTGGGCCTTCAAGGATTATGAGTTAAATAGGATGCCATCCAGGTATACATCACATTACTTAAGCATATCTCATGATGCATGTCTCATAAATACTTGGAAAAGCCCAAAAGGTATTTGTAATGTCAGCTCCTGGTTTAACCACTTAGGGACCCAGGTCGTACAGGTATGCCCTGACGCCCTGGTACTTAAGGACCCAGGGCGTTCCTGTACGCCCGTGGAAATTTTGTGTCCCCGCCGCGCAGGCATCCCGTGACACCCCCCCATGTCTGTCAATTCAAGTCATACGGGTCACGTGAGACTTGATGATCCCATCACCCCCCCCCCCCCCCCCCCAGGAGCGCTGCTATTGGTTGTCCGACCAATAGCAGCCGGCAGAGGAGGGGTTAATGCCCCCTTCTCTCAGCTTTGCTCGCCCACCGAGTTCAGTCAGCGGGCAGAGCTGAGAGAAAAAGCCAGGAACCCCCCCCCCTTGCCGAGATCTGTGTCCCTCAGGGCTGAAGAAGTGCCTTTAGTGCCGGGTGAGTTTGTGTGCACGGACAGGTCTGAGGTTAAAAAAAATAAAGAGTTGAAAAAAGGCAATGGCACGCCGGGCATTTTTGGCAGAGGAGGCATAAGCTCTACTTGCCTCCGACTTTGAATCTGCCAGTGAGGACGAGGAAGATCCTACTTTTCTGTGTTCTTCCTCGTCATCCTCATCATCTAGCACTGATAATGAGTCCCCTGTACGGCGGCGGAGATGCCGCCTGGCGAGGCCACGCACCCCCCATGAAAGTGGCCGACACTAGTACGAGCGTCCATGCCGCTCAAAATAGAAGTCCAACACCTCAGACAAGCATACCAGAGCCCCCTTCAGGTGAACCTGTCTGGAGACCCTCAGAGGGATATCAGCCATGGATTTCTGAGTTTGTTGGCGACTCAGGAATCTGGAAATAGACTATTTTAGTTATTATTTTAGAGACGACATTGTCAATCTAATGGTTGAGCAAACAAACGTGTATGCCCAACAGTTCATTGCCCACGACCCTGATTCATTTTTGGTTAGGTCCAATAAATGGTACGCCATTGATGCAGCCGAACGGAGAACATTTTTGGGCCTCATGCTGCATATGGGCCTGGTCAAAAAACCAAGTGTCAGGCAGTACTGGAGCGAGGACGTCCTCTACCAGACCCCGCTTTACAGTATGGTCATGACACGGAAGCGGTTTGAGGCCATTCAGAAATGCCTACATTACACTGATAATGTGGCATGTCACGCACGATAACTTTGGGGCCAAATATTTGGAGGCCTGCGTAACGCTCAGGGAGCTCAGTAGATGAGTCTCATCAGTTTTAAGGGGAGACTCATCTTCCGCCAGTACATTCTCTCAAAGCGGGCACGGTATGGTGTGAAACTCTACAAACTCTTCCTCCGGGTACACTTACAAGTTTAGAGTATATGAGGGATGAGATTCCCAAATTGAACCCCCAGAATTTCCCCTACTCTGGGTGTTTGTGGGAAAATCGTTGGGGACCTTGTTTATCCATTGCTGGGTAAGGGTTACCACCTTTACGTGGATAACTTTTATACCAGCATCCCTCTGTTCGCATCCCTTGCCGCCAAATCCATGTCTGCTTGTGAGACCGTGCGGAAGAACCAGAGAGGCCTCCTTCTAAACTAGATCCAGACACCTATGCCCAAGGTTGAGTCCCGTGCCCTTACTCATGAAAACCTGTTGGTTTTATTTTAGGTAAAATAAAAAAGTTATAGGGGTCAGAAGATGAAAATTTTAAAAGTATACATTTTTCAGCATGTAGTTACGATTTTTTACAGAAGTACAACAAAATTAAACCTATATAAGTAGGGTATCATTTTTTTCCAAGAATAATTTTTATTAAGTTTTAACATTACAAACAATCTGGGCATACCCAAAATAAAGTATAAAGTGGTGAGCCACCATAAACAGAGGCAAACAAGTGCAGTCCGTCAAACAAATCTATGCCAATAGAATCTGAATAGTCCGCAAGTCTAATGAAATAGAAGGTTAGTTAATACAGGTGTACAGCAAAAGAAATAAATAGAATACCAATGGACATGAAAAAGATTACTTGACATTTCGAAGTAACGAAGGAGTAAGTGTCTTTAAGTACCCTTAGTACTTGGGTGGGGAGATTTATAGGAAGGGCTTGGGTTTTGGACAAATTGAGGTGGTAGTATGAGATTGTGCCGAATTTATCAATTAGGGACATAACTGCGGGCAGGGAATATTCAGGGTGGGTAAGGAGCACGTCATCTGTGTAGAGGGAAATTTTATGGGAGCGACCTCCGACTTTAATCCCAGTTATTTGTGGGTCTTCTCTAATAGCTTGGGCTAGGAGCTCCATGGCTAAAATGAATATTAAGGGAGAGAGGGGGCACCCTTGACGAGTGCCGTTCGTGAGAGCGAAGTAAGGGGAGAGGGCACCATTAACATAGGCTCTGGCCGAGGGGTTGTTGTACATGGCCGTTATGGCAGTTAGAATAGGACCACTGAACCCCAATTTAGTTAGAACTGAGAAGGCATAGTCCCATCTAAGGCGATCAAAAGCCTTCTCAGCATCCAAAGCTAGGGCTAGGACTGGCAGCCCCCTGGCCACTGCCAGATGTATAACCCCCAATGCTCGCCTAGTATTGTAGTAAGCTTGTCTGCCTGGGACAAAGCCCGCTTGGTCCGCAGCTACAAGAGAGGATAATAGAGGGGATATTCTATTGGAGATAATTTTGGCAAATATTTTTACGTCGACATTAAGGAGTGAAATTGGGTGGAAATTTTGGGGCCAGGGGGTTTACCAGGTTTGGGTATGGTCACAATGAGAGCTTGCATATTTTCGTTGGGGAAGGAGCCTGATTCTAGGGCGTGTTGAAGAACCTGCAAAGGTGTGGGGAAAGGGTGGTGGAAAAGGTTTTATAGTAATGGTTAGCGAAGCCATCTGGGCCCGATGCTTTATCTGTAGGGAGTCGTTTAATAATCTGAGCAATCTCCTGTGGCGTGATAGGAATATTTAGGGTGGAGACCTGTTGGGGGGTAAGAGAGGGGAGATGTATGGAAGACAGGAAGTTGTCGATCACATCTAATATATTAGGGGGAGCAGGGACAGAGTCCTTCAAATTATAAAGGCCTGCATAGTAATCTCAGAACACGTTGGCGATTTCAGAGGGCATATATATTTTGGTGTGAGTATGAGGGTGAATGAGGTGAGGGATCCTCGATTTAGTGTGATTAGCTTTCAGTCGAGCAGCTAACAATTTGCTTGCCTTGTTGATAGGCGAATAAGTCACTCTGGTTGTGCGGTGCGCTTTCTCATAAGTATTCAATAGGAGGGATCTAAGTTTTTGTCTAAGCTCGGTCAGTTTAGTAGCCAGAGAAGGGGAGGGGTTGTCTATGTTTTTTCTCTACTGTCTTCAGTTCGGTTAGAGTCGCTGCAATTTGGCTATTTCGCTGTCGTTTTAGCTGAGCCCCTAGTTTAATGAACGTGCCCCGAATACATGCTTTATGAGCATTCCATATAGTGCTTGCTGTCACTGGGGTAGATTTATTCAGGTCGAAATATTCAGACACAGCTTTTTCTATCTGAGACCGAGAGAGGGGGTTGGAGAGAAGGAAAGGATTGCTCCTCCAAAGGTATGTGGGTGGGGAGTTGAGATGTTCATCTAATGTAAGAGTGATGGCGGTATGGTCGGACTACTGGATTGTCTCAATAGATGAGGTAAGAGACAAAGGAACTACCGTTCTATCAGTTAAAAACAAGTCTATTCAGGAGTTCACATTACGCACTCCCTAGTGGAACGTATAGTCCCGTTCAAGCGCATGATGAGAGCGCCAGATGTCGTATAAGTCTTCAGTCCAGAGCTGGTGCGAGATGTCGGGTGCTAGAGGACGTGGAGTCCACTTGTGGATCTACTGTGGTGTTAAAATCCCAGCACATGATTAGTTTCCCCTCCCTTATAGGACGAAGTGTACGTATGAGGGATTTCAGGAAGCGTATCTGGAGAGTATTGGGGGCGTACAGGGCCACCAATGTGTATTGTATGTTGTTCATAGTACAGACCAAGATCACGTATCTACCCTTGGGATCAGAGATCTGGTTGGTGATGGTGAGGGCAACAGTGTTTCGTATCGCTATCGCCATTCCCATCGTCTTGTTGTGAGGAGGGTAAGAATGGAAGATGTGGGGGTATAGTCTATGTGAAAGTCTGAATGCATCACTAGATAAGAGGTGGGTTTCTTGTATGCATACAACATCACCCTTTAAAGCAATAGCTTGTCGCCACATATGGGAGCGTTTCATTGGGCTATTCAGGCCATTGGCATTCATACTAACAAATTTCAGTACTATTATATAACAGTAAAAACAGCAGAATGCGAGAAAGTAATAGGTAGTAACAGCATAAGGAGAAGACACCTCCCAGCAAGGGTACTCCTCCAGGTGTGACACAGGTCAAGCGGTGTGATTATTATGTAGACGGTCAGCATAAATTGGTGGGAGAAAAAGAAAGTTAAACAGAAAAACAACAATTAAACAAATTGTAATGTAAAGGATACATGTTAGGAAACAAGAGATGGGAGGCCATCTCTCAAATTGGGGTTAGAGTCCCGTTTGCACCCTTTTGCTGCTATCATCGGAGCGAATCAGCAGTGAGCGGACTCCCGGAACCAGTAAGTCAATATGTCCTATCCAGCCAGTTCCAGGCAGTGGACCAGTCACCAGGAAATTTTTCAGGAGCTCATCCATGGGGACCAGGGACAGCGATGTTCCATCTTGACAGAAGTTGCTTGCCTTCCTCAACAGATTTGATAATATGCAGGTCTTCCTTATAGCGCACTAAGAGTCGGACTGGAAACCCCCATCTGTAAGGGATGTTAGCATGGCGGAGAGCGGAGGTGATTCAGGATTCAGGTCCCTACGCATCTGAAGAGTAGCAGTGGATAAATCCGCAAATAATAGGAGCAGGCAAGCCCCCATTTTTCCTGGATATGGACATGAGTTCCTCCTTTACCCTGAAGAAGTGGATGAGAGCTAGCACATCCCTTGGCACCGTGTCTGAAAGGTGTTTGGGTCTAGGGACCCTGTGAGCTCTGTCAATTTCCAGATCGGCTTCAGGAAGGTCAGGCAGGGAGGCTTTAAGGAGTGCACGTACATATTGAGGAACGTCTCTGGGAGGGACTGATTCCGAAATGCCGCGATGGATAAGGGATTGTATATCAGACAGAAGAGACTTGCGTTGCAGTAGCATCATCTCTTTCATGGTGGTATCAGTCAGCGTGACATTAGCCACCTGCAGGGCTATATGTGTATCTCCTATCTCCTCCCTCATCAGGCTGGTCGGCGGCAAGGGGCAGGGGGACCCCTCGAGTGTTCCCAGAAGGCACCTTCGGCAGCCAATGCTGTGTGATAGGGCCGCAGGAGGGAGAGGAGTTAGCAGAGCTGCCGTGCGCCGTGGCAGGAGTGCGGTGTTGTTCACTCACCGGGGGAGAAGAGGAGGCCCGGAGGCTAGATGAGGACGGAGGACCGCGAGCAGCCGAGGTGTCATCTTCTTCCAGATCTCGCAGGTGGAAGGTAGGGTCTGATGTGGAGCGGCGCAGGGTTGTAGGAGAAAGTTCCTGCAGAGATTTGCGCTGCATTCGCGTTGGTCTGCCTTCCCCGCCTCACGCAGTCTGCGCCATCTTGCCGGGGACCCGCGTTCCTCGTAAAGTAAAATTTTGCGAGCGTGGCATGACCAGCGGGTCTCCTTTTTCTTCCAGGCATCCTAGGGAGGTTTAGCTTTCAGATGGATGTAAAATCTTGCGGCTTGGTGCGGTGGAAAGTCGCTTTTAGGGTCCCGGGAACCGGAGCTCACGGCTCAAGCGCACATACAGTTAGGCAGCCAGACCACACCCCCAGTAGGGTATCATTTTAATTGTATGGACCTACAGAATAAAGATAAGATAAAGATTTTTACCGAAAAATGAAAGCCCCCAAAAGTTACAAAATGGTGTTTTTTCTTCAAATTTTGTCACACAATTATTTATTTTCCGTTTCGCCGTAGATTTTTGGGTAAAATGACTGATGTCACTGCAAAGTGGAATTGGTGGTGCAAAAAATAAGCCATCATATGGATTTTTAGGTGCAAAATTTAAAGGGTTATGATTTTTAAAAGGTGAGGAGGAAAAAGCGAAAGTGAAAAAACGGAAAAAGCCATGGTCCTTAAGGGGTTAATGGTCCTGTGGAAAAATTTGATTAGTAATCAATAATCAATAATTATTATTAGCATTACTGACTTGATACTTGATAAAATTATTAATTCAATTAAGCAATTTGTTTAATTCACTGGACACTCCTGTCACAGCTATAAAACTTTTCTTCTTTTAACACCTTAAGGACCATGGACATACACGTCCAGGCAGGATGCACGTTCCGCCACCAGGATGAATATACACGTCCATGGTTCTCGTGGGAGGGACTCGGCTGTAACGATCGTGGGGTGCTGCTGGTTACCTGGGCAGACAGGGGTCTTTACTAGGAGCCCCAGGTCTGCCCCGGTTATTGCTGTCTCCTGATATGCTGCCTGCCAGTGTAAAACTGGCAGACAGCATATAACTGCAATGCTTTGGAATACTAAGTATTCCAAAGCATTAAAAAAAAGGGTGAAAACAAAAAGTGTAAAAAAAAAAAAAAAGTAAAAAAATGTGTCCACTCATAGCGGCGGATTTCCCGCCGGCAGTCATGAGCGGACACATTGAGCTACTCAGCCGCAGCAGTGATCTCGCCCTTGTGACTGCCGGGGGCATCCGTGGTGTGAAATTAGCCGCGGATGTGCTCTATGTGACCCTACACTGCATCCTGTTCATACTGCGTTTCAACAGCAGTATGTTACAGCCACGCATCACTACTAGCTGACCAGGGACCGATCAGAACGGTGCCTGGTGCAGCCAGTAGGGGTGTGGTATTATTCCGACAGCTCTGATCCTTTGCACCAGAGTATGCAATGTGAACACACGCCAAGGTATAAACTCTATGACAAAACATTCCTCAAGTAATATATGTTTCCATTTGTTTATTGCAAATTTATGATCAGCTTGCTGAGTTTTCTTATGCACTTCACTAAAAAACCTCCTATACTTGAATAACTGAATAAATTATAAATACAGTTCACAAGATTGAAAATGTCTTTCTTTCATGTATCGAGATAAAAATGTACAAAAAGACTCAGTATACTATGCTCCCAATGTATACAAAAAAAAAAAAACATATACATTGGGAGCATAGTATACTGAGTTTTTTTTATACATTTCTATCTCAATACATGAAAGAAAGAAATTTTCTATCTTGTGAATTGTATTTAGAATTTATTCAGTTTTTCATGAAGTATCAGAGGTTTTTGAGTGAAGTGCATGCAGAAATGAAAAATGCGTTATGTGGCAGCATGTGAATACGTTTTTCAAAGCTATTTATAATTCCTGGCTGAATTTGCATATGGATTGTGGATTTCTTGTGTAGCTTTTTGTCTGTTGTGCCCTTCCATACCTTTCTTTTTTTTTTTCTGGTTGCTTTTTCTCCTTTAGGAGACTTTTAATGCATTTAGGGTTAAAGGGGTGAAAAACTTTTTTTTTAAAATCAACTGATGCCAGAAAGTTAAACAGATTTCTAAATTACTTCTATTATAAAATCTTAATCCTTCCTGTACTTATTAGTTGCTGAATACTACAGCAGAAATTATTTTCTTTCTGAAACACAGAGCTGTCTGCTGACATCATGAGCACAGTGCTCTCTGCTGACATCTATGTCCATTTTAGGAACTGTCCAGAACAGCATATGTTTGCTATGGGGATTACCTTTTACTCTGGACAGTTCCTAAAATGGACAGAGATGTCAGCAGAGAGCACTGTGCTCATGATGTCAGCAGAGAGCACTGTTCTCATGATGTCAGCAGACAGCTCTGTGTTTCAAACGGAAACGAATTTCCACTGTAGTATTCAGCAGCTAATAAGTACAGAAAGGATTAAGATTTTTTTAATAGAAGTTATTTACAAATCTGTTTTTTTTTACCAGAGTATCCCTTTAAGTAACAGAAAGATTTATCACAGATTTTTTTTATCACAAAACTAATTTACTGGTTTCAGGTACTCTGCTATATGGGCAGTTTTCAATGAAAAGTATCAACCTTTCAATGCTGTATAAACAATGCTCGGTAACATCTGTTTTTTGATCTTTACTTTACTTCTATTATTATCTTTACTATTATCTTGAATTGCAAACAATAAATTAAGTTTTTTCCAACTTCACTGTCTTGTGTCTAATGTTGTGGACAGAAAATATGCAACAATAAAGAGCAATCGGTACCAAAATTTAACACAATATGGCAACATTAACTATAATCTCACTATGGCAACAGAGTAACAAAAAAAAAACAATACTAGATGGCAATCTAACTGGCTGGGATATATAAGAATACAAGTAAAACACATTTATATAGCTAACCATGCATACCATGGCTACCGGATATCTGCCTTGAGTGAGAAGACCATGACCAAATCTAACAATACTTTAATAACTAATAACAATACAAAACCCAATATGGAATTATACAACAAGTTACCAGCCTTCCGATTTAGCTATAGTGCATCCACAATCAAAATGATGGGCACTTCATCAAATGTCATCCTGGATCCCTTAATAGATCTGCAGAATTTGTCTATTAAGAAATTTTACTGTGACAAAAACTATAATTGACATCCACAACTATACAGGTATTTAAGTGAAAGCTAGACCAGTATTTCACTATATAATTCCTACTAACAATTGGATTAAGACATATACATAATCTTACACATTATCAAAGTATACCATGGCCCAAAACAAAAGAATTTAGCTATGCTCAAAAAAATATTTATCAGCAGGGGCAAAATGTAATTATTTAAAAGCAGGTACTCTTTTTAGAGAACCCCCACCTTCTGCTCCATCAGCACGTGGTCAACAGCCTTACAACCTTTCAGAGGTAATTTACATACAACTTTTTCTCCCCCCTTTAGATTACAAAGGGTTGGTAAGTGTTCAAAATGTCTCTTAATAGCACTTACTATACAAACAGACTTGGCTTGCACAAGTGTTTGGAAAACAGCGTTCTGTCCAACATCAAACTAGTTTCCAGTCCAGGTGCGTTCTTGGAAGAAACTCACAAATATGTGAAAAGACATTTTACAATCTGAAATGATTAATCAGATACAGGTAAACAAAACAACCCAACAACCCCCCACCCCCCCCCCTCCCCCCTTGGGATTTAACATATCCGCAGCAATTGCAGTTTGTACAGTGGGGATCAAAAGTTTGGGCACCCCAGGTAAAAAAAAATTGTATTCATGTGCATAAAGAAGCCAAGGAAAGATGGAAAAATCTCCAAAAGGCATCAAATTACAGATTAGACATTCTTATAATATGTCATCAAAAGTTAGATTTTATTTCCATCATTTACACTTTCAAAATAACAGAAAACAAAAACATGGCGTCTGCAAAAGTTTGGGCACCCTGCAGAGTTAATATCTTGTACTGCCCACTTTGGCAAGTATCACAGCTTGTAAACGCTTTTTGTAGCCAGCCAAGAGTCTTTCAATTCTTGTTTGAGAGATCTTTGCCCATTCTTCCTTACAAAAGTCTTCCAGTTCTTTGAGATTTCTGGGCTGTCTGTCACGCACTGCTCTTTTAAAGGTCTATCCATAGATTTTCAATTATATTGAGGTCAGGAGATTGTGAAGGCCATGGCAAAACCTTCAGTTTACGCCTCTTGATGTAATCCCCCAGGGATTTCGAGGTGTGTTTAGGATCATTATCCATTTGTAGAAGACATCCTCTCTTTAATTTCAGCTTTATCACAGATGGCATCAAGTTAGCATCCAAAATTTGCTGAAATTTTATTGAATCAATTTTTCCTTCTACTCGTGAGATGTTCCCTGTGCCACTGGCTGCAATACAACCCCAAAGCTTGATTGATTCACCCCCATGCTTAACAGTTGGACAGAGGTTCTTTTCATTAAATTCTGTTCCCCTTCTTCTCCAAACGTACCTTTGCTCATTCTGGCCAAAAAGTTAATTTTTAACCTCATTGGTCTATAGAACTTCCAAAATGCATCAGGCTTGTCTATATGTTCATTTGCAAAGTTCAAACGCTGATTTTTGTGGTGAGTACATAGAAGAGGTTTTCTTCTGATGGCTCTTCCATGAAGACCATATTTGTACAAGTATCTCTTTATAGTGGAATAGTGTACCACAACTCCAGTGTCTGCCAGATCTTTCTGGAGGGATTGTGCAGTCAAACATGGGTTTTGAATTGTTTTTCTCACAATCCTGCCAGCTGTTCTGTCTGATATTTGTCTTGGTCTTCCAGATCTTGCTTTAACTTCCACTGTTTCTGATGACTGCCATTTCTTAATTACATTCCGAACAGAGGATATTGACATCTGAAAACGTTTTGCAATCTTCTTATAGCCTTCTCCAGCTTTGTGAGCTTCAACTATTTTCATTTTCCGATTTCTAGACAACTGCTTAGAAGAACACATGGTGCTGATTGTTGGGGCAAGGTCAGATGAGTCTGGACATTTAAAACCTTTGAGATTGACATCACCTGGTCTTCCCAGATGATGATTGAGAACAATCCATGACACTGGCAGGTCTGCAGGGTGCCCAAACATTTGCAGACACCATTTTTTTGTTTTCTGTTATTTTGAAAGTGTAAATGATGGAAATAAAATCTAACTTTTGTTGACAGATAAGAATGTCTAATCTGTAATTTGATGTCTTTTGGAGATTTTTCCATCTTTCCTTGGCTTCTTTATGCACATTAATACAACTGGGGTGCCCAAATTTTTGGTCCCCACTGTATATGGCTTCCTATATACATTTACTAGTGGCTGTGCAGGCTGTCTGTGCAGCCTCGTCCATTTACTTTAAGAATGGGCAATTATATATTTTTTTTAGAATTCCTCTTTAATAGTGACATACAGTGCTCAGATTATTATTACCAAACAGCCTTAACAGGAATTATGACAGTGCCAATAGGAGTAGTGTCACACACTGCCAAACACCTCTCCTTCCTCCCAGCTAACTATACACTGGTCCTGTGACTAGCGCCTGATAGAAATCATTGGTCATATAAAGACATATATTCCTGCAATAATCAATGCAAGAAATATGTTTACTCCAGCTTGCATATATCGGGTCAAACTTTATCATAAAATTCTCTATTATCCTTCTGCCACGCCCTGAGCTAAGTAGTAACCTCCCTGTAATCTGGGACCTCAATAAAAAATCAACTACTGTGGTTTGAGTCCATTACACATATGGGGGTAAATCTCCAACTATTGGAGATGGTGGACCAGGAATTAATAGGAAGGTTTCTGAGTCAAAGGACTAGAACCAGACCCTGCCGCCTAGGCTAATGAGACCTAAATCTGTTCCCTATGTCATCTTGAACATCTTGGGACAATTTACAATTAATTTCAGGCGATATAAAAATCAATTGTTTTTAGCATACTTGTCATGCTCTAGTTGCATTTGTGTAATAACACCTTCTAGCAACAAACTCATCTGTGGTTCTGGTATGGGTTTAACCCCTTCAGCACCAGACAGTGATATTGACTAAGTATAGAACACGCCCTTCTAAGGGTTTGCATACGTGATCTGGCTTTAGGCATTCTGATACCAGTAAAGACATACATGACAATTTTGGACTCACTGGTTACCTTAACAACCACTAGATGGCGTACTCAATAGAACAGTTTACAATAACCAAACTGCACATGGCTTAACCACACCCTGCCACTGCTAACAATGGAAAGCAATGCTTAGCATGGAATTTACACAGAGTTAGTTTAACACAGCCACAATTAGTAATATTGCTAAATTACTTCCAAACAATCAATTTAGCTGGGGCCTCCATCTTGACGTGCGGTAATAACTAGGGATGTCCCGTTACGATTTTTTTTAAGACCGAGTACCGATACTTTAATTCTAGTACTCGCCGATACCAAGTACGGGTACTTATATTTTAAAGGGAATCTGACACCAGGGTGACCCGATTTCTGTCGCTGTTTACCGTATGATATGTGGGTCCTTATTGTGTACAATGGAGGCGGCTGTTGTAGTATGAGCAAAGATTTCTCTCTTCTCCATTGGACAGAACAGGGAATTTGCATTGGCGGTGAGACCGATGACCACATGGTGAGCAGCGGTAGAAACCGGGTCACCTGCACTCTATATATAATTTATCTACATATAAATTCAAGTTAGTGCAGGTTACCCTGCTGTAAAATTGCCTTTAAAGGGGTTCTCCACTGCCTTAACCTACTTTTGGCAGTTAGTTAGCTCTGTGGCTATATGTTATTATGGCTTTTTTTCATGTTGATAACGGTTCTGTATGTGGTGTTTTACTTACCTTTTTTCCTTTCTTACCTTTTTTCTTCATTTGCTTCCTGCCTAGCCTCGACCACTTTTTTTCTTTTCTTCCGCCGCCATCTTGCCACCGGGACGTCTCCGTGGAGGGTGGTGTGTTGGAGGCCGGCCTGCCCCTCGCTCCGTACGTGCCCGCCTCCCGCGCGACGGAATCCTCTGTCTTCATCAGCGTGCACCCTCCTTACTTTCAGCTTCTTCTAAGCTGAATGCGGATTGGGCTGCTTTTGGCGAATCGGATGCCGTGATGGGCGCATGGGCAGTTGGTCCTCGCTCCGGAGGATCATCTGCGCATGTGCCATAGTGATGTCAGCATCGGGCCTGACGCGCTGGAGGATTGTTAACCCTAACCTGGCCAGAGGTGAGTCCCGGAGCGCTGGACAGCTCCTGAAGGTTTGCTATGGCAGTGTTTCCCAACCAGGGTGCCTCCAGCGGTTGCGAAACTACAACTCCCAGCATGCCCAGACACCCGAAGGCTGTCACAAGACCAACAGCCCCAACACAGCTTCCCTTCAAATACTTTTCGTCTACAGATTGGGAATCGGATCCCTTCAACCTGAGGCCGAAATGGTCTGCTCCTGATGCCTCCACCAACGTACTCAAGGAGGAGGAGCCTCTACAGCATCAATCATCTTCCATGTACAGTAAAGTGCCAAGTCCTGCTCAAGTTCAAGAAAGTAAGCCTAAATTGCGGGCACCAAAGACCGTACCTAGACCCTCTTGGAGCAATGAGAGTGTGTCTGTTCCAGAGGTACCAACACATGTACCTAGGCCCTCTCGGAGCAATGAAAGTTTGCCTCCTGCACAGGTACCAACGTATGTACCAAGGCCCTCTTCTGACATGGAGAGTTTGCCTGCTTACAGGGTACCGACGAAAGTGTTTTGCCCCACTCCTGATATGGCGGTGGTGCTTAAACCCTATGCCCCAACTGTGATTCCGGCCAGCAAGCCTTTGGCCACTCTGAATCCTACTGTTAACCATTCTACTCTCACCAATGTGGTGTGGGAGAGTTACATTAACTCCTCGCCTGCTCCAGATGTTGACAGATATAGAGGAACTATTAGAGGCACAAGAAGATTCAGAAGAAATGTATTTTGAAGGACTGTAAAGTAATGTTTATTGCTTGTCTGTGCTAATCACTTTTGTTTTACAGTAACAAAGTTCAAGATATGTGCCTAGCAGGACTGTGCTAAGATTGTTCCAGTTTTAAGTCCAGCAACGTAACCATTAAGCTTTGTGCCTGACCATCAGGTCAAGTGTTGAAACTGCTTTGTTTTTGGGGTGCCTTACTAATTGATTGAGGACAACTGAATCTTTATAGGGGTTTATTATAAGCTATACATATAAATACAAAGGGGGAATCTTAACTAATTAAGGGATAGGGGTGCATGGAAGAGGGGAAGGTGATAGGAAGGGGGTAGGAAGTGCTCTCTCTATCTCATCGTCCTATATGTAACATATATAGCAGTCATCCACACACATAACCCATACATTGTCCATCCCAAGACATCTCCATGGCCAATCAGAACAGTTACAGTCTATTTGCATTGCAATCAGTTCTTGTCCTTTTGATGTCTTCTTGAGTGGGGGATCTTCTTTGTTGTCCCATACTGTGTTGACAGATGTCCAAGTTTCCTCGAGAACCACACCTTGGTGGGCTGACAGGATGATTTGCAGTCCATTGTATCCAACACTGCAGGGGCTGGTTTTATGGCTTATATTATTGGAGGTAACAGGAACTGTAGTTCATCTCCATTCTCATCACTCAGGTGCCAGGCTTATTGTATGGCTTTGAACAGGATAAAAGCAAATGATTGTCTATTCAGCTGTTTGCATCAACCATCATTCCTGGAGCCAGTCCTGCCAACACCCAACACTCATTCCATTCCACTGCATTCCATTCTTATTCCATTATATTTGAGTCCATAATAAAAACACATCAAATTTATATTAGTGTGGCCAATGTTGGCTCCAACATCAAGAGACTCCTTGCCAGTAGGAGATTCGTAAGTTTTGTGCCCGGCTAATTGTGGTAAAGCCGTGTTTCCCACAGACTCCTAGTGTAGGTGGACTTCAGATCCTTACATGTCCATTCTATGTACATAACCCTATATTTATAGGACTCTCTGATAAATGTTGCACTTATCAGGTGTATGCGCCTGAACCTTGTTGGAGTGTTAATAAATGTATCATAAAGATGTATATGGTTCTTGTACACAAGAAAAATAGCTTCATGTCTGTGTACATAAAAAGTAAGTAAATGTTGTACACAGAAAATTGCCCGCTATATGCACGTGTACACCAAACACAAAAATGTAAATAATACTTGTACACATGTACAAAGGTATAAAAATGCTCAAAGGTGTTTTAGTAGTTGCTCAATGGGTGACTCTCTTGGCTCCTCCGAGAGTGACATTGTTTCTAGTCGCCAATCGCTAGCACCTGTCTCAACAAAAATAATAGGGTAGCTTACCCTTAAGATAGTACTTGCACACATAGTACTCTAGACTACTCACTTAATTGTACTACTTAAATCTACTTCAGTACATACGCAAAAACTAAATATATCTCACATTCAAACAAACACTTTGTAGCCTATTGATATCCCAATTCCTGACAATGTTAGGTACACTCATATTTCTCTTCTCTGTATTGCGTGTGTGAGATGCTCTACCTGGCCAGTAGGTGCTCTTGCGAGTATAGTATTAAACAAGTAGTTCTAAAGGTAACCTAGGTAGGTTATTTTGAAGTGCTCTAGGGGTAAGTAGCGTGTAGCCGATAGACCCTAGCAGCCAATCTTACTGTGACCTAGCTTCCGGCTAGCCAGTATACCTTTCGTGTACTAACAGGTAACTCATTGTTGGCAAAAAGAAAAAAATGTGTGAGATAATAAAAATGTTTAGTCAGCTTAAAGCTAAATGTATAAAGAGTTGTACTAAGGTCTAGTTAGCCTCATAAAATGTGTAATAGAGCTAAAACAAAATGTTTTAGGAGCTATCAACTAAATGTCAGATGGCTGCCTAATTGTTTAGTAAGCTTAGAATGTATAGTAAGCTTAATTAAAATGTCTAAGAAGCTAGAAACTAAAGGTCTAGATAGTTTCATAATTGTCCAGGAGTCCTTTATAATTGTCTGTCTAGTAGGATTACTAGTCTACAAATGTTTAAAATGCCTAGAAAAATATCTAGTAGGTTTAAAAGTACCTAAAGTGTATAAAAGTTTTGTCAGGATATAGATTCTGTCTAGTTAGCAATCCTGTTCTACCTGCCCTTGTTCCTCTGCCTTAGGGGACAGGCGTTGGGGTCGACTTGTGGGGTTTGTGGTATCCCGGTACCGGATTGCATCCGTTACCTTGTGATGAGGTCCCCAAAGTCAGAGTCCCTAGCTACCGGTGAGGTCCTCATCAATAGTTAGCCCTTATCACCCTTGTCACATAGTTAAAATTATTCAAATTCAATGTGTAAATATGTAGATAAAGTGTACTTACCTTGTTGTAGTGTCGCAGGACCTGCGGGTCACGTGATGCATTCCAAAACTCTATGGTTTTATGGTTCAAGTACCTTTGGAGGAAGTCAGGTGATCGCCCACCATGTATTGTAACGGTGAGTGACAGCTGACAAGGAGCTATCCAAAACGGCCCTGCCCATATAAGGGAGCGGCGGCCATTATTCTCTCTCTTTCCTCGTGGGTTGCTGATGGAGGAGGATCTGCGCAGCTGTCATCAGCAGTGTCTAGGCCCAAGCCTTGCGGGAACGGCCGGCCATCTTACAAAACTGTGAGTTATCTAAATCCCTGTTAAGTCTGCAAGATCACCGGACCTAAACATACCCCTAAATCCGGACGGATCTCTGCATCAATCCTAATTCTACTAGTCCTTTGGATAAGTCAATGGTCCGCAGCATCTGTCAATCAATGTCTTGCTGTATAGAGACTGTATTGCTAAGACTGTTGCTGTTAATTGGATGTACCGCAAGTACCTCAGTAAAGTTTATACAAGTTCAAGTTCATCCCTATTGTGGACCTTCATTCATTTAAGCATGCACCTATCCTTTCTGGGATAGGCCGAAGATTTACCTCAGCGTATTAACCCTCACCCTGGCGTCACGAGTGACAGGGGCTAAATTAACCCCTCATATACCGAAGCAACACTCCAGCTACACTACACCCCAAGGCAGTTACCACACCAGCTTTATGGACTGCCTGTCACCCAGCTTTCCCAGTCTCCTGAACGGAATGTCTGTATGGTGAAGCAGCCATATTGGAGAGATGAAGTAACAGATGTCACACTAGTATTCTGCCATTCGGGGGTCATATAAAGCTAGGGAAATGCTAAGAGTACTAGTGTGACATCTGGTACTTCACTACATAAAAACATGTTTTCTTTCCAATGTGGCTACTTCACCAGACTTCAGAAGTCTGGGAAAGCTGGGTGTAAGGCAGTACACATGAAGCTGGGGAAGCACTGTGAGCCCTGCACTGTGTCACCTAGCTTCTCCTGTCTCCTGAAGAGAGCCCCCATACGCCCATATAGTGCCCCACACAGGGAATACACTAATACATACACATTACACAGATACAGACACATTCACTTTACATGTGTACAATTTCAACACTAACATACATACACACACAGGTGATACAGGACATATATACACTGTGGCAGTGTGGCAAGGAAAGGGTGTATTTCCTTTGCTCACCCTGAAGAATATCTCACCTGCTTCTTAAGTAATGAGGCAGCAGGGAAGGGAGGTTTATATAAGATGGAGATTCAGTCTAATCTGCGCTCTCCCTTGGAAACAGTATGCTGGCTGTTAGAGGGGGAGACACACGGACCCTGTTTAGGTAACACGCAGAAGGCGCTGCGAGTGGTCCAAGAAGTGGTGTGAACTGTGAGTAACAGGTTGCAGGAGACACATGTTTAACTGGCTGAGGGGAGCTCACCAGTTCGTAGTCAGGGCATGCTGATATGTGTAGTCAGTGACCAGACGGTCTAGGACTTTATTTTGTTCCTGTTTATGTTTTGTTTTACCTGCAACCTGTGGAAATAAAGCTGTCGAGGAGCCAGACTTGTATGCGGAACTGTGGTCTGTGGTGTTCTTGTGAGGAACGTGTCCTGTGGCAAGTGACCAGGACGATCCGAGAGCTAATCCCTGAGACGGTTCGTCACAACACATACATACAAACACATACAGTTAGGTTATACATGACATATATACACATACACAGTTAGGTGATACATTACATATATACATATACACAGTTAGGTTATACATGACATATATACACATACACACACACACACACACACAGTTAGGTGATACATGACATATATACACATACCCACACAGTTAGGTGATACTTGACATATATACACAGTTAGGTGATACATGACATATATACACATACACAGTTAGGTTATACATGACATATATACACATACACAGTTAGGTTATACATGACATATATACACATACACACTGTTAGGTTATACATGACATATCTACACATACCCAAACAGTTATGTGATACATGACATATATACACATACATACATACACATGACATATATATACAGTGGTCCCTCAACATATGATATTAATTGGTTCCAGGAGAACCATCATATGTTGAAACCATCATATGTCGAGTACATATGTCTATGTAAAAATGGTAATTGGTTCTGGGGCCTCGGAACCATTGTATGTTGAATACATATCTCAATGGGAAACTGTTAATTGGTTCTGGGATGACCATTGTATGTGGAGTGTATGGGGAGTGTTTAACAAACCAGGGTGCCTCCAGCTGTTGCACAACTACAACTCCCAGCATGCATGTACAGCCATTGACTGTCTGGGCATGCTGGGAGTTATAGTTTTGCAACAGCTGGAGGCACACTGATAGGGAAACATTGATGTATGGGGTGTATAGTGTGTATATGTATTGTATGTGATGTGTGACATTGCATACAGTACTGTACAGTTCTTTAAATACCTTCAGGGGGGACAGAATGTCCTCCATTACGATCCTGCCGACTACAGCTCTATAGGAAAGGAAGGGGAGGGCAGCCAGCAGCTCATTGGATGCCTGCAGCAAGATGCTGCAGGCTATTGGCTATGGCTGCACTGGGGGGCGGGGCTTACACGGAGCTCACAGTGGAAGCCTGCATGAGTTAGCAGGACAGCATGTGAGTAACAGGAGGCAGAACGGGGCACATTATACAACTATCTGTCAGTTACTGAAGTTGTCAGCGCTGTCAGATAGCTGTTTGTACGATGGCCCCGACACACAGCAGCATCATATGTCGATGCTGCCTTCAACATACGATGGGCTCTGAGAGGCCATCATATGTTGAAATGATCATATGTCGGGGCCATCATAAGTCGGGGGGTCACTGTATATATATATATATACACATACATACTCACAAACACATACACAGTTAGGTTATACATGACATATATACACATACATACACACAAACACATACAGGTAGGTGATACATGACATATATACACATACAGTGACCCCCCGACATATGATCAAATCGACATACGATTATCTCTCAGAGGCCATCGCATGTCGATGTCAGCATCGACATACGATGCTTTTTTATGTCGGGGCCATCGCATTAAGTGCTATCCGGCAGCGCAAAATGCTTAAGCTGCTGCCGGATAGCAGCTTAATGTTCCCTGTGTGGTGCGGTAAGCATTACTTACCCCTCCACGATGCTCCGGGTCCAGCGCTGGTCTTCAGGTGTCTTCTCGGCCCTCTCCGATGACGTCAATACGCTGCTGCGCACGTCATCCAATAGGAATAGCGTACGCAGCAGCGTAATGACGTCGCTACGCAGGCCCAGTAAGGCCTTGCGGAAGACAGCAGAGGACCGGAGAAGACAGCAGAGGACCGGAGAAGACAGCAGAGGACCGGAGAAGGCAGCAGAGGACCGGAGAAGGCAGCAGAGGACCGGAGAAGGCAGCAGAGGACCGGAGAAGGCAGCAGAGGACCGGAGAAGGCAGCAGAGGACCGGAGAAGACCAGGAGAGCCCAGTAGAGGACCAGGAGAGCCCAGCGGAGGCCCGGGGTCACCATCGGGAGCGGCGGGGACACCATCGGGAGCGGCGGGGACAGGTGAGTACAGCTTCCTATACTTTACATTGCACGAATCCCTCAACATACGATGGATTCGACAAACGATGGCTCGTTTGGAACGAATTACCATCGTATTTTGAGGGACCACTGTACATACATACACACAAACATACACAGTTAGGTGATACATGACATATTTACACACACACAAACACATACACAGTTAGGTGATACATGATATATACATAAACAGATGCCGCTCCATCCGCCCCTACGTTAATCCGGCCCTGGGTGGAGGAGTGTTTAAACTAGTGACTGTGGGGGAGGGAACCTACAACAGAGGGGGAAGATAGTGTAGATAGAGAGGGGCAACTTATTAATATACCAAGGGGTGGAGCGGAGGGAGGGCTTAGAATAGTTACATCTTTGAATGGCATGTTGACTAATGCCAGAAGTCTGTCCAATAAAACAGAGGAACTAGAGTGGTTGATGTCTGAGGAAAATTATGACATAGTGGGTATAACAGAGACTTGGTTGGACGATAGCTTTGACTGAGCGGTCAACATACAGGGTTATAGTCTATTCAGGAAGGATCGGACAAAACAGAAAGGGGGAGGAGTTTGTCTTTATGTGAAATCGAGTCTGAAGGCCGCACTGTGGGAGGATATATGGGAGGGAAACGATAATGTGGAGTTGGAGATTGAAAAAAAAAATCTGATAGGGGTTTGCTATAAGCCACCAAACATAATGAAAGAGCTAGAAGATCAATTACTGAGGCAAATAAACAAGGGAGCAAATCAGAATGATGTGATAATAATGGGGGACTTTAACTATCCTGATATAAACTGGGAGACTGAGACCTGTGAATCTCATAAAGGAAACAGGTTTCTGACTATAGCTAAAGACTATTATCTGTACCAAATGGTGCAGGGCCTGACCAGAGGGGGCGCCCTACTAGACTTAATATTAACCAACAGACCTGACAGAGTAACTAATGTGCAAGTAGATCATAATCTAATATCAAAATCATAATATAATTCATTATAGCTTGTTCTTCAATAAGGGAATCTCTCGAGGGGCCACAAAAACAATGAACTTTAAGAAGGCAAAGTTTGAACAACTCAGAGAAGGCCTTAACAATATAAATTGGGATAATGTCCTCAAAAACAAGAATACTGACCCAAAATGGGAGACTTTTAAAAATATCTTAAATTCTCATTGTAAGATGTATATACCTTATGGGAATAAAAGGGTCAGAAATAAAAGAAAACCAATATGGATGAATAAAAATGTTAAGGGGGCAATAAATAACAAAAAGTTAGCATTTAAACTACTAAAACTGGATGGCAGTGATGAAGCATTAAAAAGCTATAGAGAAAACTGTAAAATATGTAAAAAAATCTGATAAAAGCCGCAAAAATAGAGGCAGAAGAGAGTATAACTAACCCCAAAATGTTTTTTTTAACTATATAAATAGCAAAAAGGTTAAAAATAAAAGTGTTGGCCGTTTAAAAAATGTCGAGGAGGAAAATATAAACGGGGATCAGGAAAATGCTAATATATTAACCCGATAACGACCACGGACGAGTATAGACGTCCAGGTTGGCGGCCGTTCCCGCACCTGGACGTCTATACTCGTCCATTATTCTCGTGGGTGCTGCCCAGTGCACCCACGAGATCGCGGCAGGGACTCAGCTGTATCACACAGCCGGGACCCTGCTGCACTGCCAGGACCAAAGTAAACTTCGGTCCCGGCAGTTTTAACCCTTACAACCGCGGTCGGCTGTAAGTGTTATGACAGAGGGAGGGAGCTCCCTCTGTCTCCTCTGCAGCACCCCGTATCGCGATCGCGGGGTGCTGTGTGTGGCCGCGGCTGGCCGGGACCTGCCGCACTGCTGGGAGTGAAGTTCACTTCACTCCCGACAGTTTAACCCTTACAGCCGCAGTCAGAAGTGACCGCGCGCTGTAAGGAGTTCTGACAGAGGGAGGGGGCTCCCTCTGTCTCCCCTGCAGCACCCCGGAGCATCGCGGGGTGCTGCTGCATACCTGGGCAGCCAGGGGTCCTAAAAGACCCCCAGGTCTGCCCTGGGTATTGCCTGTAGGACATGCCAGAGGCACGTCCTGATATGCTGCCTGCTAGTGAAAACTGGCAGGCAGCATATAGCTGCAATGCTTTGAATACTAAGTATTCCAAAGCATTAAAAAGTGTAAAAATAAATAAATAAATAAAATAAAAGTGTAAAAAAAAATAAAAAAAATATATATATACCGTATTTATCGGGGTATACCACGCACCGGCCTATAACACGCACCCTCATTTTACCAAGGATATTTGGGTAAAAAAAGTTTTTTACCCAAATATCCATGGTAAAATGAGGGTGCGTGTGTGCACGTGTATACCCCGATACATCTCCAGGAAAGGCAGGGGGAGAGAGGCCGTCGCTGCCCGCTTCTCTCCCCCTACCTTTCCTGGGGTCTAGAGCCCTGCTGTCGGCCCTTCTCTCCCCCTGGCTATCGGCGCCGCTGCCCGTTCTGTCCCCATGACTATCGGTACCGGCGCCCCACTGCCGGCGCAGACAGCCAGGGGGAGAGAAGGGGCAGCGGCACCCATTGCCCTCGCCGCTGCCCCGTTGCCTCCCCCCATCCCCGGTGGCTTAATTACCTGGGTCGGGTCCGCGCTGCTGCAGGCCTCCGGCGTGCGTCCCCTGCGTCGTTGCTATGCACGGCGCGGCGCACTGACGTCATGCGCCGCGCCGTGCAGCGCATAGCAACAATGAAGGGGACGCACGCCGTAGGCCTGCAGCAGCGCGGACCCGACTCAGGTAATTATGCCACCGGGGATGGGGGGAGGCAACGGGGCAGCGGCGCCGGCAATGGGTGCCGCTGCCCCTTCTCTCCCCCTGGCTATCGGCGCCGGTAGCAATAGTCAGGGGGACAGAACGGGCAGCGGCGCCGATAGCCAGGGGGTGAGAAGGGCCGCCAGCAGGGCTCTAGACCCCAGGGAAGGCAGGGGGAGAGAAACGGGCAGCGACGGCCTCTCTCCCCCTGCCTTTCCTGGGGCGGTATCGGCGTATAACACGCACATAGACTTTAGGCTAAAAATTTTAGCCTAAAAAGTGCGTGTTATACGCCGATAAATACGGTATTATATATATTATATATATATTAACCCCTTAAGGACCAAGGGCGTACAGGTACGCCCTTGGACCTGCTCTCCTGATATAACGCGGGGTTACACAGTAACCCCGCGTCATATCACGGCGGGCCCGGCGTCATAGTGAAGCCGGGACCCGCCTCTAATAGCGCGCAGTGCCAATCGCGGCACCGCGCGCTATTAACCCTTTAGCCACGCGCTCAGAGCTGAGCCGCGCGGCTAAAAGTGAAACCGAAAGTGGCCGGCTAGCTCAGTCGGGCTGTTCGGGATAGCCGCGGCTAATCGCAGCATCCCCAACAGCTGACAGGACAGCGGGAGGGCCCCTACCTGCCTCCTCGCTGTCCGATCGCCGAATGACTGCTCAGTGCCTGAGATCCAGGCATGAGCAGTCATGCGGCAGAATCATTGATCACTGGTTTCTTATGAGAAACCAGTGATCAATAATGAAGATCAGTGTGTGCAGTGTTATAGGTCCCTATGGGACCTATAACACTGCAAAAAAAAAGTGGGAAAAAAAAGTGAATGAAGATCATTTAACTCCTCCCCTATTAAAAGTTTGAATCACCCCCCTTTTCCAATAAAAAAAAAACACAGTGTAAATAAAAAGAAAAATGAACATATATGGTATCACCGCGTGCGGAAATGTCCGAATTATAAAAATATATCAATAATTAAACCGCTCGGTCAATGGCGTGCGCGCAAAAAAATTCCAAAGTCCAAAATAGTGCATTTTTGGTCACTTTTTATATCATTTAAAAATTAATAAAAAGCGATCAATAAGTCCTATCAATGCAAAAATTGTACCGTTAAAAACTTCAGATCACGGCGCAAAAAATGAGCCCTCATACCGCCCCATACACGGAAAAATAAAAAAGTTATAGGGGTCAGAAGATGACAATTTTAAACGTATTAATTTTCCTGCATGTAGTTATGATTTTTTCCAGAAGTCCGAAAAAATCAAATCTATATAAGTAGGGTATCATTTTAATCGTATGGACCTACAGAATAAAGATAAGGTGTCATTTTTACCGAAAAATGTACTACGTAGAAACGGAAGCCCCCAAAAGTTACAAAACTGCGTTTTTTTTTTCAATTTTGTCGCACAATGATTTTTTTTCCGTTTCACCGTAGATTTTTGGGCAAAATGACTGACGTCATTACAAATTAGAATTGGTGGCGCAAAAAATAAGCCATCATATGGATTTTTAGGTGCAAAATTGAAAGAGTTATGATTTTTTAAAGGCAAGGAGCAAAAAACGAAAATGCAAAAACGGAAAAACCCCCGGTCCTTAAGGGGTTAAAAATACATTTATTAAATTAATATAATAAAAAAAAATGCATAATGTGTAGGATTGCATTGGCGGACATCCGCAGCATGTAATATGCTGCGGATGTCCACCATGTGATCCTACACATTATGCAGCAGTCACGGTAATGAGCTCCCTGCTGCGGCTGGGTAGCTTTGTGTGTCCACTCATAGCGGCGGATTTCCCGCCGGCAGTCATGAGCGGACACACTGAGCTACCCAGCCGCAGCAGTGAAGGATATATACGCCATGAGCGGGTGCTTATTCCCACAACATGGCGGATATATCCATCAAGAGCCTTAACTGTCACAGACAGACGCGTTATACTGCCAGCCGACCAAGGACCAATCAGAGAGGTCCCTGGTCCAGCCAATAACTTCTAGGGGTGCGGTATATAAATGGGGTCACTTGTGGGGGTACTGTTCTGCCCTGAAAGCCAAATGGCGCTCCTCTCCTTCTGAGTCCTACCACGCGGCCAAGGAACCATATATGGCCAAAGCGGGGGTATTTCCGAACATGGGACAAGCAGCTAAATAAAATATAGGGTGCATTTCTTTCAATATCAGAAGTGATGTACAAAAAACTATGGTGTTAAAATACTCACTGTACCCCCTAGCGAATACCTTGAGGGGTCTAGTTTTTAAAATGGGGTCATTTGGGGGGGGGGTGTTCCTATGTTCTACTACCTTTTAATTTCTGCAAACCTTGCATAGCACATAAAAAAAGATGTACTTTTCAAAATTTTCTAAATTTCAAGTTAAATTGTTAGGCTTCTAACTAATTTAAAATGTTAATGAAAAACAAAAAATGACGTCAAAATAAAGTAGACATCTGAAAGTATAAGTTTCATAAACTATTTGGTCAGTATGTATAAATATATGCAACCTATTAGTGTTAAAATAGCAAAAAATCGTAATTTTTTGTAAAAATTTCATGATTTTTTACATTGTAAAAAAAAAAACTACAAATGATATCGGCTTACTTTTACTATGTACATGAAGAACAACTTGTGACAAAAAAACAATGTCAGAATTATCAGGATTGGCAAAACGTTACCAGAGTTATTCTCTAAGACAGACATCCCCGATTTGAAAAAACAGGCCTGGTCTTTCAGGGGCGTACAGGTTTATTTGTATTGGTCCTTAAGGGGTTAAACAAATTCTTCTCCACTGTATTCATTGAGGAAAATGAAATGCCAGGTGAAATACAGCAAGATAAGGAAAACTCCCCAGTACAGGTCACCTACAAAATGTACAGTGCCGCCTACAAAAAATCAAAATAGACAAATCACCAGGTCCAGATGGCATTCACCCCCGTGTTCTAAAGGAATTAAGTAATATAATAGACAGACCCCTATTTTTAATATTCAGATACTCTATAGTAACAGGGACTGTTCCCCAGGACTGGTGCATGGCAAATGTGGTGCCAATATTTAAAAAGGGGTCAAAAGCTCCACTCTCCTGCATGGGTCTGCTGTATTGTACTTTCCGCTGTTTTACTATGACACGTGGTACCTCTTCAACTCATTATTATACTCCACGTGTATGTTAATTTTGTGCACTTTTCATTGTCCTTGCTACACTACACGAACTAATGTGCTCTACAATAGGTAACTTTGTCGCTTACATTCTGTTCAAATGTATTGGACCTCATGTGTCTTGGTGTGTTGTACTGTGTACATGACTTTGTTCACTTTATTGGGCCTTTTGGCTGATCTTTATTTACTTTTCAATAAAACGAATACAAAAAAAAGGGGTCAAAAGGTGACCCTGGGAATCATAGGCCTGTTAGTTTAACCTCCATTGTATGTAAATAGTTTGAGGGGTTTCTAAGGGATGCTATTTTGGAGTATATTGATAAACATAAATGTATGACTCCATATCAGCATGGCTTTATGAGGGATCGGTCCTGTCAAACTAACCTGATCAGCTTTTATGAGGAGGTGAGTGCTAGACTGACATCACTGGATGTCGTATATCTGGATTTTTCCAAAGCATTTGATACGGTGCCACATAAAACTTTGGTGCATAAAATGAGAATGCTTGGACTGGGGGAAAATGTGTGCAAGTGGGTAAGTAACTGGCTCAGTGATAGGAAACAGAGGGTGGTTATTAATGGTACTTATTCTGATTGGGTGACTGTTACTAGTGAGGTACCACAAGGGTCAGTCTTGGGTCCTGTTCTATTTAATATATTTATCAATGACCTTGTAGAGGGGTTGAAAAATAAAGTAGCAATCTTTGCTGATGATACTAAACTCTGCAAAGTGGTAAACACTATAGAGGACAGTGCACTGTTACAAATGGATCTGGATAGGTTGAAGGTTTGGACTGAGAAAGGGCACATGAGGTTCAACACTGATAAATGTAAGGTAATGCACATGGGGAAGAAAAATCCGGGCTGGGATTATGTATTAAATGGGAGAACACTTGGGATGACTGACATGGAAAAGGACTTGGGAGTCTTAGTCAATAGTAAATTTAGCTGTAGTGACCGGGCAGCTGCTGCCAAGGCAAATAAAATCATGGGGTGCATCAATAGGGGCATAGATGCCCATGACAAGGAAAAAATTCTACCGCTGTACAAATCACTAGTCAGACTACACATGGAATACTGTGTATAGTACTGGGCACCAGTGTACAAGAAAGATATAATGGAGCTGGAGAGGGTTCAAAGACAGGCAACCAGAGTAATTCGGGGAATGGGAGGACTACAATACCCAGGAAGATTATCAGAATTAGGGTTATTTAGTTTAGAAAAAAGAAGGCTTAAGAGAGACCAAATAACTATGTATAAATATATCAGAGGACCTTACAGAGATCTCTCCCATGATCTATTTATACCCAGGACTGTATCTATAACAAGGGGGCATCCTCTACGTCTTGAGGAAAGAAGGTTTCTACACCAGCACAGACGGGGGTTCTCTACTCTAAGAGCAGTGAGACTGTGGAATTCTCTGCCAGAGGAGGTGGTCATGGTGAACTCTGTAAAAGAATTTAACCCCTTAAGGACGCAGGGTTTTTCAGTTTTTGCATTTTCGTTTTTTCCTCCTTACCTTTAAAAATCATAATCCTTAAAATTTTCCACCTAAAAATCCATATTATGGCTCATTTTTTGCATCACCAATTCTACTTTGCAGTGACAGTCATTTTACCCAAAAATCCACGGCCAAACGGAAAAAAAATCATTGTGCGACAAAATCGAAGAAAAAACGCCATTTTGTAACTTTTGGGGGCTTCTGTTTCTACGCAGTGCATATTTCGGTAAAAAAGACACATTATCATTATTCTGTAGGGCCATACGGTTAAAATGATACCCTACTTATATAGGTTTCATTTTGTCGGACTTCTGGAAATAATCATAACTACAAGCAGAAAAATTTATACATTTAAAAATGTCCTCTTCTGACCCCTACAATTTTTGTATTTTTCCACATACAGGGCGGTATGAGGGCTCATTTTTTGCACTGTGATCTGAAGTTTTTATCGGTACCATTTTGGTTTTGATCAGACTTTTTGATCACTTTTTATTCATTTTGTAATGGTATAAAAATTGACCAAAAATATGCTTTTTTGGAATTTAGATTTTTTTTTACGTGTACGCCATTGACCTTGTGGTTTAATTAATGATATATTTTTATAGTTCGGACATTTAAGCACGCGGCGATACCACATATGTTTCTTTTTATTTACACGGTTTTAATTTTTTCATGGGAAAAGGGGGGCGATTAAAACTTTTATTAGGGAAGGGGTTAAATGATCTTTCTTAAGGACTCAGCCCATTTTGGCCTTTAATTTTTACGTTTTAGTTTTTTCCTCCTCGCCTTCTAAAAATCATAACTCTTATATTTTCATCGCCAGACTAATATGAGGGCTTGTTTTTTGCATGACCAGTTGTCCTTTGTAATGACATCACTCATTATATCATAAAATGTATGACGCAACCACACTATTTTTGTGGGGAAATTAAAAAGAAAAACGCAATTTTGCTAATTTTGGAAGGTTTCGTTTTTACACCGTACAATTTACGGTGTGTTCTTTATTCTGAGGGTCAATACGATTAAAATGATACCCATTATTACATACTTTTATATTATTGTTGTGCTTAAAAAAAATTAGTACGTTTATAATCCTATCATTTTGATGGCCTATAACTTTTTTATTTTTCCTTATAAGCGGCTGTATGAGGGCTAATTTTTTGCGCCATGATCTGTACTTTTTTTTTATACCACATTTGCATATAAAAAAACTTTTAATACATTTTTTATAATTTTTTTTAAATAAAATGTATTAAAAAAGCAGCAATTTTTGACTTTTTTTTTTTTTTTTTTACGTTCACGCCGTTCACCGTACGGGATCATTAACATTTTATTTTAATAGTTCGGACATTTACGCAGGCGGCGATACCAAATATGTCTATTAAATTCATTTTTTACGCTTTTTGGGGGTAAAATAGGAAAAAACTGACGTTTTTATTGAGGGAGGGGATTTTTCACTTTTTTTTTACTTTAACTTTTACATTTTTTAACATTTTTTTTTTACACTTGAATAGTCTATTCATAGCAATACCATGATTGCTAATACTGATCTGTTCTATGTATAGGACATAGAACAGATCAGTGTTATCGGTCATCTTCTGCTCTGGTCTGCTCGATCAGACCAGAGCAGAAGACGCCGGGAGCCGGACAGAGGCAGGTGAGGGGACCTCCGTGCGGCGCTCTGAATGATCGGATCCCCGCAGCAGCGCTGCGGGCGATCCGATCATTCATTGAAATCGCGTACTGCCGCAGATGCCGGGATCTGTATTGATCCCGGCATCTGAGGGGTTAATGGCGGACGCCCGCGAGATCGCGGGCGTCGGCCATTGCCGGCGGGTCCCTGGCTGCGATCAGCAGCCAGGATCAGCCGCGCATGACACCGGCATCGCTCCGATGCCCGCTGTTATGCACAGGATGTAAATGTACGTCCTGGTGCGTTAAGTACCACCGCACCAGGACGTACATTTACGTCCTGCGTCCTTAAGGGGTTAAAAGGGTATTCCAGGCAAAAACTTTTTTTTTTATATATCAACTGGCTCTGGAAAGTTAAACAGATTTGTAAATTACTTCTATTAAAAATATTACTCCTTCCAATAGTTATTAGCTTCGGAAGTTTTCTGTCTAACTGCTCAATGATGATGTCACGTCCCGGGAGCTGTGCATGATGGGAAAATATCCCCATAGGAGCTGCACAGCTCCTGGGACGTGAGTCATCAGAAAGCAGTTAGACAGAAAACAGCAACTCAACTTCAGAAGCTAATAACTATTGGAAGGATTAAGATTTTTTAATAGAAGTAATTTACAAATCTGTTTAACTTTCCGGAGCCAGTTAATATATAAAAAAAAGTTTTGGCCTGGAATACCCCTTTAACACTTTTTTTTTTGCAATGTTATAGCCCCCATAGGGACCTATAACACTACACACACTGATCTTTTACACAGATCACTGGCGTGTATTAACATGTGATCAGTGTTATTGGTGCTTGACTGCCCCTGCCTGGATCTCAGGCACGGAGCAGTCATTCGCCGATCGGATACCGAGGAGGCAGGTAAGGGCCCCCCTGGTGTTCTGTAAGCTGTTTGGGATGCCGTGATTTCACCGCGGCTGTCCCGAACAGCTTGACTGAGCAGCCGGGATACTTTCACTTCAGACGCAGCGGTCAGCTTTGATCGCTGCGTCTGAAGGGTTAATACAGGGCATCACCGCGATCGGTGATATCCTGTATTAGCCGCGGGTCCCGGCCGTTGATGGCCGCCGGGACCGACCCGATATGACTGCGTGACCCCGCGGCATATCGCGGGAGCCGGCGGAGGATGTAAATATACGTCCGTCGTTAAGTGGTTAAAAGGGGTCTGGATGCATTTTTGGAGAATAATAACATTACAGGTTATGGATTCTAGATCAATATGGACAGAAGGTTGATCCAGGGATCTATTCTGATGCCATATTTGGAGTCGGGAATACATTTTTACCTTGAGTATGAGTTTTTTTTTTTTGCATTCCCCTGGATCAACTCAGTAAGGACTCATTAGGGTTATAGGTTGAACTTGATGGACTCTGGTCTTTTTTCGACCTTATGAACTATGTTACTATTAGAGATGAGCGAATCGAGGCAGACAAACCCAAATTAGTAACGAATTTCAGGATTTATTCGATTCGCAACTAATGCAATATCGCCGCGATTCTATTGCGCAAATCGCTTCATTAAACTTCATTTCACAGCGTTCCAGACTCCAGGACACCAAAAATGACGGATCCACATGTCAGTACATGGGGTAGGGGATGCTGGGAAGGCGGGAAGGGAGGTAGGAGGGATGACCCTGAATCGCATGCAGGATGCAGCCTATCAGCATTCATTGACCCCTGTTATGTCACAGCCCTATATAATTGGCAGCCATTTTGCTACTGCTTATTTCATGCCATACACTGCAGAGAGAGAGGGGACGGACTGCGTGTCTCTGTGTGTTACACAGACATGCTGAATTGATCATACCACAGCGTTCCCCTTCCAACTGTTAGTCACATGAGCGTTGTGGACAGAGAACAGTGCAGTGCTTTGCTTGTTCTCACTGAGAAGGATTTTTACGCTAGCCATTAACCTCCCAGTCACTTTATTCAGCATTTTATCAGAGAGGGGCAGATAGATTTTCATTGCCTCATACATATCAACAAGCTGCCTTAACTTCATGAACCGTATCACAGGAGGCAGGAATGATTTTTCAGCGCAATTCTGTGTATTTTTTCCACAAGAAATCATCTGCTGCTTATACTAGTCTGTAGACGTTATACTAACCAGCAGTTCACACCATTCTTAATACTCTGTGACAACATATGCAATATATTTTTTTTGTGGTGCTGCACTGTTGTGTCCTGCTGCTGTGCAAAAAATATAATTTTTTCAGCAGACTGTAGTGCATTTTTCTGCCCTCATACGTGCAGAACACATATCTACACAAAAACAGTGTACTATTTTGTATCTGTAACAAGTCTAGATACTGGGAAAGTCCAGGCAAAAGTAATCACAGGCTGGTGTTTTACGAAAATACGTTTTCCAAGTGTACTGTAGCAAATTTGTTTGCCCTCATACGTGCATACCACATGCCTACATCCAAGTAGTGCACTTTTTTGTACCTGTTAATCTGTAACAAGCCTACATACAGTGAAAGGCCAGGCAAAACTAATTACTGGCTGTTGTTTTATGAAAATATGTTTTCCAAGTGTACTGTAGCGCATTTTTTTGCCCTCATGCATGCATACCACATACCTACATCTAAGTAGTGTACCATATATTGTACCCGTTAATCTGTCAAGGGCCTACATACTGGGAAACAACAGACAAAAGTAATCACCTGCTGCTGTTTTACAAAACTACTGAGTTTTGAGGCGCATTGTAGCACATTTTTCTGCCCTCATCAGTGCATACCGCATACCTACATCTAAGTAGTGTACTATTTTGTACCCGTTAATCTGTCAAGGGCCTACATACTGTGGAAGGACAGCGAAAAGTACTCATCGGCTGGTGTTGTACTCAGATACTTTTTTAAGTGTACTGTAGAGCATTTTTCTGCCCTTATCAGTGCATACCACATACCTACATCTAAGTAGTGTACAATTTTGTTCCTGTTAATCTGTCAAAGGCCTACATACTGTGGAAGGACAGCCAAAAGTAATCACCTGCAGCTGTTCTAGACAAATACTGTTTTAAGAGTAGTGAAGCGTTTTGTGCTCCCCTCATATACGCACTAAGTGTGTCAGGCAGAGAAGTGCCAGGACGTGCACAGAGGAGTGGCAGAGGCCTAAATCCTTCAGGCAGAGGTCGCAGCAGACTAGGGGCAAGTGAAAGCAGGAGTCGCAACGAGAGGCCTGAGCTCCCGTTATCAGCTAGAGGTCGTGTCTCGACCAGCAAGCCATCTGTCGTCGTTGATTGATTAACAAGGTCATCCACTTCATCACAAGTGACATCTGACACCCCCAGTCCACAGTCAGTGGGTTCCTCAGACACAACCCTCAGTTAGCATGGCCCGGGAGCAGTTCCTGTCCTCCCATTTCCCGTGTCCTATGCTGTTCCCTCTCCTACAGCAGTATCTTATGCTGTGGGTTCAGCTCCACTATTCACTGAGAATGATCTAATAGAGGACAGTCAGCAGCTACTGCCCAGCCAAGAAGGGGAGGAGACATGCGCCGCTTCCTCCGCTAGGCAGCCAAGTAGTGATGAGGAAAGTGACATGGGAGGTGATGTTGCCAGGGTTCAGGGTCCTGAAGCAGACACTGTTGAGGAACCTAAGGAGGACATCAGTGACGCGCGGACACAACTCGATGATGATGAAGCCGATTGCAATTGGGAGCCGGGTGCAGAAGGGGCTTCATCATCATCAGGAGAAGAGAGTTGCAGGTTGCCCTTGAGGCAGCAGCTGAGCCAGCAAGGCGGTAGCATGGTTGGCAGTCAGCGTGTGGCAGAAGTGGAAATTCTGGAGCCAAACATTACTGGGGGAGACCACCTGCTTTGCGGCAGCCTACCTTTCCGGGAGGTAGTGGAACAGGGGTTCCTGGAGATGGCGGCAGTAGCAGTCATTTAGTGCGGACTGTTGGTAGGAAAATCAGCTACTCGGCGGTGTGGCAGTTTATCAAGCATCCGGAGGAGGTTCACGTAGCCACATACAAGATATGTCGGCAGTGGGTGAAGCATGGCCAGGGTCCCAATGTTGACCCCACGACCCCATGTCAACACATGCTTTGCCACCATAAAGCGGCCTGGGAGAACCGTGGCTCCGATGTAGTGGTCCAGCCTGTTGCATCACCCAGTGGACAGCCGCTCCTTCCTTCGGCCAGCCAAAGCTCCACCACCTCAGCCGAAGGGAGCTGTGTGTTATACCCTCCTTCTGTCGGTCAAGATGCTCCTGCTTCTCCCACTTTTAGTCAGCCATTCCGCCAACAATCCATCCGCGAAGCCATGTCCAAAAGACAACAGTATGCGCCCACTCATCCAATGGCGCAGAAGCTGAATGTGCTCCTATCTAAGTTGCTGGTGCTGCAGTCCCTCCCTTTTCAAGTGGTGGACTTCCAGAGAACTGATGGCTTGTGCCGAGTCACGCCGCTTCCTCCTCCTCAGCCCGTTGGTCCTGTGACAGTATGCGACTCCGCCTCCTCATCCTCCATCATGTCCTCAGCCTCATCTGCCTGGACAAGTCCCAGTGGCCCTTCAGCATACCATGTGTGCAGGGCACAGCGGTGTCACGCTGTGCTTCACATGGTTTGCCTTGGGGAAAAGAGTCACACAGGCGAGGAACTGCTGAAAGTAATTAGTAAAGAAATCGGATAATGGCTTACTCCACGAAATCTGGAAATTGGAACCATGGTGACCGATAACCGGAAGAACATCTTGACTGGGCTACGACAAGGAAGGGTGAAACATGCGCCCTGCATGGCACACGTGTTAAATCTGGTTGTCTAGCAGTTCCTGAAGTGTTTCCCCCCATTTGCAAGACATCCTAAGAATGGGAAGGAAACTTTGCATGCACTTCAGCCACTTGTACACCGCAAAGCACACCCTCCTTGAGCTGCAGCATCAGAATGGTATCCCCCAACATAGTCTGATTTCTGACGTTGCCACACATCGGAATTCCACCCTCCATATTTTGGACCGTCTGTGCAAACAGAGAAAAGCCATCACTGATTTCTTGATGATCAAAGCGGATAGGGGTAATCTCGTGTGTAACTTCAATGTAAACCAGTGGCAGCTCATACGTGACACCTGCCGTTTGCTCAGGCCCTTTGAGGAAGCCACATTATACGTAAGTCGCCAGGTTTACGGGATGAACGACGCCATTCCACTGCTTCATATCCTACAACAAGTGTTGGAAACGGCTGCTCAGGGCAATGGAGACATTGCGCCTACATCACACGGCCACATGAGCCCTGTGGGGGCTGAACTGGAGGAGGATGAGGGGCACAGTGGAGCACAGTTTAGGTTTGATGAGATGGGCGGTGTTTCTAGTGATCTGACTGGAGAGGAGGAGCATGATGAACTAGAGAAGCTAAAGGGTTATGAGGAAGGCGAGACAGAGGACCCAGACACACTGTGGTAGTATGCAGTGGAGATGGAGGCAGGGAGTCCCTCCGAGTCACTTGCACAAATGGCACGATGCATGCTCACTTGCTTGCGTAGCGACAGCCGAATTGTCACCATTCCCCAGCAGGATGACTTCTGGGTCTCCACCTTATTGGACCCTCGCTACCGGCACAAAATGGGTGCCTTTTTTACACCCACTGAGAGGGAGGACAAACTGACCTACTACAGAGAGATAGTACGTAGTCAGTTGGCTGATACCTATCGGCGCCATCATCCATCCACTAGAAGGTCTTACACGGAGGACCCTCTGCGCTCACCTTCCACTGCCATGGCTGCTGGGGAGGGGTGGGGTGGCAGAAGCAGTACCAGCTCCATCAGCAGCAGCCTGAGTCTACAGTCACTGATGAGTACCTTTCTTCATCAGCATAGTGAAGCAACTCATCAGCAGCAGGTAGATATGGAGCAGGCCCTGAACCACAAGGTGGTGGCATACCTTGACATGCCCATGCCAACACACCTTGAAGATGCGCTGGACTTCTGGGCAGCCAAACTTACTCCATATTCACCCCAAGGAGAATTCGTCTGTCCACGAAAAATGTGGAGAGACTGACCTTTGTGATGATGAATTAGGCATGGAACAGCCAGAATTTCCACCCACCAATGCCAGATGCATCAGAGTAGATTGACCATAGTGCTACAGCAACACTTCACAAATAAGGATAGTGCAAAACAAATTTTGGGCACTGCTCCCTAGTTACAAACATTCCAGCCACCTTCATCACCGGGTACTGGTATTGCCACCCACCGCACCACTCTGTCACCGGGTCACTTTCAGGACTCCTGATGCTGCTGCTGCTGCTACCTCCAAACGGTTTCATTCAGCCAATATTTTGTCTCCTTATGCTTCTGCCAACTCCAGGCTATGCCATTCAGCCACTATATGGTCTTCTCATGCTTCGACCAACTCCAGGCAGGATTTTAACATTAACATTTTATTGTTAGAGGTTGTGAAGCCCTCTTGTAAACTCATGCTGATGCAACCTCCAGGCTGTCATTGTGTTTCCATGTAACACGTGACTCCTTGTTAGATTTGGCCCTTTGTACCCACATGCCGGGGCCTGGAACACTAAAACTTGGGAGTTAAAAGTTTAATTTCAAAATCCTTAATTAAAATTTCAAAATCTTAAATTTAAATAAAAAAATCATACATTTCAATGGTCTCCTCATGCTTATGCCAACTCCAGGCTTTGTCATTCAGGCAATATAGGGTTTACTGATACTGCTGCTGGGCCTGGGTCTGGGAATAAAAACTTTGCTATGGTAGGTAGCACTAGCTATTCAAAATCTTCATTTTAAATTTAAAAAATTCTTCTGTTTTTTCTTTGGGATTGTGAAGCCCTGGTGTATACTCATGCTTCAGAAAACTCTAGGCTGTGTCATTCAGGCAATATATACTCCCCCAGCATTAATACCATGTTGATACCGGACCAGTTATAAAAGTAATATTGCCAAGGACTAGAAGAAACCGGGAACTGTGGATACTGACCACCGGCTGTTGGAATTGACTGACTGGTAGATTTACCATTTTGAAGTTCCTCAGTTCCAGTAGGCTTTAAGTCGTTCATTCTTTTTGTGGTTCTTCAGTTGCAGAATTAAGTTGTATCATGTTTTCCTGTTCCTCCGATGAGCTAATGTCACTGGAACACACAAGACTCATATTGTCATCTAATGAAGGATCCTTTTCTTCAAAGACCGTATCTATCATTTTATTATTTTGAATGTCAGGTGGTATTCTGACAATTTTTGTGAAGCCCTGGGGTCTCCTCATGCTTCAGCCAACTCCAGGCTGTGCCATTTAGACACTATATGGTCTTCTCCTAATGATACCACCTCCAAGCTCTGTCATTGTGCTGACATGTGACATAAGACTCCTTGTTAGATTAGGTCCTTTGTACCCACATGTTGGGGCCCGGGCCACTAAAACTTGGGAGTTAAAAGTTCCATTTTAAAATTTCAATTTCAAAATTTTAGATTTCTATTTAAAATTCTTGTATTTCAATGGTCTCCTCATGCTTCAGCCACCTTCAGGCTGTACCATTCAGACACGACATGAGCTCCTTGGGGGAGATTTATCAAAAACTGTGCAGAGGAAGGGTGGTACAGTTGCCCATAGCAACCAATCAGATCGCTTCTTTCCTTTTTAAAGAGACCTGTGAAAAATTAAAGAAGCGATCTGATTGGTTGCTATGAGCAACTGCACCACTTTCCCTCTACACAGGTATCTTGAGATTTCAAGATTTATCTTTCAATGTAAGGGGTTATGAAACCCTCTGGTGTACTGCTGATGCCTGCTCCTGTGTCTTTCAGGAATTACTTGGCTTACTGATGCTTCTAGGCTTGGGCCTTAAATTTTTGGATGTTTAGCACAAGCTAAATACATGCTAAATAGAAATTTCAACATTGATCTTTCAATGTAAAGGGGTTATGAAACCCTCTGGTGTACTGCTGATGCCTGCTCGTGACTGTTTGTTTCAGGAACTACTTGGCTTACTTATGCTGCTGCGCTTGGGCCTTAAATTTTTGGATGGTAGCACTAGATAACATGCATCTTCAATAGAGATTTCAACAATCACCTTTTAATGTTAGGGGTTGCGAACCCCTCTTGTGTACTCATACTGCTGCCTGCTCCTGTATGTGTCATATAGCAACTACATGGTTTAGTGATGCTGCTGAGCCTATGACATTACCTATATATATATGTATATGTTTATTGTAGCACTAGGTACCATACATCTTCAATTGAAATTTCAAAATCCATCTTTTATTATTAGAGATTGTGAGGCCCTATTGTCTCCTCATCTGCCACCAACTCCAGGCTGTGCCATTTAGACACTATATGGTCTCCTCATGCTGCCAACTCCTCCACGCTGTGTCATTCAGACAATATATGGGTTACTGATGCTGCTGGGCCTGGGTCTGGGAATAAAAATTTTGTTATGGTAGCACTAGCTACCCAAAATCTTCGGTTTAAAATTCAGAATTCATCTTATAATCTTAGGGATTGTGAAGGCCTAGTGTCTATTCATGCTTCTGCCAACACCTGGCTGAGATTGTGAGGCCCTATTGTCTCCTCATCTGCCACCAACTCCAGGCTGTGCCATTCAGCCACTGTATGGTCTCCTCATGCTGCCAACTCCTCCACGCTGTGTCATTCAGCCACTATATGGTCTCCTCATGCTTCAGCCTCATCCAAGCTGTGTCATTCAGCCACTATATGGTCTCCTCATGCTGCCAACACCTCCACGCTGTATCATTCAGCCACTATATGGTCACCTCATGCTGCCAACACCTCCACGCTGTGTCATTCAGCCACTATATGGTCTCCTCATGCTTCAGCCTCATCCAAGGTGTGTCATTCAGCCACTATAAGGTCTCCTCTTGCTGCCAACACCTCCACACTGTGTCATTCAGCCACTATATGGTCTCCTCATGCTGCCAACACCTCCACACTGTGTCATTAAGCCACTATATGGTCTCCTCATGCTGCCAACACCTCCATGCATAGTCATTAAGCCACTATATGGTCTCATGCTGCCAAAATCTCCACGCTGTGTCATTCAGGCACTATAGGGTCTCCTCATACTGATGCCACCTCCAGGCTCTGTCATTGTGCTGCTCTGCGACAGTGATTCTAAAAGCGATGCCGGTAATCTGCATGTTATTCTGAATAACAGTATTATTGCGTGTTAGAACACAGCAAAGTGTTCTACACTCCTATTGAGGCTCTCTGTAGGCCAGAAATAGCCATTTTTAATATAGATTCGCCGCGAATAAATTCGGATCGAAACTAATTTTTTCAAAAAATTCAGCGAATCGGCCAAATCAAATTTTTCTAAAGTTCGCTCATCTCTAGTTACTATGTTACTCAATATAAACATTTCACTCGCTGAGCAAACCATCAATCAAGCATAAAAGTCCCACATACTGCTTTCTAACAGTAAAATAATATATAACTGAATAGTTGATAAATGTCTGACTAGCATAGAAAATTATACCACTACTAAATTAAGGTCTAGTGCCCATGGCTCTGCTGTACCATTACCAACTCAAGCATCATCTCTCTCCCATATCTTTAAGAATTACTAATTTTATTAGGGTTCCTTCCCCGGAGATATTGGAGGGGGTAACCACTTTTCTTTTTTAAAATTTATTTTTCCTCTTTCAAATCGAAGGGAACGTGTCATGAGATTTTACCATGTATAACGCATGGCAACGGATTATTTTTAAAATCATCTTCCTCACCATCCCTGGGGGATGTTTCTGTCCACAGGGATTGTGAGGATATGAAGTTAGAAAGTGTTCCCCGCCACCCCCGTAAGTAGTACCCTGAGTAGGGAGCTATACTCACCTAGTCCTGTCTGCTGCAGAATTAATTATGCCCCCTCAGTGTCATTGACAGCCCAGCCACAGCCAGCATCACTATTCTGCTCTGTAAGCAGACAGAGCAGAGCAGTGATGTGGGCCAGGGCTGGCTTTCAATCATGCTGAGGGGGCCATGATTACACCTAGAGAAGACGGGAGTAGATAAGTATAGCTCCCCACCTGTGGGACTACTGTGGGTAACACAATCTAAAATCAGATCCTAACCATCTTTGTGGGCAGAAACGTCTTTCTGTGATGGTAAGGAAGACGATTTTACCATATATAACGTGTTGCCATGCTTTATAAAATCTGATGAAAGGTTCCCTTTAAGATGACTGGTGTCCTATTGGTAAACATTTTGTTCTAAAGTGTTGTTTGTTCTGTATGTAGTTTATTGTGAAAACAATGCACAATATTTTAGTGTTTTTGCACATTGTTATCACTATCCTACGTACAACTGTTTTCACACTGTGCTGTGTTATGCTAGTCTATTCTCTCCTCCTTTTCTTATAAAACAATAAGATTGTTATATACCTGGGGTCTGACAAAGCAGTTCCAGCTTGGGCACAGTCAAGATTCTAGGCAGCAATGAAAAGATTTATTGCACCACTAGAGAAGCCCAGTATATTGGACAGGTATAGTAACTGGCATATATATACTGCAAATTTTCTGCAGCAACAAATCTGAATTATAAACTGGGCAGTATAAAATTATTTATAAAGTGCAGAAATACCCATTTAGGGTGTATCCACACATACAGCTTTAACCCCCTCAAAGACAATGGATGTAAATGTACGTCCTGGTGAGCTGGTACTAAATGGGAACTGCCAGTAAGGCTAGGTTCAGACTACAGAATTTCTGCCGGAACTTCCGCTTTGAAATTTCCGGCAGAAATTCAGCTTACTATAATGCATAGTGTAGTGAATGGTTTTCCGTTCACAAATTCACACTTCGGAATTTGTGAAGCGGAAAATCCGGATGAAAAATCCGCTAGAAAATTTCCGCCTGAAGAAAGGGGTTCCTCTTTCTTCAGGCGGAAATCCTTGCGGAACACATAGCAGTCTATAGGAGACTGCAGTGTCCGCGCGGTCCTAGCGCCGACTAATTCAGTCGGCGCAGGCGGAACTCGGAATCTCCGGGCGGAAATTTTCTGCCCGGAGATTCCGTAGTCTGAACCTAGCCTAATAGCTGACATCAAAGATCTTGCTGATGTCAGCTATTAACCCCTCAGATGCGCTGATACATCTGCAGCATTAGGGGTGCTGCCGGAGACTGATTGGATCACCAATCAGGATGGCCACCGGAGGTCCACTCACCTGCCTCTAAGCGGCTCCAGCGATCTGCTGCTTTGGTTTGCCTTCTAGCAGCCCAGAGTAATAGATTGTCAATATTTCTTATCAGTCCTAATCAGTCCTAGGCCTATGCATATCACTGAACAGCAATAACAATTAAAGGATTGCTATGTAGAGTCTCCTATGGGGACATAAAAAAGTAAAGTAGAAAAAAAAAAGTTTTAATAAAATGTGAATAAGCTCCTCCCCAATAAAAATTTAAATCTCCTTTTCCCATTTTACCAAAAAATGTGTAAAAAATGTAACTAAATAAACATATTTGGTATATAAAAGTCTGATTTAAAAAATATAATGTTAATATTTTCGTACAGTGATTGGCATAAAAACATTAAAAAAAAAAAAAGGTTGAAATTGCTACTTTTTGGTCATATCACATCCCAGAAAAATGAAATAACAAGTGATCAAAAAGTCACATATACGCAAAAGTGGTACTAAAACTACAGATTATGGCGTAAAAAATGAGCCCTCATATAGCACAGTGTACAGAAAAACTAAAACGTTATAGAGGTCAGAATAGGGCCATTTTAAACACTAATACTAATTTGGTTTGAGTTTGAGTTTTTTTTTAAGTAGTATAATAGTAAAGCATGTAAATATGGGTATATAATTTTAATAGTATTGACCCACAAAATAAGGTAAACATGTAATTTTAAACAAAAAACAAGCCTTCATATGGGTCTGTGGATGGAAAAATAAGTTATTGCTCTTAGAATGGGAGGAGGAAAAAGCAAAAAATGAAATTGCTTGTGTCCTTAAGGCCAAAAGGGCTGTGTCCTTAAGGGGTTAAAAGTGTTAATTAAAGTATTTTCTGAGAATTATTTATCCATAGGTCACTGATATTAAATGTTATTTTTAGCTGTTTCTCCATCTTACTACAGTTAACGGATTATGGGTAAAACCCCACTGTTGACCACCATTGGAAAGTTACAGACGACAGCTCAGTTTTCTACAGACTATGACATGTATTAAAATCTGAAAAGTTATGTAGATTAAGTTTCCTCTCAGTACCCTCTGTTTTCTTCTAATGTATCTGTGTATTTTGCCTGAGGAAGTGGATTCTCCATGAAACGCGTTGCATTGTGGGTAATAAAATTCCCGTACCATATCCTGGTCTCAGCACCAGTTTTATCCCGCTGTGGTCTTGGAGGAGGAATCTTTGTTCGTATGCTGTTCGCTGGCATGGAGTGGCTGCAGAGACCCCCATCTTCTATATACACTACCCCATTGTTGTACTTGGTCTACAGTACAACCACCCTTGGTTAACGCAGTTCACATTTAGCGTTACCATTGGTCCTGACTAGGGATCGACCGATATCGTTTTTTTTAGGGCCGATACCGATAATCGGTGGAGGTTAGGGCCGATAGCCGATAACTTATACCGATATTCCGGTATAAGTTATCGGCTATTTATCCCCCCGCGACACCACTGCAGATCATTGATTTAAAGCGGGCGCTTTAAATCAATGCACTGCAGTGGCTTTTTCGGTGCCATAGGCCGCCGCCACCCGCTTCTCTCCCCCCTACCTATCAGGGTGGTCCGGGCCATCCATCCTTCCTGTAGTGTCCGGCGGCATTCCGGGTGGAGGGTGAACCGGTCCGGGCTGTACTTCTTCTCCGGGGGTCCTCTTCTCCACTCCGGGCAGGCTCCGGCCTAGTAACGGTCGCTGTGCGGTGGGGGCGGTGCGGGGGGCGGGGCATTATCGGCTTATCGGCAAGGTAATTGCCGATACCGATAATGCCCAAAATCGTGATTATCAGCCGATAATATCGGCCATACCGATAATCGGTCGATCCCTAGTCCTGACTGGGTAATACACTATGGAGCGCATCCTGTTGTGAAATAACAGAGTTCATCAGCTCACCCAAATTAGCCATAAGTCCGTGCTCGGATCGGTGTAACCCAACACCAGTAAGGATAGAACAACAACAAAGGATAAATCCAGCGCGGACCTCATGCAATTGACTTCTTTATTCAAGCACCGACAGATACAGGATAATAGTAACGCGTTTCAGCCAGGTAACCTAGCCTAACTCATACTAAGTAAGGCTAGGTTATCTGGCTGAAACGCGTTACTTTTATCCTGTATCTGTCGGTGCTTGAATAAAGAAGTCAATTGCATGATGTCTGTGCTGGATTTATCCTTTGTTGTTCATCAGTCTGAACAGTTTTGGTATTCATGAGCCAACATGCCCAAAATTAAGAGAAGAGATTGTACAGTTAGACTGATTTCACACTATAGAAATGTCCGTTTTAAAGATCCGTTATAATGACTCGTTAATAAAACCATTAAAAAACGGGCGTTAAATGGCCTTTATAAAATCCCATTATAGTCTATGGGATTTTTACATTACCTGTTTTAGCCAGTCATAGCCCGCATGCACTATTTCTTCCATTCTTTCTCCCATCACAAAATAATGTCCGTTTTTAATAACGGGCTATGACGAGTTAAAATGGATGTAAAACTCCCATAGACTATAATAGGATTTTGTAACAGACGATTTTAAGGGTTTTCATAACGGAACATTATAACGGGTCTTTAAAATAGATAAATTTATAGTGTATAGTATAGGGGCCTTACTCATGCATGTAACAAGGGGGGGAAAAGATGGAAAGTGGAGTTCGGGTCTATTCACACGGCAGAATTTCTGCATATCCGCACCAAATCCGCTTCTGCATTAATTTGAGTGGTTTCTGGCTTGTGCGGAATTGGTGTAGAATCCGTGCGGAATCCGCATGCGGAAATTCAGGAGTGTGAATAAGAGTGCAGAAGCCAATAGAAGTCTATTGGGCTTTAATTTAAGGCAGAATACACATGCGGAATCTGTGCGGAATTCCGTTTGTGGAAATTCTGCTGTGTGAATAGACCCTTAAGGTGCTATGAGGGATAGGCTTAGATATAAAACATTCTTATGATCTGAAAACAATGCTGCATCTGTCGCTGCTGATTAATAAACAGTGTAAAACGTTCTGGAGCTTGTGCCCATTGAAAGTCACCTCTGGTTATGTCACTAATGGATGCAGAGGTTTTGCTGCAGTAACAACATATGAGGAAAGACTCTAGGGATTAATCACTGTATTATGGACTACCTCTTTTGAGCTGCCGGTGAAGACGTCCCACTCATAATTCCTTCACTTTTGTGGCCAACACCCAAGAACTCTTGGCTAATGTGGGGATCCATTAAACAGATTTTTCCTCAGTAAAATACAGTTGCATACTTGTTGCCTACTCCAAGTGTTTTCTCTTCTATTAAGTGTGTTTTTTTTTATAACAACACTGCCTTTCATAAATAGTCCTGCTGTATGAGTAGCTGTCACAGCCTGTGCTATGTTGCTAGGAGTTATCTTCATGCCTGTGCCCAACATGGACCACAAGTACTATTAACACTCTTCTCTCACTGTACTACTTTATCTTGCTTTCTCTACTGAAATATTTTGGGTATGCTACCATGTAATTGCTGGGTCCTCTATATGAGACAAGTAAGTCCTGTAAGTCTACATTCATCTAGGTCAGTGTTGGCAAACCTATGGCACGTGTGCCACAGGTGGCACGCCGAGCCCACTCTGTGGACACACGGCCATAGTTCGCCATCAGGGCCAGACTGGCCATCGGACACACCAGGCATATGCCCGGTTGACCGGGCTGTCCAGTGGGCCGTCTGTCTTGGCCGAATGTTTAAACATTATTATTATTTTTTTAATTTGCGTCTCTGGACGCTCTTTACCCCTTCCACCGGCCGCTCTAGCTCCCTTCCTCCAGCCACTCTTACCCCCCTTCCTCCGGCCGCTCTATCCCCCCTTCCTCTGGTCGCTCTATCCCCCCTTCCTCTGGCCGCTCTTTCCCCCTTCCTCTGGGCCACTTCTCCCCCCCTTCCCCAGCCGCGCACACTGCTTCGCTAAAGGCAGACGCAGGGGCTGCCCCACGCAGGTGCACACGTCTGCTTCCACCTCCTGAGATGATCCTGGCCGCAACTCCTGGCGCCAAGTGCCCATTCCACGGCATGAGGAAGAAATGGGCGACGGTGCAAAGAGCGATGCAGATGGGAGAGGACACGTCTGGCCTCTAACCCCAACATGGCTGCTGCAGGTGAGAAAAGTGCACAGACCAAGGACGGGTTGGGGGGTTGTTAGGTATGTATGGTGTGTATTAGGTATGTATTTATTATGTATGTATGATGTGTGTATGTATGATGTGTGCATGTATATATTATGGATTTGTGTATGTATTATGTATGATGTGCATATATATATATATATATATATATATATTTATATTATGTATGCATGATGTATGTATGTATTATATATGTATGATGTTTGTATTCATACAGTATGTATGATGTGTGTGTATATATATATATATATATATATATATATATATATATATATATATGTGTGTGTGTGTGTGTGTGTGTGTGTGTGTGTTATGTATGTATGACGTTGTATTATGAATCAGAACAAAAGAAAAAAAAGTTGCCTCCAGCTCTTCCAAGGATTACGGTGCATGTAGTATTAAAACATCAAACCTTTAATCTGTATGCATTAAAAATAGAAAAAGATGGACATCATAAAAGAAAAGTGAAACTCCAGTGCATTTCGAGCTACATGTAGCCATGATTAAGAGCTCAAAATGTTATTTTGCTCAAAACGTCTTGGCGTTTTGCTTCTCTATTATGATTGTGGTCCACCTTTTTCTATTTTTAATGCATAAAGATTAAAGGTTTGATGTTTTAAAACTACAAGCACCTTGAAAGAGGTAAATTTCTTTTTTCCTTTGTTCTGATACACGGGACACCACCTGCTCTCTGCAGTCCATGCTCTTCTACCAGCAAATATACTAAAAACTACTACAGCACAGACCTAGCATCGAACCCG